>NW_004444144.1:1897139-1951853 GCF_000243295.1 Trichechus manatus latirostris
TAGATTCTAAAATCAGGTAGTGTGAGGCCTCCCACTATGTTCTTCTTCCTGAGTAATGCTTTACTTATTCAGGGCCTCTTCCTTTCCATATGAAGCTGGTGATTTGTTTCTCCATCTCATTAAAAAATGCCAGTGGAATTTGGATCAGGATTGCATTGTATCTGTAGATCTCTGTAAATAACTTTTTTTTAAGGTAAGGTGCCAGGAGGGTGAGCAGAGGTAGCTCCTTGGCATGAAGGAGCTCACAGTGGGCACTAGCATTCCATGCTGAGAGCAGGGTGGCCTTGAGTCTCCATGATATCAGACAGGAGGGGAGAGAAAGGCCTGGCAGGGAGAAGGGTGCTTGTCTCAGCCCAACTCCATCTGAGGAGGCAGCCTGGGAGGGTGGCTAGGAAGGAGGCATGGAGTCCCCACACCTGGCTCCAAGCATATCCTCTGCCACTTACTAAGTGTGTCCTAGAGCAAGTTACTTTGACCTCACTTTGCCTCAGTTTCATCGTCAGTAAAATGAGGACAATAAAAGGATCTACGTTAGAGAGAAAAGGAGCCCTGGTTGCGCAGTGGTTAAGTGCTCAGCTGCAAAGCGAAAGGTCAGTGGTCTGAACCCATTAGATGATCAGTGGGAGAAAGATGTGGCATCTGCTTCCATAAAGATTGACAGCCTTGGAAACCCTATGGGACAGTATTACTCTGTTCTGTAGGGTCACTAGGAGTCGGAGTCGACTGGACGGCAGTGGGTTTACCTTAGGGAGTTTGTTTTTGTTGTTGTTGTTGTGTGCTGTCTTATTGATTCCGACTCCTAGCAACCCTACAGGACAGAGTAGAACTGCCCCATAGGGTTTCCTTGGCTGTAATCTTTACATGAGCAGATCGCCAGGTCTTCTCTTCCTCAGAGTGGCTGGTGGGTTTGAACTTGACCTTCTGGTTAGCAGCTTAACCATTGCGCTACCAAACAGCATGTGGGAAGATTAAATGAGAAACTCATGCAAAGGACAGGACCTGGCAGATAGTGAGCACCCAGTAGTGTTAGCTGTTATCAAGGCCTTGCAGTGGTGTTGACCGTGCGTGACCCTGGCTGTCCTCTTGTGTCCTTCTGGGGGTCAGCCCCTCTGCCCGTTCACCGGTGCTCTCCCCACCACCGTAGTGTTCCACCTGGGCTCCTCCCCGGCCCCGCCCATTCATGCTGTACTAGACACTCCCACTTTCCCAAGGGATCACCAAGGAACTCCAGGGTGTCACTATCCAGGTTGCCTCCGAGCACCCAGCAGTGATTAAAACACAAAACTTTCTGAACCCTGAGTTTCCTGCAGAAAATATGGCCATCCAAAACCCTGGCCATTCCTCCAAAAAAAAAAAAACCAAAAAAAACCATTGCCATTGAGTCGATTCCCACTCCTAGTGACCCTATAAGACAGAGTAGAACTGCCCCGTAGGGTTTTCGAGGAACTGCTGGTGGATTCAAACTGCTGACCTTTGGGTTAGAAGCCATTCCTTAACCATGCCTCAGAGACTGTGAAATGCTCTAGCAAAATTCATTTGCAGGTCAAAACCCTTCTTCAAAGGAATATTTTAGGGAATTTTAACATTGGAATTTTTAGGTATTGTGACAGACCCTTGTCAGACATCCAGGCTGAGGAAACACAACAGCTCAGCCCAAGCTGCACCTCAGGATGGAGTCAAAGTAGCCAGAAGGGACCATCCTAGTCTAGATAGACAGATAGTTGCTATGAGTTGACTCTGACTCATGGTGACCTTATGTAGAACAGAATGAAATGTGGCCCGGTCCTGTGTCATCCTCACAACTGCTAGCATTTTCAAGTCCATTATTGCAATTATTATGCCAATCCATCTCACCAAGGGTCTCTCCCCCACCCTCATTGGCCCTCTACTTCACCAAACATGATATCCTCCTCCAGCAATTGATCCCTCCTGATGACATGTCCAAAGCAACTGAGTCAGATATTGTTCTGTTGTGACCATAAGGTTTTCATTGGCTGATTTTTGGAAGCAGAACGCCAGGCCTTTCTTTCTAGTCTGCCTTAGTCTGGAAGCTCTGCTGAAACCTGTCCACCATGGGTGACCCTGCTGGTATTTGAAATACGAGCGGCATAGCTTCCAGCATCAGAGTGACACTCAAGCCACCACAGTACGACAAACCGACAGTCTAGTCTTCATTTTATAGATGGGGAAAGTGAGGCCCCAAGAGGACCATACAGCAGGGTAGTTGGAAGCCAGCGAGGAACTCACTCAGCAATTTCAGGTAATTCTTGGTCCTGGAGATCAGCCCATACCCTAGGTCCAGGGACATAGAAGCAGGAAGCAGGTCTTTGGCGGCCCCAGCCCTTGGCCAGAGCTACGCAGCCCAGCCTGGAAGTCAGCGTGCAATTCCTCCCTCTCCTTATTTCAGCCTGATGCCATCCTAGACCCAGGAGTTTATTGATAATAATGTTAGCACCTTGCATGTGTCCAGGCCTTCCTTCTTTTTCAAAGTGCCTCCCATATATCATCTCATTGGGCCCTCACAATCTCCTGAGGGAGGAGGGTTGGGTTATTGTCCTCACTTCTTAGGGGAAAAACCTGTGGCTCAGAAGACTTAAGTGACTTTCCTAGGGTGGCAGAGGCCCCTGGCAGTGCTAAAATGTGAGGATTTTGCTCCCTAATCTGTTAATGCATTCAGCCAACTCTTTTTTGAGTGTCTGTTACCTGCTGGGTGCTATGCTAGGTGCTGAGTTTACAAGGATGACCTGATATGGTCCTTGGGCTGGAGGAACTAGCAGTGTGGTGGGAGAGGCCGACGTGTGGCAGATGAAAACATGGTGGCGAGGGGACTTTCTAGAGTGGTGGAAGTGTTTTATGTCTTGATAAGGGTGTGGGTTGTTTGCATATGCTAGACACTGAACCATGCACTTAGGATTTGTGCTTTTCACAGTAAATTTTACCTAAAAAAAAACAATATATTTTTAAAAAAAGAATGCTCTGGGAGGACCATGCCTAGCAGGGCCTTGTCAGGACCCTGCTGTCTGGAAGCAGGCCAGGGGGGCTGAGTAGGTTGCCCCTGGGTACAAACCCACTCTTGTTAGCAAGGTGTAGCTGAAAAGTTTTCCCATGGGGATGGTAGGCCCAGCTGGCCCAGAGGCCTTGATGCCATAGGTCCAGGAGAGCACTGAGGAGGGAGTCAGGAAAGGATATTTACATTTTAGAGGTGGGCTATTTAAGCCGAGTTTGACCGGTGAGCAGAGTTGGTCAGAGGAGGGTGGCCAAGTGTAGGGAGGGTTGTTTTTAAGGATTCCTCAGTGGAATGGGGTGTCTAGGGTTGCCCAGAGGTAAAGGGGTACCCTCACCTCATCAGTGGGCCTCAGAGAAACTCATGTTGGCTGAGATTGTCGAAGTTGCTTCCCAAGAAAGAAAAAAGGCCTCTCATCACTCTATCACGGGCCCATACCCTGATCCTGATGCCACTTGTCAAGGATCCCAGGCAAAAGTGTGGACCATTTGCTGTCCCACACTTCCAGAGCAGTTGGCTGAGGTGCTGGGGAGGCCTGGCTGCGTAGTGCAGACACTGGCTGATGTGTTTTCCTCTGAAGGAAGAAGAGAAGGGTGAGGTGTTAGAGGTCGAGCATTGACTTCAAGGCCAGGCCAGCCTGGGTTAGAATCCTGGTTCCACTACTGAACTAGCAATGAGACCCTGGGCAAGTTGCTTACCCTCTCTGAGCATTCCCTAAGACTTCTTCACCTATTAAGTAACAATAACGATGATGTCTCAGTTACGTGGTAGGTGTAGGGACTGAACAAGATAATGTATCCGAATAGGGTCTGTACCCTGGAGCAATTGAAAGAGAAAGTTTTATTTAGGCGGTGTCCACCACTGGGGATCCAACAGCAATGTAGGCTCTCTCTATGGAGTTCCAAAAGGCATTTTTACCATCATTTTATATGATTTTTACAAAGGTTAGAAGTGTCATTATTCATACAAGGTAATTACAAGAGACTTTTTATCATACTAAAGAGATACATGCTGGACATCTCCATATCAGGCTAAAGATATACATATCAGACATCCGGGCTCTAATCTTCCTGTGGGGGGTCATAAGCCACAGGTGGACAGACAGAGCAAAACAAAGTCATTGACAAAGGTATGTGGAAAGGAGAAGGCAAAGAGAAAAGGAAAAAAAAACTTATGGGTTCAACATGGCGTTAGTTATGTCAAGCTCTCAGTTGCCCATTTTGAAAAGGAGAAAACACTTTTAAATCACAGAGATGCTCACGGTCACTAGCTGTAAGTAGCGTGATTAAGGCCAATCAAACCCGTTGCTTTTGAGTCGATTCCGACTCACAGTGACCCTATAGGACAGAGTAGAACGGCCCCACAGGTTTTCCAAGGCTATAAATCTTTATGTACTTCGGACATGTTATCAGGAGGGACCAGTCCTTGGAGAAGGCCATCACGCTTGGTAAAGTAGAGGGTCAGTGAAAAAGAGGAAGATCCTCAACCAACAAGATGGACTGATTCAGTGTCTACAACAATGGGTTTAAACAGAGCAATGATTGTGAGGATGGCACAGGACCAGGCAGTGTTTTGTTCTGTTGTACATAGGGGTTGCTATGAGTCAGAACCGACTCGACAGCACCTAACAACAACAACAACAGATCTTTATGGAAGCAGACTGCCATATCTTTCTCCTGTAAATGGCTGGTGGGTTCAAATCACCAACCTTCTGGTTAGCAGCCAAGTGCTTTAACCACTGAGCCACCAGGGCTCCTATGATTGAGGCCAAACCAAAACACCAAACCTGTTCCTGTCAAGTCGATTCCAACTCATAGCAACCCTATAGCAACCCTGTAGGACAGAGCAGAACTACCCCATAGGGTTTCCCAGGAGCAGCTGGTGGATTTGAATGGCTGGCCTCCTGGTTAACAGCTGCCACTCTTAACCCCTGCCCACCAGGGCTCCGGACAGGCCAGGACTTGTAAACTGAATAGGAGGTGAACACTACAATTCTCTCACAGTTTTCAGCAGAGTGTATCCGCCTTTAGCTTCCTCAATTCCATGTCCAACTAAACGTCCCTTTTGGGCCCCAGGTCTGCCAGGGAGAGCCAGTTCTGAGGGGCTGGCTCAGCTGCGCCCCCAGCCTACTCAGGCGAGCAGGCCCCTCCCTCTGACTCACCCAGAGCAGCCTCTACCCACTCATCTCTGGAGGCGGGGGGCAGACCGTTGAGACTGTGGCCGGAGCAGGGCGCTAGCTCGAAGGCAAGTAGCACTTTGCAATCTGATCATTGGGGCATCTGGGCTCCCCCTTTGGGGTCAGAGGGGTGCAGCAGGCCAGGTACCACCTCTTTGGGGGTGACCCGTTCTCCTCTCCTGTCCCCACAAGGAGGCAGCTCTTTGGGGAGCACTTCCGTGTCTAATCCCATCTCCTCACTTCCTGGAAGGAGGGGAGAGAGAGGGCGGGTCCGTGCTAGCAGCAGCAAAGAAATGCTTTATTTTACTCCATTTGGGACAAAGCCTAAGTAATCCTGCTGGGGGAGGCTGGAGGGGAAAGAAGAATGTGAGTCTCCTAAAAGATAAGTTTTAGAGCCTTGTTACCAGATAATGTCGTTGATTGCACGTTGTTTGAGTTCCAAGGCTGCTTGAGACTCCTTGGCTGAGTTGCCTGCTCTTTTGTTTCACGGTTAATTTGCAAAACTCTCCCTCTTTTTTTTCTGTGGTAATGGGGCCACCTTTCTCCCTGGCGAGGCTCAAGCGTGGAGAGCAGTGACCCCCATTCATCCTTGTCCCCTGGGTTGGAGCCCAGAGCCAGGAACCTAAGAGCCCCCTAGGGTCCGCACGGGTGGAGGAGAGAGGACGTGTGGTTTAACTCTCCATTCTCCGGTGGCTAAATGATGAGCTGGGGGAGGGGCCGGGGCACTGTTTCTCTAGGTGGTGGGCACATTTGCTGCAGTCATTAGTAAATTGTCATTGTTGGAGTGAATGGCAAATTTCGGGGAAGATAAAAAGGTCTGTGTTTACTGAGCATCTATTGGAGTCCTGGTGGCGCTGTGGATAAGAGCTCAGCTGCCAACCTTGGCAGTTCAAATCCACCGGCTGCTCCTTGGAAACCCTATGGGGCGGTTCCACTCTGTCCTACAGGGTCGCAGTGAGTAGGAATCAACTCCACGGCAACTGGTTGGTTTTTATTGTTTTAGTTGCCGTGGAGTCGTTTTCAACTCCTAGTGACCCCATGTGTGACAGAATAGAACTGCTCCATAGGGTTTTCTTGGCTGTGATCTTTCTGGAAGCAGATTGCCAGGTCTTTCTCCCACGGAGCTGCTGGGTGGATTTGAACCCCCAAACTTCCTGTTAGTAGCCAAGTGCTTAACCATCTGTGCCACCAGGGCTTAATTATAGGATCTCATGTAATCCTTACAGTTATCTTTATGCCCATTTTACAGATGGGGCACAGGGAGTCTCCAGAAGGTTAGATCGCTTGCCTGAGGAAACACAGCTAATAAGTGGCCAAACTGTCCAACTTTTTCCACTCTACCAGGTTGTCTGCCCAGCCTCTGGTTCTCGTGGAGACCAAACCCTGCTGGGATTTCAACCCAGATCACCCTTTTGTTAAGGCAGGCAGTGTGGCTGTGGAGACGCTTAGGTGCCATGGTCAGTCTGTGTTCTTTGGGGAAGGACATTTACCTTCCCATCGTGCTCTGGCTCAGAAATGTTAGCACATGGGTTGATTTAGTTTCAATAAGAAACTTTCATACAGTGCTTAGTTTTCTTCAAACTTTTCTTGTACTGTCAAATAATGAGGTTTGTTTGGAGGTTGGCTAATTGGTAAGGCTGGCTTTGGGTTTTGCTTCATTGTCCCCACCACCACTGACCCCTGGATGGGGCCTTGACCTTGATCCTAACACCGGGGCCAGGCCAGGCCTGTGTCCAGGACTTGAGGCCAGGGTCCTGGGCAGAGGAGCCGTGCATGTATGGCTGCATGGCTGGGTGCCTCACTTGCTCCTGGTGCCTCCTCTCCCTGTATCAGACTAGCTAGGGTCCTGTGACTGTGATGGTAGGACGGGTGGTTGTCCCTGGGTTGAGCCAGAACCATGCTTATTTTTATCACTGTCCCCCAGCATGCCTGGCGCCGAGTCTGTGACAGTAGGCATCGGTGACTGAGAGGCAGTGCAGAGGGTAGTCTTGAGCAGCATCTGGTCTATGCAGGAGACAGCCAAGGGTGTTTCCGGGGCCTCTGTCATTCCCTCAGTACCAAGCTTAAAAAAAAAAAAAAAAATCAAATGGAGGCATTCAGAGCAAGGAGAAGGACACATTAGGGAAAGGAGGAAAAATTGGTGTGGAGTCAGTGACCCCACCCAGCAGGAAATGTGACTAACACCCTCTCTGCCGGGGCTGTGCAGATGTGCTTTGCCCATGAGGCTGGTGAGTGGGGAATGTGGCCAGGCTGGCTTTCCTCCCCGGTCCAGACTCAGCTCAGAGACACAACCTCTGCCTTGACTGCCGCCCGCATCCGGCTGAGGGGCCAGGGTGGGGGTGGACCATCTGACTCTCTGTGTCCCTCCGAGGAGACTGCTGCGCTGAGCTGTCCTCCCCTTCCCAGCCTGGCAGTGCCCACTGCCCGGCCCTCAGTGCCTGCCCTCCCCCATCAGCACCTGCCCTGCCCTCCAACAACTGTCCACCGCTCTCTCTTGGGGGACATTGCCTCTGCACAGGCTGGGGACAGAGCCCAGGGGTTAGGCAGATGGGTGGGGCAGCCCAGAAGTTAGAGGCAAGTGAGAAGCTGGGGTGAGGCCAGGCTGGGAGGCAGAGCGCTTGAAAAGCAGAAGTAGGAGGAAGAAGAGCCGTTGAAAGGAGAAAGTGTGAGGGCGGCTGAGGGAGTAGTGGCCCCTGGTGGGGGTGGGGAGGCTGTCTGGGACTCTTTTGGGTGGCAGGCAAGGGCTGGCTGCCAGGGTCTGGAAACAGAGACCCACATTTCTGGAAACCACTTTGTGCCAGGAACGGTATCTCCCAGCCACCGTCCTGGCAGTCAAGGCCTTTACCAGGCTCCAGGTTCTCATTTGGTACTTGTTGGGCTGGGGAGGTTTGGGGTGGGAGTGGGGCAGGCCTAGCCATTTGAACTCAGACACACTGGCATAGCCGATTACTTTGCTAATTCAGAAGACTCCAGCTGAGGCTCTGGCCGGCTGTCTGCTGTCGGGATAGGGTGGAGAGGGAGGTGAAGGTGGAGTGTGGTGAAGGGTAGCAGTCCCACTTGGTGTCAGGGGAAAGAGTACAGCTGAGGAGTCTGCAAACCCGGCATCTGGAAGGGCTCCAGAGAATGCCCACGTCCCAGCTTGGGAGGCTCTGGGGTACTTTCTAGTGTAGCTTCTCGTGTTGACACCTACTCCCAACCCTTCTCGGGGAGAGGGGTAGGCACTTTCATTTCACACCTAGAGGCAAACAGGGACTGGGAGGTGAAGGGACCTGTTGGGGGTCCATGGAATCAGGGTTTGAGAAGGGCAGAGATAGCACTGGTACCCAGGCTCACCAGGACTTCTGTATTCCTAACCCCTGTCAAGCATTGCCTTAGAGGTGTGCACAACAATGACACCCCCGCCTTCCCCAGGCCCCCCAGTGTGTCCTTGTTCCTGGATGAGGGGGGAGGTGGCTCTGGGACAGCCAGCAGAGCATGCATTTCTCTCCCCCAGCCTCCCAGTCCCATGACAGGCTGACTGGATCCCTACCCCCTGCTTTCTGCCTTGGGGGCTGCCCCTGCCTGTCCCAGCCTGTCCCAGCCTGCTGAAAGCCTGTGCTATCCCTCAGGTCCCACTTGCTGGAATAATTGCCCAACAAGCCCTGTTAATCAAACACATTCTTTGAGCACCTGCAGGGGTTCACAGCATGGGGTTCCAGCTAGATCCAGAGAGACAAAATATAGACCTGGGCAAAAGGCCCCGATAGTCTAGTAGGGGAGAAAGCAGGCCCATAACTGCACCATGGCAGAGCAGGAGAAAGGAAAAGCTTTCACAGAGGTGTAGCGGAGGCTGCCGTGTGAGTGAGTGGTGAGTTCCCCATCACCAGAAGTGTTCAAGGAGAGATGGCGAGGGATTGCTATAGAAGGGATTTGTGTGTGTGGGTATGTGTTGGGAGGTAGATGCAGAGTAGGATTAGAAAAGCACTAAACCTGTTGCCGTCTAGTCAATTCCTACTCACGACGACCCCGTGTGTTACAGAGTAGGACTGTGCTCCGTGGGGTTTTCTTGGCCGTAATCTTTACAGAAGCAGATTGCCAGGCCTTTCTTCCATGGCACTGCTGGGTGAATTCGAACTGCTAACCTTTGGTTAGTAGCCAAAAGCAAACCATTTGTGCCACCCAGGGACCCGATAAGCTCTAAAGCTCCTTCTGATGCTGCCTGTGGCATCCCCCTCCTATGGGAAGTTTGTCTGAGGTCCCACTGGGTGAAATGGCCTCTACTACACCACCCCTCTAGCTAGACCATGAGGGCACAGACTCTTCTTCTTCATCTCAGTTTCTCCCCACCGCTCTCTTCCTGCACAATGACTGACCTTGTGGGAAACGTAAGACTCTCGTGGGCTGCGTGAGGAGTGCAGACATACCAGGTGTATCCCCTGCTGGAGGAGCTTACAGTCCAGCTCAGACAGGAAGCAGTCGGGTCATGCTACCAGACAGCCTGTGAGCAGGGCTGAGGTGTGTGCCCCCAGGTGAGAGGGCTGGGGAACCTCCCAGAGAAGGCGAGGCTCGGGAAGTCTCCTTGAACAGCTGGCTTACCGTGGGTCTGGAGCTATGGCGGGGCTTGGATGAACATGAAGTGGAGGTGGGCACTGAGGAAGCTTGAAGAGCTGTAGCTGGGGACGGATTATCCAATAAGCAAGGTACTCACGGGCTTACTTGTGTTTATTTACTAATCTGTAGTGAAACTGCACACTACAGATTAGTAAGTAAACACAAATAAGCCCCTGCATACCTTGCTTACTGGTCTGCCCCTGGCTGTGGCCTTAGGGAGCCCCAGTGGCGCAGCGATTAAAGCCCTTGACTGCTAACCAAAAGGTTGGCAGTTTGAACCCACCAGCCACTCCTTGGGAGAAAGATGAGGCAGGCTGCTTCCGTAAAGATTTATAGCCTTGGAAACACTGTGGGGCAGTTCTACTCTGTCCTGCAGGGTCTCTATGAGTCAGAATCAGCTTGACGGCAGTGTATGTTTTTGGAATGGGGAGAAAAGAATGAAAGGCAAGACGTCAGGATGGACCTTTACCCGGGAGAGCCTGGAACACAAGGCTGAGGACCAGGGGCCAGATGGGGCAGCAGGGAGTCAGCCCTGGACAGTGTTCCATCTGGAGCTTCTCAAACACGGGTATCCAGGCTCCAGCCTGGAGAGTATGGCTTGGGATGTGGCCTGGGCATTGAGATTTTTAAAAGCCTTCCAGATGATTCTAATGTACGGGCAAGCACGAGACTATCTGCTGGTAACATCATAATTATCTGGAACAGATGTTCCAAACACAGATGGCCAGGCCCCACCCCCGACCTGAGGAGGCAGAACCTCAGGGCTAGGACGTGGGCCCCGACATTTTTGACGAGGTCCTTGGGCAGCCAGAGTGGAGCCCTGGTGGCACAGTGATTAAAGCGCTCGACTGCTAACCCAAAGGTTGGCAGTTTGAACCCACCAGCCACTCGCCGGGAGAAAGATGTGGCAGGCTGCTTCCATAAATATTTATAGCCTTGGAAACCCTATGGAGCAGTTCTACTCTGTCCTACCGGGTAGTGAGGAAGAAGCAGACAGCCAACCCTGTCATCGGACTTGGCAGTGGTGCTTGGCCTGCAGCCCCAGCGGGTGGAATACCTGGTTTTGAGTTATGGCCTGAGCTCTCATTTCAGTTATACAGGATGAAAACTGTTAAGGCTGACAAACTCGTTCTCCTGGTCACTCTGTCTCTCACTTGTCTTGAGCTTGGACTGGCCACCTCACCACTTCACACCTGAGTCACACAGGCTGGGCTGCTGGTTGCAGGGGATCTGGGCACAGCACGTGACCGCTGTGGGATGGAGGAACATTAAAGCTTCCCTCCTCCAACCCTCCCCCTCACTACCCTCCCTCACCCCCAAGTGTAGTGCCAAAAAATGCCTTCCACCGTTTAGTAGGTTGGGAGTGGAAAAGGAAAGTCATAATTTACATGGTATTTTGCCGTCACCTCCCTCTTTGTTTCTTGTTATTGGGTGTCGACAAGTCCATTTTCAACTCATAGTGAGTTCATGTGACAGAGTAAAACTGCGCCATAGGGTTTTCTGGGCTGTAATCTTTATGGGAGCAGATCGCCAGGTCTTTCTCCCGCAGAGTGGCTGGGTGGGTTCAAACGGCCAACCTTTCGGTTAGTAACTGAGCGCTTAATTATTGCACTACCGAGGCTCCTTTTTTGTTTCCTACTCAGACTCAACACTCTGTTCCCGCACCCATTCCCCGCAAACTGCTGGGTCTTTTCTCCTGCTTCCCCAGCTCCTAAGAATGCCCTCATGGTGCCAGTTTGCCTCATTACCTTCGAATTCTCCAATCCCGGCCTCCTGCACCTTACACAGACTGTTCAGATGCACAGCATGAGCTCTATCGCAGCACTTGCTGATATGTGGTCTCTGCATTTTAAGCCAAAAAAACAAACCCACTAGTGAAGGGAACATATTAAAAGTGAGTGAAGCTGTAGTTACTGCATTTTCTGAATTTTTAAAAGAGATAACATTTGCTTAAAAATGCTTGCCTTCAGGTTTTGTTTTTTTTTTCTGAATAACTTTTGCATAAAAAAGGTTGCTCCCACAGTGGAGCTGATGCCTGGGTATGGGTGAAATTCCGCAGGGAGGGAGTTTACAATTAGAGGAGCCATTAAGTATAATGCTAGCTGTAAGGTGTTTTTGTAGATGCCTTTTATGAAGTTAAGGAAGGAAATTCCCTTTCAATTGCTAGTTTGCTCAGAGTTTTTATCAAGAAGGGTTGTAGAATTTATTAAATGCTTTTTCTGCAGCTATTGATTATATATATATAGAGAGAGAGAGAGAGCGCCCTGGTGGCGCAGTACTTAAGCGCTCGGCTGCTAACTGAAAGGTCACTGGTTTGAAGCCACCCAGCAGCTCCTAGGGAGAAAGACCTGGTGATCTGCTCTTGTAAAGATTACAGCCTAGAAAACCCTATGGGGCAGTTCTACTCTACATGGGGTTGCTCTGAGTTGAAATCGACTTGCTGGCACCCAACAACATGTATATATATATATATATATATACACCAACCAAAGGAGCCCTGGTGGCACAGTGTTTAAACATTTGGCTGCTAACCAAAAGGCTGACAGTTCAAATCCACCAGCTGCTCCTTGGAAAACCTATGAGGCAGTTCTCTGTCCTATAGGTTTGCTATGAGTTGGAATGGACTCAACAGCAACAGGTTTATACCAACCAAAAAACCAAACCTACTGCCGTGGAGTCGATTTTGACTCATAGCGACCCCATAGAGTTTCCAAGGCTGTAAATCTGTATGGAAGCAGACTGCCACATCTTTCTTCTGTGAAGCCCCTGGTGGTTTCGAACCACCAGCCTTTCAGTTAGCAGTCGATCACTTTAACCACTGGACCACCGGGGCTCCATATACATGCATACGTACATACATACATATATATAAATATATATATATATATATTTTTTTTTTTTGGTCTGTTAATGAGGTGGAGTATATTGATTGCTTTTCAGGTTTAAACCAACCTTGCATAAACCCCATTTGGCCATCATGTTTTATCCTTTTTATATTTGTTGGTTTCCATTTGCTAAACTTTTATTAATATTTTTTGTGTCTATGTTGATGAGGGATATTGGTCTATCATTTTCTTTTCTTATATTTATCTGGTTTTGGTATCAACATAGTGCTGACAGTGTAGGATGAATTGGGAAGTGTTTCCTCCTCTTCTACTTTCTGGAAGAGTGTATGTAGAATTGGTGGTATGTCTCCCTTAAATTTTTGGTAGAATTTACCAGTGAAGCAATCTGGGCTTGGATTTTTTTTTTTTTTTTTGCTAGGAAGGAATTTAACTACAAATTCTATTTCTTTAATAGATACAGAACTATTCAGGTAATCTGTTTCTTCTTGAGTGAGTGTTCATAGTTTGTATCTTTCAAACAATTTGTCCATTTCATCCAAGTTGTCAAATATATTGGCATAAAATTTTTTGTAATATTCTGTTTTCTTAAATATCTGTAGTATCTGTAGTGATATCCCTGTATTGGAAATTGTGTCTTCTCAAGCTTCATTGATTTTGTCTTTTCTTCTGTTTCTATTTATTAACTTCTGCTCTTATTTTTATTATTTCTTTTCTTCTGATTACTTTGGATTTAATTTTCTTTTCCTTTGCTAGTTTTTTTTTTTAATGGCAGAAGTTTAAATAGATGATTTTAGACTTTTCTAATATAACCGGTTATTGCTTAGAGAGCTGTATTCTAGCCTTGGACAATACCCAGAGTTAGGGATTTAGAAGCAGAAGAGGAGCACAGCTGAGAGGTCACAGCAGGGGGAAGACAACATCCCAGGGGTCAGAGGCCTGGATTCAACTAGCCACTTACTAGCTGTGTGACCTTGGATTTAGACTCTCTGAGCCTTGGTTTCTTTACCTGCATCATGGAGCCAGGGACAATCCCGTCTCAGCTTCTGGAGATGAAATAGTTGATGAATATGAAAGCACTTAGCCACCTGGAAGGGCCTTCTCAGACCAATGCAAGGGGTGGTTGTCATGACATTTGTAAAAATAATGGCTTCTTCTGTCTTTCCAGATCCAGAAACAACATGTACACACCCATCCCCCAGAGGTAAGCTGTGTGCCCATCCTCTGTCACCTGTTCCCCTTCCTCACTTCAAGGGCTGCCTCTCCTCACCACTCTCTTCATGCCCAGGCCCCAGGCCCCAGGCCTGCCCAGGTCTCTGGGCTTAGACCCACTTGTCTTGGGCCCTAGCCACTACCAACGCTCTCCCCTCCGGCAGTGGCTCCCCATTCCCAGCCTCTGTGCAGAATCCTGGCCTGCATGTTTGGCGGGTGGAGAAGCTGAAGCCGGTAGCCGTGGCACCTGAGAACCGGGGTGTCTTCTTCTCGGGAGACTCCTACCTAGTGCTACACAATGGCCCAGAAGAGCTCTCTCACCTGCACCTGTGGATAGGTAAGGGAGCTAGGGTAAGAGGGCAGGGCCTGGCCCGGGCAGGGCTGGGGCTGCATGGGTCTCACAGGCCTTTCCCTGCCACCTGCCCACCGTCCCAGGCCAGCAATCATCCCGGGATGAGCAGGGGGCCTGTGCAGTGCTGGCCGTGCACCTCAACACCTTGCTCGGGGAGCGGCCTGTGCAGCACCGCGAGGTGCAGGGCAATGAGTCTGACCTCTTCATGAGCTACTTCCCGCGTGGCCTCAAGTACCAGGTCAGAGTCCACTCCCGGCACCCCCACCCTGTGGCTCCCCTCAGAGTCAGCTCCTCTTCCGGCTTCGTTCTCACCTTGCAGGAGGCCTGGGCATCCTCAGGGCTGGGTCCCCCACCTCTCCACCTGGATAGGGTATGAGGGGGCAGGTCTCCCATCTACCCACTCAGGCTGGCTGTCTGGGCTGCAGGAAGGCGGCGTGGAGTCAGCATTCCACAAGACCTCCCCAGGGGCCACCCCAGCTGCCATCAAGAAACTCTACCACGTGAAGGGGAAGAAGAACATCCGAGCCACGGAGCGAGCGCTGAGCTGGGACAGCTTCAACACTGGGGACTGCTTCATCCTGGACCTGGGTCAGGTGGGTGGGCAGGGCTGGACTGAGCACTCTGTATTGGCACCATCCTTTAAAAGGAAGGGGGACCAGGAAGCAGGAGAGAGGGAGGGAAGCTGAGAAGCTGTAAGCCCGTTCCATGTTGGACCACTTCAGCCACTAGAAAACATCCCTTTAATTGTAAGGACAGAAATCGGCCTCCCTGTCACCTCTTGCCATTGCCTCCAACACTGGAACTTACTCCCTCTTTCTCCTGGAAGACTTTGTAGCTCAGAAGTCAGCTGCCTGCCAGACCATTCATTACTCACTCATCTATTCATTTGGTGGACCTATGGTGCCCTCTCTGAGCTAGCAGTGGGACCACAATGCTGGATAGAAAAGTACCTGTCCCCAAGAAGCTTCCCCTAGGGTGGCAGTCAAGATGCATCTGTCACCTGACATAACCCATGGCAGGATGTGATGAGGGCTTTATGGGAGGCAGTAGCCATGTGCTGAAGGAGCTTGGAAATAGGGATCCTCAAGCTTGAGCTGAAGCCAATTGTCCCAGGAATGTGCCCTTTGACAGACCTTCATGGAGGGGGAATGTCATTCTAGGCAAAGGGAAGAGGTGAGCTGAGGCAGAGGTGGGGAAGGGCAAGAACGAGGATGGAGAACCAGTGAAGGTTCCAGTTTGACTGGGACCTGGGGTGGGAACAGGAGCCGTGGGAAAGGCAATTGTGAAGGGAGGTGAGACCCAGGTCACGAGAAGGTTGACTGTCGGGGAGTGTGGACTGCATCTTGTAGTACTGAAGATTCTGGGCAAGAAGATCAACCCAGGAGCTGTTTGTAAGGTAGATTAGAAGCTTTGAGGCTGAGGCAGTGAGCGAATCTTGCAATAAACACCTCAGGAGACTTGAGGTGTTTTGTCTGACAGTGGGTATGGGAAAGGGTATGAGACAGGGGCCCAAGGATGGCCTTCACCCATTCATTCTTTCAGTAAATATTTACTTTGTGCCTATATAGGAGCTGGGCTCTGCCTTAGCACTCAGCATACAGTAGTGAACAAAACAAAATAAAAGAAAAACTTCATGCCCTAGTGAAGCTTACTTTCCAGTCAGAGGAGAGAGAGTATAAATAGGATGAAGAAGGAAACTCTATGGCAGTAAGTGATGTGGAGAAAAGTAAAGGCCGTTGGAAGAGAGTGTGGTTACGGCTGTTCTCGGAGATGCCTCTGTGTCTGCTTCTGCCTTCTTAATGGTCCTGCCTCAGTGGACAGCCCTTCTGAGAGGAGAGAGAGAAGTAAAGACCCTTCCTCCAAGCTGCCTCCCCCCATACTGCATGGGAAGCAGGGCACAGGCAGCTGCTCTGACTGCCCTCCCCACTTCCCTTCAGACCATCTTTGCCTGGTGTGGTGGCAAGTCCAACATCCTGGAGCGCAACAAGGCACGGGACTTGGCCCTGGCCATTCGGGACAGTGAGCGGCAGGGCAAGGCCCAGGTGGAGATTGTCACTGATGGGGAGGAGCCTGCCGAGATGATCCAGGTAGAGGGGACGTTGGGGTGGGTGGCCGGGAGCCTCTGCTTAGAAGTGGCCAGGAGAGGTGGTGATCATCTGGGGGGCATGTGGGTGGCCGGTGGAGGGTGGCAGGAAGGGTCTGGAGTACTAATGAGGTCTGTGGCTGGCTCACAGGGTGCCTATGTGTGATTGAGAATAAGGTGCCTGCTCTGGGTGGATGCAACCTTGAGGACAAGTGGCCTGGCTGGTGCAGTGGGCTGGATCCAGACTCACTCACCCCTGCTGAGTGTCCTGGTACAGGGCACAGTTTGTCCCACCAGAGTGGTGGCCCTGGGCATGATGGGTTGAGAAGGTCTGGGGCAGGTGCCCAGGAGTCCCTGTAAAGCTGGCCTGCCCTGGCCCCTGCAGGTCCTGGGCCCCAAGCCACCTCTGAAGGAGGGCAACCCCGAGGAAGACCTTACGGCTGACCAGACAAACGCCCAGGCCGCGGCTCTGTATAAGGTGGGAGCCTGCGCAGAGCAGCAAGGGGTGCATGTGGGGCTAAAGTGAGGGGAAGAAAGCAGTGGGAAGGTCGGGTGGGAACCAAGGAGGTTGATCCAGAGCTGGAAGTGAGAAGGATACGGGAAGAGAGTGGATGTGAGGACCTCCTCAGTAGAGAAACGTCACTTCACTTCTGGCCCATTTGTGGAGAAGTGAGGTTTGAAGCCAATGATGAGCTTTACCTTTTTTTTTTTTTCCCATTGTTTGTATTTATTTGTAATTTGAAATCCTTCTAATTCCAAAATGGATTTTCGCCAGTGTGCTGCAGTGATTTAGGCTGATGGGAGGGGTGGGGGCAGCCTCAGTGCTTCCTTCCTGTCCCCTGTCTGCTCCTCAGGGCTTGGGGTGGTGGGTAGGGGTGGAGGAGGCTCCAGAGGACTGGCAGAGTGGGAAGGAGCTGGGGAGGGACTAGGTAGTCTGCTCCTTGGGCTGAGGTATGTTGGGGGAGGAGGATGGGACCTGGCACCGCCCTTTCTCCCCCAGGTCTCTGATGCCACTGGACAGATGAACCTGACCAAGGTGGCCGACTCTAGCCCTTTTCCACTCGAGCTGCTCGTATCTGATGACTGCTTCGTGCTGGACAACGGGCTCTGTGGCAAGATCTACATCTGGAAGGGTATGTGTGGCCTCTCCACTCCAGCCCGAGACCCTTTCAGCTGATGTGACTCAGCAGGCTTCCCTTGGGGGTCTCTGCCTACCTGGGAGCTTTCCAGAGTCAGCCTCAGGGAGCCCGGGTGCTTCTGACTGAGGGCTTGCCCTTTGCTGTTCCCATTCCCTTAAGTCCTAGGTGGTGGTTCTGAAACTTTAGGATGGATCAGAATCGAAGGCCTGAGGGCTTGTTTAAACCCCCACCCCCAGAGATCCTGATTCACTAGGTCTGGGGTAGGGCCTGAGAATTTGCATTTCTAACAAGGTCCCAAGTGATGCTGATGTTGCTGGTCCAGGGGCCACACTTTGGAACCACTGTTCTAGAGAATTCCTAGGTCACTGGGGCTGCTGGAAACCCTGATCCTGGGATTCTGCCTTGAGGTGTGCTGGAGAGACATTTTAGCTAAATTAGACGTTACTTTATGCAGTGGATGGGAACCTGTAGAACTTGTTTTTTCAAGAGATACTATCAGCTGGAAATAGAAACACTGTTGTGCAGAAGCCTGTTCTGATTGTCTGACTGTTCCAAAACGTTGAAATGAAGCTCTGGGTCTCTGAGTGATACGTGGAGCCTCCCGTTACTTTCCTGTGGTTGTCTTTTCTTGAGCATGTCTGACGTCCCTGCACAGATGATAAATTCTTGAAAGCAAGAACCACACTGTCTCTGGACTGTTGACAAAATAGCATTTGTTCAATAGATATTTGTGGGGTCAACTGAGGCCGAGAGAAATTCTTAGCCTGGTCAGGAAGATGGAGAAGGACTTTGGTGTTTTAACGTTAGCTGCTGCCAGGCATTAGCGGTGTTGTTGTTGGGTGCTGTTGAGTAGATCTCAACTCAGCAAACCCACGTGACAGAGTAGAAAGGCCCCACAGGGGTTTCTAGGCTGTAATCTTTTATTTTTATTTTTATTGTTGTACTTTAAGTGAAAGTGTACAATTCAAGTTAGTCTCTCACACAAAAATTTATACTTACATTGTTTTGTGACCCTAGTTGGTCTCCCTACTGTAACAACACACTCCTCCTTTCCACCTGGATTTCCCATGCCCATTCAACCAGCTCCTGACCCTCTCTGCCTTCTTATCTCGCCTCTGGACAGGAGCTGCCCATTTGGTCTCATGTATCTACTTGATCTAGGCTGTAATCTTTATGGAAGCAGATTGCTGGGCCTTTCTCCCTTGGAGCAGCTGGGTGGGTTCAAACCACCAACCTTTCAGTTAGCAGCTGAGTGCTTAACCGTCGCACTGCCAGAGCTCCTTAGTTAGCACTTTTAGCCCGTAATAACAGCAGAAATGTAGGCAAAAGGGAAGAACCTGGAGCAGCCAGCAGCATTGCTGGGATTCTAAGACTGAAAGAGTGGGAAGAGAGGGAATTGTGCTAGTGGGGCTGTCTTCTCCCAGGACACGGTACATTTCCCATGGAACCAATGCCAAACATGCAGGGGTTCCCAGACCCGCTGCCGGAAGCTTGCTTAACCCCAAGCAAAGACAAACCATTAAGGAAAGAGAGACAAGAGGAGAAACAGGAGACTTGGGAGGCCAGGAAGAGAAGTCTGTCATGGGCAGGGGTGCAGCTAGTCAATTCAAAGAGGAAGGATACAGCATATTAATTTCAGAGACATTGTAGTTATCAGATTTTCTTATTGCCTGGCTGGGGAGCTAACCAAATCGACAACTTTGTTTTCATGGAAAAATGCCTTAAACTAGAGCACACTTTGTATTAAAGGGACGGCCTGTAGAAATGAATGGGTTACTGTGTGGAAGTGGTTTGGATAAGCTTTTTGTTAACATAATTATTAGGCCTATGTAGACTTTCTGGCATTGTGGAATAAGTTCATCTCCATCAGAAATTGCATCCCCTTGTCCTAGTTCACTTTACGAAAAAGGCTTGGTAAGAGGACAGCTGACAGACTCAAGAAGCAAGGAGTCTTACTGGGGGGACCCTGGCCTTAGAGTTGGACGCCAGGTTGCATACCCATGCCTCTCCCTGGAGCGCCGGTTGAAGCCGCAGGTTTTGATGATTAGACGGCAAGAAACGCAAGAAGATAAACTTTCATCTAGCTTGGAGCCGCCAAGGTGGGAGAAGTCAGGGGCTGACTTCACACCTCCAAAGAACTCCTCAGCATTCTTAGGACCTCCCGGTCCATTTAACTTTAAAAAAATTGGTCCAACTTTTAAAAGTTGCTAGCTATCCCCTGGACTCCCTTAAATTTCCCTAAGAAAATGGGATAGGAGCTAGAGAGAATTTCTGCCCTTTTAAAATAGCTCCTTCCTGTGATCCAGGGCAAAAAGCTAACGAGAAGGAGCGGCAGGTGGCCCTCCAAGTGGCCGAGGGCTTCATCTCCCGCATGCAGTATGCCCCAAACACTCAGGTGAGGAGACACCCCATGCCCCCAACCCTCCTCCTGGGCTCCTTCTGTGGCCTCCTACCCCCAGGCTGGACAAGAAGGGCAGGACAGCCTTGGAATACTCCAGCCTCCCCACCAGACCCATCCAGTGGGAAAGCCCTTCTCAAACCTTCAAAATTTAAGATGAATGTTATTTTCTAAAAGAATGTTGGGCAGCACCCCCTGGGAGCCCCAAGAGCTGGGTATGTCTTTGGACAGCTTGTGTTCCTTCTGTGGGCCATCATCCCTGGCTGGTTCTGTCCCTTCAGCCCCAGCACAGTGGCTTGACAAACTATTCCCAGAGGTGCTGATAAGACTCATCTATAATTGGTGGCATCTATAAGACTGTGCACCCAAGTCTTTGAGGCAGCCTGTCATTTTAGCCCGTGTCCCTGTAATTTGGTTTCTTGTTTCTTGGCTTATTTGGAGGAGTAGCCCTGGTCTGGACTGCATGTGGGCTCAGGCCCAGTGCCCCACAAACCTCCTGTATGTCTCCAACCTACTCTATCCTCCCTGGTGGAGGCAGAGGTGGCAACCCTGGAAGCTGGACCTCTCCCTCACTGTCCCCGCAGGTGGAGATTCTGCCCCAGGGCCGCGAGAGTCCCATCTTCAAGCAATTCTTCAAGAACTGGAAATGAGAGCCCTCGTCTCCCTGCACCCCACTCTGCTGCCTGGACACCACCTGCCTGCTTTGTTCCCTCTGGCGAATGGTCAATGCGGACGTGAACCCTGTGGATGTTCAATAAAGGAAGCAAATGCTTTCCTTGGCTCTCTGCCTGCACTGCATACCCTACCATACTATACCATGCCACACCATACCAAACCACACCATGCCATACCATACCATGCCATGCCATGCCACGCCATACCATACCAAACCTGTTTCCGTCAGGTCAATTCTGATTCATGGCGACCATGGCGACCCCATGTGTTACAGGTACAACTGCTCTGTAGGGTTTTCTTGGCTTTGATCTTAATGAAGGCATATTGCCAGGCCTTTCTTTCATGGTAGCACTGGGTGGGTTGGAACCATCAACCTTTAGGTTAGTAGTTGAGTGCAAACTATTTGCACCACCCAGAGACCTACCTGCACTGCATGGCCTGGGCTAGTTCTCACTGCGCCCACCTGTTCACCCAGCTCATGGCTGTGCTGGGGACAGAGTAGCACACAGGTAACAACTCCACAGCTTCTGAGGGGCCTGGGTCTCCTCTGGGGCCAGACGTGGCTTTTCATGACTGAGGCAGAGGGGCCAGAAGTGCCAGGCAGGCTCTGCTGTGAACCCAAGAGGGAGGTGGCACAGCTCCAGGCCCCAGGATCGCTTTCACCTGGGGGTTTGCTTCAGTCTCACATTCCCAGCTGGGAGAAAGTTGTGGCAATAGGCTTGGGATGCATATCCAGTTAAGCCAGTATTTCCTGAGATGCCCTAATAAACCACTGCAAGGCAGATTCCAAATGCCCTAGTGAGAAGAATACTTCTCACTACTGTACAGACACCTGGCTTGTTACTTCATGGCACGCTGCATTGCTGTTTATGTGATAAGCCCAGGGCCAAAGTGGGGCTGTGGGAAGAGCAGGGGCCTGGGAGTCAGGAGTCCCGGGTTCCGGTTCCCACCCACCTGCTTGATCTTGGACAAGGTTCTTTTCCTTGTCTAGGCCTCAGTTCATTCTCTTGTATAGTTGGTGGTGGCTGGAATACCAAAGAGAATTTTTATTATTTTTATTTATTTTTTATTGTGCTTTAAGTGGACGTTTACAGTTCAAGTCAGCTCCTCATACAAAAATTTATACACACATTGCTGTGTGACCCTAGCTGCTCTCCCTATAATGTGACAGCACACTCCTTTCCACTGTCCCATGGATTTCCCATGTCCATTCAACCAGCTCCTGACCCTCTCTGCCTTCTCATTTCGCCTCCAGACAGGAGCTGCCCATTTAGTCTCACGTATCTACTTGAGCTAAGAAGCACTCTCTTCACAAGTATCATTTTATGTCCCATAGGCCAGTCCAATCTTTGTCTGAAGAGTTGGCCTCGGCAATGGTTTCAGTTCTGGGCTAACAGACAGTCCAGGGGCCATGTCTTCTGGGGTCCCTTCAGTCTCAGTCAGACCATTAAGTCTGGTCTTTTTACTAGAATTTGAGTTCTGCATCCCACTTTTCTCCTGCTCTGTCAGGGACTCCCAAAAAGAATTTTTAAAAAATTGCAGCTGCCACAGAGTGAACTCCAACTCAGGATGCCCCCACATGTGCCAGAGTAGAACTGTGCCCCATAGGGTTTTGAATGGCTGATTTTTCGGAAGTAGATTATCAGGGCTTTCTTCTTCAATCTCACTAATTCTGACTTCCATTGCCTCAATTCTGCTCCTTTGACTTTCTATTGAGTTGTCTAATTCTGAAATTTTATTGTTGGTCTTCTGGATTTCTGATTGCTGTCTCTCTATGGATTCTTGCAGCCTGTTAAATTTGTCATTATGCTCTTCTCTAATCTTTTTAATTTCCTCTATTGTGTGTTCTGCATTTTGCTTAATTTCCTTCCTAATTTCTTGAAGAGTTCTGTATACTAATCTTTTGTGTTCTGCCTCTGGTAATTCCAAGAAATTTTCCTCCTCTGGAAAATTTCTAGATTCTTTATTTTGGGAGCTTGCTGAAACTATCATGGATTGCCTCTTTATGTGATTTGATACTGACTGTTGTCTCTGAGCCATCAATAAGTCATTATATTTATTTATGTTTGCTTACTATGTCCTAGCGTCTTGTTTTGTTTTGATATGCCCAAATAGGCTGCTCGTATGAGCTAGTTTGATTATTGGCACCTTTGAAGCTCTAATGTCCTGTCACCAGGTGGTTAGATCTGTTACTAGGTATGTGAGCTCAGGAGTCTTCCCATTGCTCCTGTATGGATTCAGCTCAGGTGCCCAGGTAGATAGCCACCAAGTGTGTGGTGTAGGCACAGGCATCTGGCTGCAGCAGGGGGACACACTCTGAGCAAGGCAGGGGGCTGACGGCCGCCCCCGAGTGTCCAGGAGGAAGGCATGTCCCTGTTCCCTAGAGCGCACAGGTGGGTGGGTTTTGCAGCTGGACTATGAGCACCCAGTGCTGTTGGCTGTAAGGACTAGGGGGCACCTCTTATTCATGGGCCCTTATTCCAGGTGGCTAGGTGGTGTGAGTGGAGCCACTGGTCCTCAGGCCCCTGATGTGGGTAGGTGAAGACTCTGCTTAATGGGCAGAGCAGTGTCAAATGTCATGAGCCTGCCACTTCACAGCTGAAACAGTTCAAGTTAGACTTCAGGTATATACCCTGTTGTGCTGATGAGGACCTACACTGTTGAAATGGGCCCACACAAGTCTCTGCAGGGGGAAAGGCACTCAAAGTCTATGGATCCCTTATGCCTGTGCCTAGGCAAAGGAGCTGTGCCTACCCTGGGTTCCTGGCTTAGGGGAGCCGGCAGTTTATTTTTTCCCGTTTGTTAATTTGTTCACTCTCCAAGGCTGGGAGAATGGCTCAGGGGGTGTGACGGATCCTACTTCTGGCCCAGGGGACTCAGCAATTGCTGAAGCTGGTTCGGGACCCAGTGCAGAGCAGGGAGTGGGGAGGCAAATGTGAGAGAGGTTTTTCCCTAAGGGGGTTGTTTTTCCGTAAGGCCGTACGCAAGTACTTATCTTTCGCTGATCGAGGGCTGCTTCTCACTGGTTCTGGGTGGCCAAATAGACTCTCTGGTGCTGGGTCTCTCCTGGTGTGGAAGACGTGTCTCCTGAGCACTGCTGCTTGCCTGCCTCACTGCTCACCATGAGCTGATCAGGCCTGAAGGGCTCAGGCTCTCTCCAGGTCAGGTCTAGAAACTCCTTGCTGCATCTGAACCCTCTCTTCCTCCCCCTGCCACTCAGTCTGGTTCCTCAACTTTGCCTTAGATGTTCAGGGCGCCTAGATTGTCATATATAATTGATTCACTTGTTGTTTCGAGTCTTTGTTGTAAGAGGGTCCACTGGAAACGTCTGACTACTCCACCATCTTGGTCCTGCCTTCAGGCCTTTCTTCTGAGGTGCCTCTGGCTGGATTCGAACCTCTAACCTTTTGGTTAGCAGGCCAAGTGCATTAACTGTTTGTACCACCCAGGGACTCCTCAAAGGGAACTGACAGCTAAATAGGGGGGTGCGAATGGAGTAGTCAAAAAGACATCCCATCCTGGATGACATGTCTGGGAGGGCAAGACCAAGGTGTGAATCTGTGTAAGCCTGGACAAGTGTCCCTGAGGCCTGGTAGGGCTGCAGCTGCCCTAACCCAGCCTCACCCCTGTCACTCCCAACCCTGGGTCCTAAGAGCTTCTGAGCTCTGATACACTGGATTCTTCCATCCAAACAAAAATCTTGACCAAGCTCATCTTGTTGAGATTGTGCCAAGAAGCACAGAAAATTCAGCTCCCCTGCCCTGCTCACCCTTGCCCCAGCACAGAAACATTTGGAACCTACGCCTGACAATCTATGCGAAGAGCATATGCCATGGATGATTTTTAAAAAGGCAGAGAATAAAGGTTGCACTAAATCAGTGGTTCTGACAATAGTTTTAGGATTGTGCAACATAGACCCTTTCCTAAGACAAATGCACATATTAAGATTTTTGCATCTACTTTCAGATGGGTCAGATACCCCTCCCCACAACCAGTCCATCAAAAGAACCCCAACTTAAAAACTCCTGGATTACATATGGCTAACATCCTGATATATGAAGCTTTGAGCACTCTGTTGTATAGACAGCATCACACAGTGACTGAAGCAGTTTGAAAGGGCTACTGTAGATGGGCACTGGCTTCCCCTCCAGCTAAAGGCTCCCATGACTGGGTAGACCTCCTGGGATGTGCCTGGAGGCTGGGCATTCGCAGCTGAGTCTGCCTTCTGGTCTCAGAGTGAGCAAATGGAGTAAGAAGGAAAGGAACCATTGTACCCGACACTCAAAAACAGGCTCAGCTGCAATTTTTCTCATCTGCACTCCAACCCCTGAAGTCCCGGGTACAGATGGGTAATGTCCTTGGCTGCTAACAGAAAGGTTGGTGGTTTGAGTCCACCCAGAGGCACCTTGCATGAAAGGTCTGGCAATCTCCTTCTGAAAAATCAGCCACTGAAAACCCTATGGATCACAGTTCTACCCTAACACACATGGTCTCCAGAAGTCAGAATCGACTCAATGGCAATTGGAGAAAAAAATATTCTAACCCCTACCCAAGCAACTAATCTTCCTGTCATCTTGGCTGGTTAGCTGAGGACCCAGTTTGGAGGAAGTAAGGGGAACAAAGGATTAGTTCAGGTAAGGCAAGATGGCACAGGGGAACAGCAGGGTCTGTGACCACCCTACCCCTGAACATCCTGCTGACAGCAGCCAGGGAATTTCCCTTCCACCTGGAGTGGCCATCTGCCCTCCCACCTCTGCGATGGGCCCCAATTCCAGTCGGTCAGACTTGGAGAACCTTGTAGGACAGAGACAGTGGTCTCCCATGGTGCTACTTAAGGGAGAACAAAGGACAGGAAAGCAGCCTCGCATCTCTAACTCCCCTCAATAAAGGAAGGGACCACCCAGGGGCTGGTTGGGGAGGGAAGTCAGTGGTGCTCTGAAAGTAGAACCCAGAGTACAGGGAACAGAAACTTAAACTAGAACGATTCCTTTATTTGAGAACTGCTGGTGTATGGACTTCTCCTTCCCTCAGGGCCAGAAAACCATCCCTGATGGGAACTGAACAGCCTCTATGGGTGAGGGAGCCCTAGTCTGAGGGCAGCAATGGGATACCTAGTTAAATGCCTGTTTCCACATCATAAACAGTGGCAGGAGGGGCTAGGGAGAGATGGGGTGGGGGGATGGGGCAAGTGGCCAGAAACCCCAGAGGGGGCCCAGAGACTGGTCGGGTGGATGGAGGAGAGCAAAGCCTGGAAGGCTGAGGTCTCCGACAGCTTGCTTTGGTTCATGCTGCCCCCTGCTGGCTGCTGCCACTGCTATCTTCTCTCTTCTACTCTAACCACACAGTCTCCCAGGCCTGTAGAAGTCCTGCTGCCCAGGGAGTCAGAATTCTGGTTTTCTCTGCTGATGATATCCTTCAACGTGGGGATATGGGGAACATCCAGATAGGGTTTTTCCATTGAGATAAACTGGGACCTAACTCTGTAAACCAGTATAGTTAAGCTTAAGGCAAAATTCTCCTTGCTCTGGAGACAGCTCTGCAGGGAGTGAGTCAAGCCTAACCCATCTAATGTTTCATGTAGGAGAGGGTCCTTGGCTTTCCCCAACCAGGACCAGGAGCTTCCTACACTACCTGCTGAGACAGAAAGGTGTTGGCCCAGCCAGAGTGGCCCCGACACAGCCTCCTGCGGACTCTCTGAAGGCCCCCGTGGCCCCCCTTTAAGTCTTTCCATCAGTCAGCCTCTGGGGTTGGTCAGATTGGCCATGCGCCTTCGGATGAGTGCAGTGACAGGTCACACACACCTGTGAAGGTGAGATCCTTGGAGTGAGGGGTTTGGGGCCCATAGCACTTCAGTGTACCCAACAACGAGGCCTGTCCCTTTGACACCCTAGCCAAGTAGATCTCCAGGGTCTTGAGCAGCCGTCTTGGGTTCTTCTTGGCCAACGCTTCCAAGTCTGAAACAGAGAGGATTGGAGAACAAAAAGCATGAGGGGGCTTTAGACTGTACAACATGATCTCAGGGCTAGAAACTCCAGCGAGCACCCCCAACCCAGATACTATGGAGAGAAAAGTGAATCTTCTAAGATGGAGAGATGACCAGATGGGAAGACCTAGGAACCAGGTATAGCCACAGGGACCATACATTCTACCTTGTCCAGGACAATCTCAATTTTGAATAGTTTGTCCAACTGTTTATACCCTTGCTTCCAATTTTTGATTCAGAAAATATGATCATCATAGGTATAAGGCCACAAAGGGAGGAAAGTGGTGGCAGAGAAAGGAGAAGTAACAGGAAGCTGGGATTTGAGAAAGCATGGGTGGAGGCTGGGGGGAAGGGAACTGCAACCAAAACCAGTCTCACGACCAATCCTGGGTCCCTGATGCTGGGGACACTAGGAGCTCAGGAGCCCAGGCCTCCCCGGGTGGAAGTTCATACCTTTGAGGACGAAGCCTGAGTCTGAGATGGTTTTCTGCTGTGTCCTCCAGACATGGGCAAGGCGGAGGAAAGTGGCCGCGTAGAAGCTGTTCACCACTGGGATTACCTTTTGCTGCCGATTACACTCCCTTTAGGACAAGGGAGATGATTTGCTCATGAATGGACAAAGCTGACACCTGGTGCCCTCCCACCCTTCCCAGGAGAATGGGCCTGAGCCCCATGGGCCTGAGCTAGCATAGACACTGGACGCCCCAACAGTCCCCTGGCGGCCTTCACATCAGAGGTCAGGGTTGGGGAAGAGACATGGCGGGCGAGATAGGTGCATATGGACTTTGTCCAGGGCCTCCAGGAGCCAGCAGGTGAGGAAGAGCTGGGGAGACCGAGGCAGGGTGGGAGTGAGTGAGGCTCTGCTGGTCCACTCTAATCAGCTGATTGGGGGGTGAGCAGTGTGGGGACTCACCTGGTGAGACACTCCTCCCTTAAGGCCTGGATGGCGATGCGGGTGATATTCACTGACATCAGACAGAAGGGGAATTGCTGGAATGGAGGGGGCACCAGGTCAGTGGCAACCCCAGCTCTCACCTTCTGTGTTTCCCATCATGGACAGCCTAGCGTGGGCACTAATGGCAATCACAGCACCAGGGGTAGCAGTGGATATTACTGAGCGCTTACACTTAATTTTCACAAGAATCTTCCCATCTTACAGATGAGGAAACGGAGGCACAGCAACCTTAGATAACTTTCCTAAGGTGTCAGAACCAGGATTCCAACTGAGGTTAATGTGCTCCAAAGCTGGTGCGCATAACCCCTGTGCTAGTTCTCCAGCCTCTTCACCAGCCCACCATGAGCTCTCCTCGGCCTTCACTAGCCCCACCCTCTGGGATGAGGATGGACACAAGAGGGTCTCAGGCATCCTCTATAAAAGTGCCGTGTTGGGTGGAGTCAAGTCACTATCATTACAAAAACTCTGTGAGATAGGTTTTACTACCTACAGTTTACATTTCCTACTATCCTGCGCCCTACCTCACAGAGTTGCTCTGAGGATTCATTAAGATCATATATGCAAAATACTAAGCACAGCACCTGGCCTATGCAGGTGCTAACAAATGTTTGTAATTATTACCCTTGCCTCAACATGGGTAGCTGAGGTCAGCAGCAATGCATTTATACCTTCATGTACAGATCAGTATTGCCTATTTAATTATCATATAATCTTACATAATGTCAGCCCCTTCTCTTGAATTTTTCAGTCTAAAAATAAGTATGAGAACAAGAATATGGTAGTGAGCATAATTAACAGAGAATCTAAACCTAGCATTCATCCACACTCAAGAACATTCTTATAACCCCATTTATTAAAAATCAGTGAAAAATAGGAATTCAGATCTAACATATCTCCTTTCCTTCAGCAATTCCCTTAGAATACTAAGACACTAAAGCTAAGATACCACACACAGATTGTATTTAGGGAAGTGACCAGACTAAAAGACAGCAGAGGAAATCACACCTCGATGTTTCTGCATTTCCATTGAAGATTTCACTTCTCTTCATGTCCCATGTTTGGGCCTACGCACATTTCAATACTGAACTAGGATGACTAGGTCATCTTTTGTGGCTGCTGCTCACATGGCCTCACCCCTGAAGAATCCATCTCAGTAGTTCTGGGGAGGGGCCTGGACACCTGCATTTTAAAATTTTGACCCTAAAGTGTGCCGTGGCTGAGACGGTCTGCTGTTGGAGCCCACCACCAGGCTGGCTGCCAGATGATGTGGGCTCCAGGCCCAGTGTCACCTTTACTAGCTACCCGGCTTTGGGCAAAAAACAATTTACCTCTCTGATCCTCACAATCCTTTGCTGTAAAACAGAGATGTACAAGGATCAACTCTGTCTACCACCTTTCTCACAGGCTTGCTGTACTGACAGAATGAAATCATGGATGGAAAATTGCTTGGAGAGTTGTTGTATGCAAATGAGCATTATTACAGGTGCTTCCTTTCCTGCCAGCTACTGGCCTGCATGCCCTGTGTCCCTCAGTTTGACTGTGTGGTGGCCCGCCTGCTTCTCAGTGGTCTAAGACTTCCACACTGCCAGAACTCATGGGAGTCCTGGGTCCCACCGGTACTTCTATTTTGGCCAATTCCCCTTTAGCAGGATATACCACTGCTTGGCTGCTAACTGAAAGGTTGGTGGTTCAAATCCACCCAGCGGCTCTGCAGGAGAAAGACATGGCTATCTTCTCCCATAAAGATTACAGCCAAGAAAATCCTATGGGGCAGTTCTACTCTGTCACATGGGGGTCGCTATGAGTTGATCTCAGCTCAGTGGTACCTAACAACAACATCAACAACCACAACAGGTACTTAAGTCTTTAGCTCTCTCCTTGGGAGAGTACAGGACTGGCTGCTGGCAGGGCTGCGTCCTCTAACTGCTACTCTGATTTCACAGACTGTCCCCTGGAACAATCTGCATTTTCAAGATTCATAAGGATTTGAGGTCAAGTTTTATTTTAAAACCTTGAAATTATTTATAGTTTAAGGAATTATAAAATAAAGCTGGAAGGGACCTTAGAATGATTAGGCCAAACCCCTCATTTCATAGATGAGAAAACTGAGGCCCAGAGAGGTTGAGTGACTTGCCCCAAATCATAGCTAAATAATTATACTGCAGATGGAACTAGAACCTAGCTTCCTGGTACCTACACCAGTCCTCTTATTTTATTGTATTTAGTTGCTATTCCTTCTTATTGTCTGACATATATATTGTGGGGTAAATATAAGTCCCTAATAAATTCCACAAAGGCGAGCAGGTGAAGGGATAGGAAACAGATTGGTTGACGTGATGAGTCTGGGTTCCTGAAGATCAAAGTATCCAGTACTTACTCTCTCATCTTGCTGTTTCCTCGGCCTGGGACACTCTTCCCTCAGATACCTGAATGGCTCGCTCCCTCACCACATTCAAGCCCTTCCTTGAAAACAAATGAGGGACTGAATTGGCAATAACGCTCTTATAACAATGGGGTGGTGGAGGCATCTGACCTCCTCTAACTTCACAAAGGGAAAGAAGAATCAAGTTCAACAGCCCAAGGCTGATTCCTGTAAGGCGGCGGTCAGGCATGCCTCCTCTCTCTGCCATCTTTACCAATTCTAACACCAACTGTCCCTCCCACGGCACTCTCTACTTCTCTGCTGGGTTCGATAATTCATGGCAATGGCCACACAGAACTCACAGACAATACTCATATAATTACGGGGTTTATTAGGGAAGTAACAGGTTACAATTCAGGTTCAGGAGCACTCAGGATACAGTTCTTCCATTATGACAGTCTCGTCCCAGCTCTGCTCGCAGGCATGTCTCTCTCTGGCCCTCAGCCTCTGCCCTGCTCCGGCAAGTGTTACAAAGCTCTTTTGGTTCTGCCGATAAGTGCCCCAAGGCACCCTACTCTGTCAGTAAGCCTCAGCCTGAAGGCACTCAGCTCTGGCTCCATCGGCTGGCAAACCTAGCTCCACAAAGTGCCTAGAGGCACCCTACTCTGCTAGTAAGCCTCTGTCTATAGGTGTTCAGCTCTAGCTCTGTGGGTCAGCAAACCTAGCTCCACCAAGTGCCCGGAGGCACCCAACTCTGCCAGCAAGCCTCCTGCCCGAAGGTACTTAGTTTCTCATTCCGTGGGCTGGGAAGTACACCATGCCGTCTCCTGCCACTGTTTCTCTGCCTCTGCTTCTCGCCATCTTCAGTGTTACAGCTCTCTCTCTGTCTTCTGGTTTGAGGAGTGCAGGGATCCTGGGTCCAAAGGATGTGCTCTGCTCCTGGCTGTTCTTCCTTGGTGGTGGTGAGATCCTCTCTTTCTTGCCCCTGGGATGGCTCATTTCAAGCCCAGCAAGATGGCAAAACTGACCAATCCCCTTGATGGGCCACAATTACCCTATTTGCACAGTCCCTCCCGCCCAATCACTTGGGTGGGAGTTACAAGACCACGTTGAGAAAGGCCACACAAAAGCGATCCACTGTATTGCACCTCTACTCTGGTTTCATATTTCTGTAGGAAAGTGTCACAAGAGAGCCTTCATAAGCCACAAAAAGGGGAACACTTAGGTCAGAGATGGTTTATAGGAAATACGAAGGGTGTGAGCTTGGGCAAGCCATTTCCACTTCCCTATCTCCAAAAGGAAGGTGCTAGTCTACTGATTGCTAAGATACCCTTCAACTCTGGGACTCCTCTATAACAAAGCAGTGTCTCTGCAAGAGATCATATCATTTCACAAGCCAACTTGCAGGGTTCTCACACTTGACCTAGACATTACATTCCTGAATCATGAAGACCCACAGCATATGCCCACATTTTCAACTTGTGGGATCCCAGCACAAGAAGTCCCACTTTCACCCCCTCCAGTGTATCCTGGAATAGACAGTCATGTGTGAAGCCTTCAGATTAAGGAGTATTTCTTCCCCAAGAAGATACAGAGATATTCAGTCAAAGCTAGAAATGGCAGGAACTGTATGATTATTTGTTTTGCGTTCAAGAAGTTTTGGATTCAAGAAGTGAGCCACCTTACTAATAGCTGTATGTATACATGCAGATATGTAGTCAACTGATTTACAGAAATGTAAGATGTTACTTTGATAACTCACTGAATGCCTAATATACTTGGTACTTTACATAGTTTATCTCCAACTTAGAACAACTTCACAAGGTTGGAATTATTTTCCTGTGTTACAAATTAAGCATCTGAGGTTCTGAGAGTTAAGTAAATTTGGCCAACAACAAACACTGCTATTGTGTGTTATTGCAACTTGGTCCTGCCTGACTCCAGCCAGATCTCCAGGATAAAATGATCTGATTGAAATGCTGTAGGTCTAATCTTGCAGCCACTCATTCTCTGCTATTCTCCCTCAGGCAGCATGAAAGCACAACCACCTTCCATTTCTCTGTGAAGTGTCATGGGGGCTGGGCCTGGTCTCCTTACCAGTGAGGACCTCATCTTATCAGAGATCAAGAGTGAACCAGTGATACACACATATACTTCCAAGCTCTGACCACTGAGAGGACCTAGATGTAGTAAGATCCCAATAGCAATGAGTACACCTAGCATTCAGATCTTGGTTTCTAAATACCATTCTTTAATTAAAGTTCCTTGGAGAAGTGGTTGATGCCAGGGTTGGGGCAGGGAAAATATAACATGAGCCTGGAGCATCTTGAGGTGCCAAGCTGAAAGAGATTCTAATGGCCAAAGCTGGAACAATTTGAGTGACAGAATAAATAATGATAGTATTGGGTTATGACCCATATAATAAAATAAATATCCATGGGTCCATACTGATATAAAAAATGATTAAAGAAATAAATAAATTGGGAAGCAGAGACAATTCTTACAGAGGAGTTTAAATTAATAAATGTAGAAGGAATGATGGAAATAGAAAATTACCATTAGAATACCACAGTAATAATTGCTACAGGCAAGATCCACCAATGGATGCTGAAACTGATGGGAAAAAGTCTGATGAGAAACAGGATATTTGCATAGTCTCCAAGTATATTCCTCATGTTAAATTATTCAGTACAAAGGGAAAAATAGTAACGTTGAAGTGGAGAAACCTAGCAGAGACCACTTTAACCAAGTGATCAAGGTTAACATTACCAGCAATAACACATACTGACATTATGTGCTCTTGATATAAGGCACTGAAAAGGTGCACATCAGTGAACTCTGGGGTTCATGCTAAAAATGTATAACCTCCATCTAATCACCAAAAAACATCAGACAAACCCGCATTGAGGAACATTCTAAAAATAACCAACTAGTACTTGTCAAATGTGTCAAGGTCATGAAATACAAGGAAAAACCAAGGAACTGTCACATTTTGGAACAGACTCAGGAGACATAACAATTAAATGTAATGTGGGGTCCTGGAACAAAAAAGAACAATAAGTTAAAAAAAACCAAAACTGGTGTAATCTGAACAAAATCTGTAGTTTAATTCACAGTATGGTACCAATGTTAATTTCTTAGTTTTGAAAACTGTACTGTGCAAGATGTTAGCATTAGGAAAAGCTGGGTGAAGGGTACATGGGAACTCTTTATAACCTTTGCAACTTTCTTTTAAAGTCTAAAATAATTTCAAAATTAAAAAAGTGAACCAGCACACTGGACAAAAACCATACCTCTCCAAGAAGGTGTTAGGGGTGAAGGCAGGGGTCCCAAGCACCCAGCCCTTCCTTCATTCCAACACTCAGCTTCACCTCCTCCATTATTTACCTACAATGTATCAGGGCTAATTTCATTTTGGCCTTCATATCTGTTTGTATCAGTTACTACAATCCACTACCCCCCTTCCAGGTCCCAGTACGTTTGCTGTACTCTAATCCTCATAAGGCTCTGCATAACCCTTCGTCCATTCCCATCTTTTACCTCTCCCCTACTCTTGAAACACTTCCATTGTGCCATTATCAGCAAAATTCCCTATAAATATTGAGTCTATTCTAAAACCTAGTGGTGGTTTTCTGCTCTCACAGCCTCCCTATCACTGGGCTTGGAGGTGGGAGACATTTCCTTCTGATGCTTTCAGATCACTCTCCTACTTCTTCCCTATAAACCCCCAGATTTTAGATTCATGTCTTATTACATAAAATCACCTACTCACAAATTTTCTGTAAATTTGAAGTTATATGAAATTAAAAATTATCAAATCCCTTCTCTTGACCCTACTTCCTCTGCCAGTTATCGTTCTATTTCTATGCTTCCCTTTGCAACAAAATTCCTTGAGAAAATTGCTTATACTTACTATCTTCAATTCTTCTCTGTGATGGTTAAGGTCATGAGTTATCTTGGCTAGGCCATGATTTTCGGTGGTTTGGCAGATATTATGTAATCACCCTCCATTTTGTGACCTGATGTGTGCAGCCAATCAGTTGAACGCCAATCAGTTAAAAGTGAATCAGCTGAAAGCCAATAGTTCAAAACCAGTTTCCTTGGGGGTGTGTCCTACATCCACTATATATGGATGTTCCGGCAAAGCTCTCTTTGGACCCTGTGATGGTTAAGATTGTGTGTCAACTTGGCTGGGCCATGATTCTCAGTGTTTATATGTGATCATTCCCATGATGGAATTGCTATGAGCAGCCAATCAGCTGAAAGGGAGTTTCCTTGGGGGTGTGGCCTTCATCCAAATATAAGCAGACGTTCTGACTTTCTTGCTTGCTCTAGATTCTGCAGCTGCCTCCTGTTCGGCTGACCTCCAGTTCATGGGACGTGAGCTATCAGATTATCTGCTAATCTTGTGATTCATCGATCTTCACAGCCTGTGAGTGGGAGCCCTGCTCTCAGACCTGCTGATCATGGGTTCACCAGCCCCTCCAGCTATGTGAATCAGGAGAAGCCTTGTGGTCTTGTCCGCCAATCTTGGGATTTGTCAATCTTCACAGCCTGTGAGCAAGAACCCTGCTCTCCGACCTGCCGATCTTGGGTTTGCCAGCCCCCGCAGCTATGTGAATCGAGAGAAGCCTCTATCCTGATCCACAGACTTGGGATGTTCCAGCCTGTACAATCTCATGAGCCATCTCCTTGATATAAATCTCTCTCTCTATATATTTATACTCTTTACTGGTTTTGCTTCTTTAGAGAACCCAGCCTAAGACAGACCCTTCATCTAATTCATCGTCCTCTGACCTCCAGTTCTTGGGACATGAGCCAGCAGCTTGCTGCTTGACCTGCAGATCTTGGGATTTGCCAGCTCCTGCAAACCCGTGAGCAAGCAGCCTTCTGCCTGACCTGCTGATTTGGGGTTTGTCAGTGCACCACATGAAGCCTCTAGCCTGATGCCTGACACACAGATTTGGGACTTGCCAGCCTCTATAACTGTGTGAGCCATATCCTTGATATAAATTTCTCTATTCATATATGTATATGCTTCACTGGTATTGCTCCTCTAGAGAACCCAGCCTAAGACATTTGGTACCGAGAGTGGTTCTAGAGGAACAAAATCATTTAACGATGGGTTTTCTGAATTAGTACTCAAGTCTGGCTACCCTTAAAGGATGACCTCGGCAGAGGAGGATTTTAACAATTGTCTTAGACATCTAGTGCTGCTATAACATAAATACCACAAGTGGATGGCTTTAACAAAGAGAAATTTATTTCTTCACAGTAAAGTAGGCTAAAAGTCCAAATTCAGGGCGTCATCTCCAGGGGAAGGCTTTTTCTCTCTCTGTTGGCCTTCTCATCAACCTTCCCCCAGACTAGAAGCTTCTCCGTGCAGGGACCCCTGGTCTAAAGGATGCGCTCTGCTCCCAGCACTGCTTTCTTGGTGGTATGAGGTCCCCCTGTCTCTCAGCTCATTTCCCTCTTTTATATCTCAAGAGATTGCCTCAAGACACAATCCAGTCTTGTAGATTGCGTCCTTCCTCACCAACAAAACTGCCGCCCATCCTCCTACATTAACATCATAGATAGAGACAGGATTTACAACATATAGGAAAATCACACAATACCGGGAATCATGGTCCAGCCAAATTGATACATACATTTTTTGGGGGACATAATTCAGTCCATGACAACAATCAAGTGGATAGGATGACGTGTTCTGTGGAAAGCAGTCATCCTCTTTCCCCAGCCACTCCTGTCATTGCCCAATAGGCTCATAAACAAAGTGGCCATGGTGGCAGGGATGGAGGTTATGCATGGGCTCAGCAACATGGACTGCCACTTATCAAGGCCAACTTGGCTACAGCCACTGCTGAGTACCCAATCTGCCAGCAGCAGAGACCAACACTAAATCTGATATGGCAATCAGCCAGCAACACAGTGGCAGGTTGATTACATTGGACCCCTTCCATCATGGACAGGGCAGTGTTTTGTTTTTACTGGGATAGACACTTACTATGGATACAGATTTGCCTTTGCATCAGGCAATGCTTCGGCCAAAACTACCATCTGTGGACTTACAGAATGCCTTATCCACCATCATGGTATCCCACACAGCATTGCCTCGGATCAAGGGACTCACTTCACAGCAAATGAAGTATGGCATTGGGCCCATGCTCATGGAATCCACTCGTCTTACCATGTTCCTCATCATCCTGAAGTAGCTGGGTTGACAGAACAAATGGAATGGCCTTCTAAAGACACACTTACAGTGTCAGCTATGTGGTAATACCTTGCAGGGTTGGGGCAATGTTCTCCAGAAGGCTGCATATGTTCTAAACTGGTGTCCAATATATGGTGCTGTATCTCCCATAGCCACGATTCATGGGTCCAGAAATTAAGGTGTGGAAATGGGAGTGGCACCACTATTACCCCTACTGACCCACTTGCAAGATTTTTGTTTCCTGTCCCTGCGACCCTATGCTGTGTGGGTCTAGAGGCCTTAGTTCAAAAGGGAAGAATGTTCCACCAGGAGATACAACACTGATACCATTGAACTGGAACTTAAGAATGACTCCTAGCCACTTTGGGATCCTCTTGCCTCCTGATCAACAGGCAAAGAAAGGAGTTACTGTATTGGCTGGTGTGATTGATCCTGATTACCAAAGGGAAACTGAATTGATATTATATAACGGAGGTAAAGAACAGTATGAATAGAATACAGGCGATCCTTTAGGATGTCTCTTAGTACCACCATACCCTGTGATTAAAGTCAATGGAAAACTACAGCAACCCAATTCTGACATGACTACTAATGACCCAGACCCTTCAGGAATGAAGGTTTGGGTCGCCCCACAAGGCAAAGACCCACGACCAGCTGAGATACTTGCTGAGGACAATGGGAATATGGAGCGGGTGGTGGAAGAAGGTAGTTCTAAATACCAGCTACAACCATGTGACCAGTTGCAGAAATAAGAACTGTAATTATTTTTAGTATTTCTTCCCTTTTTGGTTATACTTATATACGCATGTATGTATGCATGTGCATATGTATATATAGCAAATATCTTTGTTTTCTTCCCTCCCTTATTCCATTATTTATTATAAAATATAGGATGTAAACGGAGTTAGTGCATTTTTGGTTTTATGAGTGTTAGCTGAATCATGTTAGGCGCAAGTATGACTTTATAATTGTCTTTAGAGATTATGTATGGTTTAAGGAGATGTGTACAGAAGAAGCCAAGTTGACAAGGAGTAGACTGTGATGGTTCAGGTCATGTGTCAACTTGGCTAGGACATGATCCTCAGTGGTTTGGCAGATATTATGTAATCATCCTCCATTTTGTGATCTGATGTGAGCAGCCCATCAGTTGAAAGGCCAATAGGCTGAAAGTCAATCAGTTGAAAGGAAATCAGTTTGCATGGGGGTGTGACCTGCATCCAATATACATGGATGTTCTGTCAAAGTTCTCTCTGGAATCTGCATCCAACTCATCATCCTCTGAACTCCTGGGAGGCTGCTGCCTGACCTGCAGATTTTGGGATTTGCCAACTCCCGCAAACCCGTGAGCCAGCAGTCTTCTGCCTGACCTGATGATTTTGCATTTGTCGGCCCCTGCAAACACGTGAATCAGCAGGAGCCTCCAGCCTGATGCCTGACCGATGGATTTGGGACTTGCCAGCCTCCACAACTGGGTAAGCCATTTCTTTGAGATACATCTCTCTATATTTTTATATATATACACTTCACTGGTTTTACTCCTCTAGAGAACCCAGCCTAAGGCATCCCCTTCCATTCCCTCTTAAATCCAACCTAAATCAGGGGCTTCTTTCTCTACCACGCCACTGAAAATGTTCTCCTCAAGGTCCTCCACTGACAAATCCAGTGATTAGCAGACCTGATCCTCTGTCATCGGTTGCAACTTGAGACTCCTTCCTCACACGGCTTCTAGAACTCCACGTACTCTTGGTTTCCTCCTACTGTCCTTCCTCCTCTTCTCCCCATTCGGTTAATGTTGGTGGGCCTTAGGGCTCAGTCCTTGGTCTTCTTTTCTTCCACGCTCATTGCCTTAGCAATCTCATTCTAGTTTCATGACTTTAAAATAGGATCTATACCAGTGGCTCTCAGCATCCCCTGGAGGGATTGTTAAAATACAGATTTTTGGGCTCTGCTACTGTTTCTGAGTCGGGAGGCCTGGAGAAGGCTCCAGAGTCTGCATTTCTAACAAGTTCCCAGGTGATACTGATGCTGCTGGACAGAGAACCACATCTTTAGAGCCACTGCCCTATATGCTGACAATTCCTAAATTTTAATCTCTGGTCTAGAGCCTTCTCCTTAACTCCATACTCACCTATAATTACTTACCCAACATTTCCACTTGGAAGTGGAGATAGACCTCTTGAATAGACCTCTCAAAATTTACATGCCAAAACTGAACCTCCAAACTTGCTCTGTCTTTGCATTTCGGTAAATGGCAACCATCTTTACAGTTGCTCAGACTAAAAATCATCACTGACTCTTTTCATTTTCTTAAACCCACATGAAATCCATAAGGAAAAACATGCTGGCTCTATTCTCTTAAGCCTATGTTCTCAAGATTCTAAATCCAGAATCTGACCCCTTTGTACCACTTCCTCTGAAAATACTCTGGTCTAAAGCACCATCAGCTCTAACGTGGTTTATTATAAAAGTCCTCACTATAGACTAGTCTCAGTCTAGTTGCTGGTATAATCTACTTAAAAATGTAAGTCAGATCATGTCACTCATCTGTTCAAAACCCTGTCATGGCTCCTCATTTTAATCAGAGTAAAATCTAAAGCCTTTACTATGGCCCACAAGGCTCTATGCCCTGTTGCCTCCATGACCTCCTCTCCTACTGCTCTCCCTGTGCTTCTTCCGCTCCCGCTAGCTCCCTGGCATCCCTGCACATGCCAAACATCCTCCTTCCTTAGGCCCTTTGCCCTAGCTGTTCCCTCTGCCTGAAATGCTCTTTCCCTAGATATCACCTTGGTAATGTCCCCACATCTTTCAAGGCTTGGTTTAAATCTCACCTTCTCACAAGAGTTACCCTGACCACCCTATATGATATTACAACCCTCCCCAAGCCCCCATTCTGTTAAGCCTGCCCTACTTGTCCTTTTCCATAGCACTTATCACCTTCTAACACACTCTATAATTTAATTATTTATTATGCTTATTGTCTTGTCTCCTCTGCTAGAAGGCAAGCTCCACAAGAGCAGGGGTCTTTGTCTGTTTTGTTCACTGATGTATCCCAAATACCAAGAACAGTACCTAGCACAGGAGATGCTGAATTTGATCAGAGATTTCAGCAAATGAATGGATTCCAGGTCCCATGAGTCCAGGATAAACAAATGGCAGGAAAACAGGTTAAATGTGTTTTCTAAAGTAGAGGGATTACTACCTTTTCCCACCTGGGAAAACCATCCAACCCAACCCCAGGAAGTAGACTGGAGACAGAAATCAAGGGGCTACAGAAGGCAGACTCTGGCCTGTCAGTAAATCTGTGTCACTTGGCCCAAGGTAAATCTTCTCCTCTTGAGCAAATAAAGGCTAACTTTCCTTCCCAGGATCAGCAGGGACTCCCAACACTGTGCAAAGGACTTCTTCAGGGAGGACAGTGAGTTGAGACAAGAGTAGCAATTGTGCTAAGTGCCTTTGTATATTACCTCATTTAATTTTCCCAATAACCCAGATGAAGTTTCTATGATCTCCATTCTACAGATGAGGATACCAAGGCCCTGAAAAGTTGAGGAACTTGCTTGAGACACACAGCTAATGAATGGTGGAGCTCAGATTTCAATCTGGGTCAGACTGACAGGGGCTGTCCAGCTGTCCCGAGAGCCTCAGCAGTCAGAGCTATCTACCCATCAGGGCTTCCTGGCTGGCTCAGGAAAGTTCTGCAGCTCAGGTCCTAGCTCCACAGCCCTTTCCTATGGCTTCCCAACAAAGCCATACCTGGATATGGTGACGAGACAGTTGGAAAATCTCTTGTGCCATCAGCAAGGTCTTGGAGTCCATCACCAGGTACAACAGGTGCAGGAGGGCAAGGAAGCCTGCCCCTCTCAGGTCTGTGGCTGGATTTGCTCCTGTAACAGAAACCATAAGGAAATTGGGGTGGGACAGTGAGCATGCTTAATGAGGTCTCTGCTCCCTGGAGCTTCAAGAGCTTGGTTGGGAAGTTGCCTCTGGCATGAGAAGCCCAGGCTCATGTCCTGCCACACTCCTGTGACTGATTCGGGGTGAAGGGGCCAAACAAGCTGGTCCTCCAATGGCCTAGGGGAGCCTCCTACATATGTTTACTTGGAAGTCAGCTTGCTGCTGCCCTTGATCCTCTATAGTTACTTCTCCACAGAGTGATTCTTCAAAAACGGATGTTGGACTTCTGGTTCTGGGACAAGATGAAGTAGATGCACTTCTTATTCCTCCCGCTAAGCACAACTGAAAACACTGGACATTAACATATAAAAGAAACAAGAAGACTCTGAAAGGTGGAGGCAAGAAGGCAGACTGGCTAATGACCTCGGGACCTGAGAAATGACATGCATTTCCTGGGCTTCTTTTTGCATAATACAGAAATGCCAATGAGAGCAGACAAAAAGATCCCCAAGGAAAACATGGTTTTTCTAGCCAAAAGACCAGGAAATGGGCAGCATGGCAAGACAGAAAACTTCTGACAATATCCATCCTGCTCCAGCCAAACACCATGGAAAACACTGGCCCCACGCCCAGGCTCCCTCAGCAAAGACTGAATTGGGAGCCTAGGCTTCCACTTTGGCCCGACTGTAATGAGGTGTCCCTTAGTTCCACCAAGGTTGTGACAGAGAAGGCCCAGGGCTAGCTGGGACTTTTATCCACCCAAAGTGGTAAGGAGTCCCCACCTTCTCTGTGATGTTAGTGGAGGCCACGTGGGAACAGGGACAAGGTACCCCTGCTTCTCCTAGCCAGGGTGGTATCACCAGAGGCCAAGTAGGGTAATTGGATTTCCAACTTCACCTGGTAGTAATGAGGTGACCATGCCCTTCCCTTGCCAGCATGGTATCAGAGGAGGCCTGCTAAAATAGATTTAATAAGATCCACAGTGCATAACATAATAGTCAAGTGTCTAAGATACAATGTAAAATCACTTGTCACACCAAGAACCAGGTAAATCTCAATTTGAATGAGAAAAGACAATCAACAGACACTAATACTGAGAGAACACAGATGTTGGAATTATCTGACAAGGATTTTAAAGCTGCTGTGGTAGAGAGAATAACCCCTCTAAGATGTCCACACCCTAACCCCCAGAACCTGTGAATATGTTACACTGCACGGCAAAGGGGAATTAAGGTTGCTAGTCAGCAGACAGGGAGATTATCTTGGACTAACTGGGTGGGCCCAATGTAACCAGAAGGGTCCTTAAAAATAAAAGAAGGAGGCAGATGCACAGAGTCAGAGAAAGAGATGTGAGGATGGAAGCAGGGTTAGAAAAGGGCTATGTTGCTGGCTTTGAAGATGGAGCAAAGGGCCACAAACCAAGTATGCAGGCAGTCTTTAGATGCTTGAAAAGGCAAGGAAACAGATTCTCTTCTAGAGCCTCCAGAAGGAACACAGCCCTCCTGACACCTTGACTCTAGCCTAGTGAGACCTGTGTTGGACTTCTGACATCCAGAACTGTAAGATAATAAATATGTGTTGTTTTAAGCCACCAAGTTTGGGATAATTTGTTACAGCAGCAATAGAAAAAAAAAAAAACAGCTAAAATAAAAATGTTTCAATGAGCAATTACAAACAGAACTTGAAACAAATGCAAAAATAGGAAGTTTCAGCAAATAAATAGAAACCCTCAGTAAATAAATAGGAGATATGAAGAAGAGCTGAATGGAAACTTTAGAACTGAAAAATCCAGTAACTAAAACGTAAAACTCACTAGGTGTGCTCAATAGCAGAAAAGAAATAACAGAGGAAAGAATCAGTGAACCTGAAGATAGAAAAACAGAAATTATCCACTCTAAACAACAGAGACGGGGGAAAAAAAGAACAGAGCCTCACGGACCTGTGGGACGATAACAAAAGATCTAGCATTCGTGTCATTGGGGTCCCACAGGAGAGGAAAGGGAGTGCAGGGCTGGAAAAAAGCACTTGAGGAAACAACAGATGGAAATTGCCCAAATTTGGTGGAAGACATAAACCTAGATTCAGGAAGCTAAGCTAACCCCAAACAAAATACACCCAAAGAAATCTATGCCAAGACACATCACAGTCAAACTCCTTAAAACCAAAGACAAAGAAAAGATCTTGAAAGCAGAGGGAAACAACACCTCACCTATAACGGAGAAATGATTCAAATGACAGCAGATTTCTCATCAAAACCCATGGAGGACAGAAGGAAGTAGCAAAACATTGTTTTCAGTGCTGACAGAAAAGAGCTATCAACCTTGAATTTCATATCCAGTGAAACTATCCTTCAGGAACGAAGGGGAAATCAGGACATCCACAGACGATGAATTTATCACTAGCAGACCTACCCTGTGAAGATGGCTAAAAGAAGTTCCTCACACTGAGTTTTGGTTAACGGCAGTAGTATAACTTGGAAAAGCATAGTGGTAATGGAGGCACAACATAAACATAATCAATGTCACTGAATTACACATGTAAAAATTGGTGAATTGGCAAATGTTTCATATATATATTTTTACTACATAAAAAGAGAAGTTGTTGAAATGGAAAGTAAACGATGAAAGGAGGCTTGGAATACCAAGAGGCAAGAAAGAACAACAGTAAGAGTATATATGGGTAAATCCACCTTCCTTGTGTTGAGTTTTTAAAATTATGTTTGATGGCTAAACAAATATCATAACATTGTCTGATAAGATTCTCAATGTATATAGAGGAAATATTTAAGACAATTAAATTATAGATGGGGAGGGTAAAGGGACGTCAACGTATCAATACCGAAAGACTACCAAATAATGATATATAAAGTATATAAAGTATAAAAAAGTATATAAAGTTTAAGTTTTTAAATGAAGACAGTTTCCTATTCTATACAAACGTGATTTGACATGATTTTGAACAAAAAAAGTACACAATCCAGAAACAGTTGAAATTATTTTGTTTTACTCAGAAAATAAAATAAAAATTTCACGAATACTCAAAAAAAAAAAAAAAAGGAAAAAAAATTCCAGATTCCAAACCATATCTCTCTGATAGCTTCCCATCTCACTGAGAGTAAATGTTTTATAATGGCGTATAACGCCACACGTGGTCTTTTCTCCCATCACTCTCTTCTTGGTTACTCTACTCAGACACGCTCCTTGCTATTTCTCAAGCACAGCAAGCGTGTTCCACCTCAGGGTCTTTGCATTTGCTGCACCATCTTCCTGGAATGCTTCCCCCCAGATATTTTATCTCATGGTGCTGCCTGACTGGAAGAGGACTAGCTGGCCTCTCAGCCTAGTCCTAGAATCAGGATCAAGGAAAAGATGACCCATTTCTCTCTCTCACCTTGAAAGCCAAGATCTTCCCAGTGGTCTCCGTGGAGGGCACAGTCAAACTTGGAGCCAGTCAGCTTCTTGTAGATGGTCTGGAGGATTCGGCCATGTACTGGGTCTTGGCTATCCAGGCCACCTGTCCCAAAACACATCCACACCCTCGGTCAGACTGCCTCTTAGGGGAGGACTTCTCAGAGGAAGGTACAGCCAAGATGGATCTGGACTGTGCTCAAGATACTCTATTCTCCCACATTGGACCCCTCAGCTCCCGTGCTCTTCCCCCTCAACAGGGCACATGCAAGACCCCTGGTTGGCTTCAGCACTGTGGTGAGCAACAGTGCTCTTGGCATGAGCACACTGCAGCACCTGCCCTGTGGCAGCGCCTGTGCTGGGCTGGGCTGGCACTCACACTGAGCGATGGTCAGGACCAGGTCCCTTTCCTCATGGAGACCCTGGTGGAGCTTTGGAGGACCGAAAAGGAGGTGCCGGAGGGCAGCAAGCCCAGTCCTTCGAACAGTTGGCTGAATTCTTTTCTGGGGAGGAAGTTGGAAGCAATGGAGAGAGTGCCGGGTTTGCTTGCCTTAATGAGCTTACCCTCGAGCCCACATACAGGGACAGTTCTTGTGGAAAGAAGCAGTTCCCACCAACTGGCTGGTCTCTGGGCCAGGGAAAGGGGGCCGCAGCTGTGGTGAGCACATGCTGAGTCTCTGGAGACAGGCTCTTCCAGCTTCCAGGGTCTTTGCAAGCAGAAAGAGCTGTTCCCAAGCCCATGCATTATCAGTCAGTTCTCTGCATTTAGTCGTTTGAACTTTCCCAGAACTAGCTGTTCCTGACTTCCGGTAAGGCTAGGAGTCCCTAGATGGTACAGTTAACATGCTCAGCTAACTGAAAGGTTGGAGGTTCGAGTCCACCCAGATGTACCTAGGAAGAAAGGCCTGGCAATCTACTTCCAAAAAATCAGTCATTGAAAACCTTACTCTGACACACACGGGATTGTCATGAGTCAGAACTGACTCCACAGCAACTGGTTCAGTGAGGCTAGAGATGCCCAGCTGCAGAGAACCCCCATGTGGTCAGACAAAAACCAGGCCAGGTTTCCCAGCAGCAGCTTTTACCTTTTGTCTGCTGTCTCTCTTTGTAAAGGACATAAGTCACAAAATCGAGCAGCCTCTCAATTTCCAGGATGAGGGAGCCAGTGGGGAGGGGAGTTTATTGGGGAGTTTAGAGGGGGTCAATGCCTCTGCCGGGTAGCTGGAGCCTTCTGTCTATACCACAATCAGCACTTCCTAAACCAGGTTATGCTGGCTTCTTGTGGCTCAGGGCCACTGCCTTAGAATATTCTGATTTTGGTAGCTTCTGGCTCTCTGGGTCCCACAGTCCAACCCCATTCCTGTCATTTCAGCGTCTCTCTTGAGCCGAGTTTTAGACTGAAGATCTGCAATCGCATTCTCCTAAACTTACTACTGGTCACTCAAGATGCTCCAGAAAGCTCTTCTCGGCTTTTATTCTCCCCAATATTCCTTCTTTTTCCAACTCCACATATTTCTTAAATTCCCAAATAGCTTCTGGTTCCTTGAGGGAATGGCAGAGTTTCCTATATTGGCCAGGAATTCAGCTCCCTGCGTAGGTTGCCTTACTTCCCCCAAGGAACTACCTAGCATGATTCCAGACCTCTCCATTCCTAAGAGGAAAGAGCAGGGAAACAGCTACAAAGGCGCCTGTATCACAGGGCCACAGGAGCTCCATGGACACAGTCTCAGAGACGCCTCCAGGGCACTGCATGACCCATGGGTCCTTGGCTACCATGATCCTGTGCCTCGAGAGTCTTAGGTAAGGCAGGGCCCTCAACTGGAAGTTTCCATCACGCCTGCTCAGGGCCCTGTCCTTGTGGAATGGATATCTGGCTACTGGGAAGAAACTGCTTTGCTTGAGACCCCAATTCCCTATAGCCATACCTTGAAGGAGGAGAGGTCTACAGTCTGGAAATGCTGCAGGGCCTCACTGAAGGAGATTAGCTGCCCAGGCTGGTCTGAACTGGCCCGGCTCCCTGTGGCAAAAGAGAAGACACTCCAGGATTTATAATGGTAGCCATTATACCATTTACTGAGGGCCTTCTGGTTATCACCTCCAATCCAAGCACTGGCTTGACACTGCAAACATCAGACACCTACAGCCACAACCAATCCGCTTTCAAGGGGCTGGCATTATCTGCTGGGCTGACTCCCTTTTTAGACCAGGCTGTTTAGAGGTTTGCTAGGCGGACCTCTGTAGTGAGTCGGGATAGATCCACCCTACAGGGAGCTCCCTAAATTCCACTCACCTGTGAGGGGGCAAGTCCCTGCCTGGAGTGGATACCCACATAGAAGCAGGCCACCAGTTAGTTTAGAGGCCTTTCCTAATTTCTACTTTGCTCCTTCTCACACCTGTATATGACCCCCTCCTCATCCTTGGTTATAGCCCACAGGGAACTAGCTTATCAGTTAGCAGTACAGGTGATGGCTCATAAAACCCATGGAACATCTCTCCAGGAGCTCAAATGGGGCTCAGGCTGGATGGGTCCTAGTTCTATTCTCTTACAGCTCCCTCCAAACCTCTCTCACAAAGGGACGTGAGTCAATTTTCACCCAGTCCTCAGAGCCTTCCAGCAGATGGTTTCAACCCCCACCCCCAGGGACTTCCTTGTGCAGAGAACAACCTGCTCAACCTTCTGCTGCCTGCCTCCATCCTGTGCCCAACTTCATCACTCTGCGGAGACTGAGCCTGACTCAGGTCCTTCCTGTCTTCTCTCAGGGCTGGGTGGGGGATGGACAGGATACTGGCCCTTTCCTGACAGCACTCATTCCCATTTCCCCCAGAGGCAGAATGTCATCTCCTTTGGATTTGAAAAGGAGACTTTACTCTATGTCACGTAGCTAAAATGAGAACACCAGAACTCTATCTCCTAATCCCACAGCTGCAGAAACTTTTGTTACACATGAGGATGGTACCGTTGCTGCCAGCAGGGCTGTGTGAAGGTCTTGCCGTGGCTGCAGTTACCTGTCTCTGGCTGGATGCTGTCTACGGTTTCCCATTCTTCTTGGGCTCTGAGCACTTCTGTACTTACAACTGTAATAGTGAGAAAAGGAAACACTGAGATCCAGGTATGTCTGGATCACTGTAGCAGCCCGAACCTCATCTGCTTGCCTTAGGTCTTGTCTCCTTCGAATCCCCCTTCATACAGTTGGCTGAGTGAGCTATGAAAAAGGCAGATCTGATGTCGACCCCTTCTCAAGATCCTCCAGGGATTCTCCATAACCCTCAAGGTAAAACCCAAACTCTTCAGCACAGCACCTAAGTACGTCTATAATCTGGATCCTTCTCACCTCCCAGCTTTGCCCTTGGCCTATACGGAACTAGCTGAAGGTCCTCAACAAGCTCTACCTCCTCCCACTTTGGGTGTTTTGGCACAGGCTGCCCCCTTGCTGACCAACCAGGACTCTAGTACTCTCACCTTCACTTCCAACCCCTGCTGGCGTAGCTCATTCTCAGCCCTCAGTTAACTCGGATATCACCCTCACTGGATGTTGTCTTTCACCTCAGTCTGGACTAGGAGTCACTCCTGAGAGACACTGATACTCAGTGCTTATCATACAGCGTTGTAACTGCCTCGCCCATGAGACTGTGGGTTCTCTAGAACCTAGCACAGTGCCTGACACATGATAGGTGCTCAACAAACGTTTGATGAATGAATGAATGAAAGCACAATACCAAAAACCAAAGCAGTTGCCTTGAGTAGATTCTGACTCATGAAGACCCCATGTGCATCAGAGTAGAACTGTGCTCCACAGGGTTTTTAATGACTGGTTTTTCAGAAGTAGATCGCCAGGCCTTTCTTCCAAGGTGCCTCTCGGTGGACTTGAACCACCAACCATTCAGTTAGCAGCCCAGTGCTTAACCGTTTGTGCCACCCAGAGCCACTGAAAGCACAATAAGCAGGGGAAAAGCAGCAGGATAGGCTCTCGAGAGCCACTGCACAGGCCTTTTCTCCAAACCACAGCTGTTAGTCTCTAGCCCAAATTGCTAGGGTATTTGCTGTCACTGCCTTTCCTATAAAGGACATCAAGTAAGTGAAGGATGGAGATGCTTCAGTTTAACACCAAAAATGATCTTCCAGTCGCAGTGGTACAAATAGTTTCGGATAGCTCCCCTCTGCCTTATAGTCTTGGCTGAAGAAGTCGCATGACAATGCAATGTGTTGAGAATATACTTGACAATTGGATAAAATACTACCAAAAACTCTAAACGCTAACTGCTAATGAATAAAACAAAGTCGCTGGGAAGAGGTAGATAGAGGGTGGTCGCTAAAAGCACACCCCAGAGCTAAACTGCCTGTTTCTATTTTATCTCCAACACTTACCAGTTGTATTTCTTTGGGCAAGTTACTTAATCATCTGTAATCCCTCATAACATAGCTGTGAGCATGAGGTCATTCCACAACTTGGAAGAGTATATGGCACAAACGTAAGTGCTCAATAAATGTTAGCTATTATTATCGACACAACCATGGGCTCAGGTCCAGCAGAGTGAAGGACAGTCATAGCAGGTGAGGTGGGTCCAGAGGTCCTGAATGCTTGGATTTCTAGAAAATTCAATCTTGCCAGCCCCAAACTCTAGGTGGGGTGGCAGACAGGGAGACTCAGGGTTTCCAAGCTAGACAACGCTAATGGAATACAGAACACTCGACTTTGGACGGTCAAGAACATAAAACATGCTGGACCCTTGGGAGATGAAAAGAAGGGACAAAGTGACTGAACAAAAACAGAAAGAGTGGAACAACAACAACGAATGCTTATTATGAGGCTGAAAAAGGTCCCTTCACTCTTCACACCCTCATCTACACACAACTTTATTCATTTATCACTCTTCAAATCCTTACCTACACCCTTTCAAATCCTCAGCAACGTGATCAATCTTTAACCCCGCACGTCTCACCTACAAACAACTTGATCAAAGACTGTGAGCCAGGAGCAGAAATGTCTGCAATAAAGCCGTGGGAATTTGCTCTCGCAGCAGGTGAGCCAACAGAGAGCACAAGGTCTCAACCAGCAATATCAGTCTGGTGCCTAAAAACTCGATGCAAATGTCCAGACTGCACAAGAGCTTCTCTTTCCTTTCCTTTTGGAACCAGGGAGGCTCCTTCTACTTCTGAAGAGGATCCTGACATAAATACTACTCTCCCCTGGCCAACAAAAGAACATGCGGAGAAAAGACAAATCTTCAGGATAATAAGCACAGCTGACATTAGCATGATTCTTTATCTTTTATCCTTGTTTCAACTGCCTCCTTTATTTGGGCTCTATTCCGTTTACTCATAAGCATACAGCATTGCTGTTTTAGCTAGCCTATTAATTTAAATTGGAGTCCCTGGGTGGTGTAAATGTTTAATGAGCTTGGTTGCTAACTGAAAAGTTGGAGTTTTGAGTCCACCCAGAAGCACCTTGGAAGAAAGGCCTGGTGATCTACTTCTAAAAAAATCAGCCATTGAAACCCCTATAAAGCACAGTTCTACTCTGACACACACACAGGGTCACCGTGAGTCAGAATCAACTCAACGGCAACTGGTCTTTTTATTAATTTAAATTAGCCAAGAGCAATCTGAAAAAAATTTTAACTTACACAAAGTATCTGGCATAAAAATGCCTGTTGTATTCAAATATAAAACATCGTGGGATTTAAGGTAAAATCTCTAATAAATGTTGGGTTTGTCATCATACAATAAAGACAAAGTTACATTACAAGAAAATTCATAGACCTCCAAATGATTTTTCTACATTAGAATGTTTTTAAAAAGCATCATATTTGTATAGGTTACATTTTTAGTTAGCAAGAGTTAAAGGTAACTAGCAATATTAATACTAATGAGCTCTTACTATGATTTATATTTTATGTGCTAAGGACTTTATTTATATTATCTTATTTAATCCTTATAAAATTTCTATAACACAGGTTTCTAATATAGTCCCTGTTGTATAGATGAAGAATGTGAGGGGTAGAAAGGTTAAGTAACTTGCTCAAGGTCATACAGCTGGTGGGTGACAGAGCCAGGATTTAAACCAGCGATATTTGACTCCCGAACTGGTGCTTCTGAATCGGTGAGTGTGCCTTTCTCTGCAATAAATTAGCAAGTGGAATGAGCTTAAATACAGTATAGGACAAAGCCATGTAAAGCAGATAAAGTAGGATACTTTTTCAAAGCCTTTTCACATATCTGTCTCATTTCATTTTCATAATATCCCTTTGAGGGTAAGGGAGGCGTTAATATCTCCACTGCAGAAATACAGATGACATGACTTGCTGAAAGGCACACTGTAGGTCACTACCCAAAACCACTGCTGTCCAGTCGATTCCCACTTATAGCAACCCTACAGGACAGAGTAGAACTGCACCACAAGTTTCCGTTAATCTTTAGGGGAACAGACAGCCACATCTTTCTCCCGAGGAGCAGCTGGTGGGTTTGGACCACCGACCTTTCAGTTAGCAGCCGAGCGCTTTAACCACTGTAGCACAGTGCTTCTTTAGCAGGTCACTAGCAGAGAAGAATTAAAACTCAGGTCTTCGACCCCTAATCAGTACTGATTCTATTTTTCTTGAGGAATGATAAATCTACACAATTCTGCAGGACAAGGAGTGAGAGAAACACAAATGGTGAAAAGCAGATCCATGAGGAGGTCTGACTTGGGTCCTGCCCAGACTCCCATGGCCTTGAAGGGGACCATACCGCCTGGCTCCCATCCGTTGGCTTCTGCCGTCAGGGCCCAGAGGATGCTGTGGTTCTTCAACTCTGAGATCTGTAAGAGCAACTGAGCTTTAGTGTGAGGGTGGAATCCACATCCCCGCATCCACACAAACATGGCCCACCTGCTGTACTGAATGCCCTTTGAAGTGGAGGCCAGATGGATCTAGTCTGCCCTGATGGTTATTTAAAGCCAGTCTTAAAGCGAGGTACTTGGAAACTCCATTTACCATATAAAATTTGGGCAATGTGGTATTCCCACTGTACTTTATTCTCAGCCTCAATATAGCAATTACCTTACTATACAGAGGTTATTTTTGCATGTTTGTGTCTCAGACCTCCTCCCCAAGTGTAAGCTCCTGGGGGGCAGGCTCGATGACATCCTGTGTCCCCAGTACTTAGCACAGTGCCTGACACAACAAAAGCTTGTATTGGCAGGAGGCATGGAGGTGTGGGAGATACGTACAGGAATTCCTCTAAAAGTGGGGAGAACATGATTCTCCTTGTCATATGGTGGAGAGTTCCCAGCAGACACTCTTTCAACCTGTAAGACATAATGAGGGTCAATCCTATGGGCATACATTGGTGCCACAAAGATGATAGTTTAAATGTCACATTTTTTCCCAGTGCCACAAAAAAGGGATGAGTCTAGAGACGGCACTAAAAGGAATATTGTGAAGGAAAATTATTTAATCTGGTCTTAAGAAAACCTGAAAAAAGTTTAGTTAATGTTATCTCAGAAACCTTAAACAGATGTCTTGGCTCTGCATAAGTGAAGTTCATGAGGCAGTGTCTTATGGACTTCCTGGTCTGTGAAACCTTTCCCCAAACTGACCTTAAAAGACAAAAATATTTAAATAAAACAACCAACCAATTGTTTGTAACTCATATCACAGGTACAGAGCCAATTTCCCTAATTCGTTTAAAAATCCTACAAATCAGTAAAGAAAACAAGAAAACCCAGTAGAAAAACAGGCCAAGGATATGGACAGTTCACACAAAAGGAAACACAAATACTTCTTAAACATATGAAAAAATGCTCAACCTCACTCATAACACGAGAAATGCCAATTAAAACTACTCTGAGCCAATATTTTTCACTTATCAGACCGGCAAAGGTCAGAAAGCTTGCTAACACACTGGTTGGCTAGAGTGCAAAGTGTTACATCACACAGGAGAGTAAGTTGTTACCATCTCTATGGCTTGACAAGATCTGCCAAATTATACTTGCTTTGTACCTTCTGATCTTGTAATTCCATTCTAGGAATTTATCCAACAGATAAAGTCATCCACATGCAAAATGACATATTCACTATAGCACTGTTTATAATAGCAAAAGGCTGATAAAACCCTAAAAGTCCACTAATGGACTGATTAAACAAATTAAAGCATATCCACTTATTGAGAACCTATGCAGCCATAAAGAATACTGAGAAAATGCCCATATGAGAACGTTCCATATGGGCAATACGGAACAACCTTCACGATAAATTAAGTGGAAAAAGCAAAGGACAGAATATATACCTATCCTACCATTTGTATTTTTCTAAAAAAAATAATAACCACTATGTGTCTGTCAGTTTGTCATACTGTGGTGACTTGCATGTTGCTGTGATCCTGGAAGCTTTGCCACTGGTATTTCAAATACCAGCAGGGTCACCCTTGGTGGACACAGGTTTCAGTGGAGCTTCCAGACTAAGACAGACTAGGGAGAAGCACCTGGTGGTCTACATCTGAAAAAAACTGGCCAGTGAAAATCTTATGAACATCAGCCCAACACGGTGAGATATAGTGCTACAAAATAATCCCCTCAGGTTGGAAAGCACTCAAAATATGACTGGGGAAGAGCTGCCTCCTCAAAGTAGATTCGACCTTAATGACGTGGATGGAGTAAGCTTTCTGGACCTTCATTTGCTGATGTGACACAACTCAAAATGAGAAGAAACAGCTGCAAGCATCCCTTAATAGTTGGAACATGGAATGTATAAAGTATGAATCTAGGAAAATTGGAAGTCATCAAAAAATGAAATAGAACACACAAACATCAATATCCTAGGCATTAGTGAGCTGAAATGGACTGGTATTGGCCATTTTGAATCAGACAATCATATATGGTCTACTATGCCGGGAATGACAAATTGAAGAGGAATGGCATCACATTCATTGTCGAAAAGAACATTTCAAGATCTATCCTGAAGTACAGCGCTGTCGGTGATAGAATAACATCCATATGCCTACAAGGAAGACCCGTTAATATGACTATTATTCAAATTTATGCACAAACCACTGAGGCCAAAGATGAAGAAATTGAAGATTTTTACCAACTTCTGCAGTCTGATATTGATCAAACATGCAATCAAGACCCATTAATAATCACTGGTGATTGGAATGCAAATGTTGGAAAGAAAGAAGACAGATCAGTAGTTGAAAAACATGGCCTTGGTGATAGAAACAATGCCAAAGATCGCATGATACAATTTTGCAAGACCAATGACTTCACTGCAAATTCCTTTTTTCACCAACATAAACAGTGACTACACACATGGACCTTGCCAGATAGAATAAACACGAATCAAATCGACGATGGAAAAGCTCAATATCATCAGTCTGAGCAAGGCCAGGGGCCGACTGCAGAACAGACCATCAATTGCTCATATGCATGTTCAATTTGAAGCTGAAGAAAATTAGAGCAAGTCCATGAGAGCCAAAATACAACCCTGAGTATATCCCACCTGAATTCAGAGACCATCTCAGGAATAGACTTGACTCACTGAACACTAATGACTGAAGACCAGCCGAGTTGTGGAATGACATCAAGGACATCATACATGAAGAAAGCAAGAGGTCATTAAAAAGATAGGAAAGAAAGAAAAGACCAAAATGGATGTCAGAAGGGACTCTGAAACTTGCTCTGGAAGCTCCAGTGAAACCTGTTCAACGTCACAGCAACACGCAAGCCTCCACTGACAGATGGGTGGTGGCTGCTCTTGAGGTGCATTGGCTGGGAATCCAACCTGGGTCTCCTGCATAGAAGGTGAGAATTCTACCACTGAACCACCAATGTTACTAGGCACAAAATATGTTCTCAGAAATATCTGGTGATTCATGGTGCTGAACAACTCCCTGTAGGGATCTGTGCACTCAGGATTCATTTCTTCATTCTTTTTCCTCTCCAGTTCAGTCCCCTCCAGCGTCCAAAACTTTTCTCTGGAAGAACAGTTCACTTATTTTACTGCTGAGAAGAAAATCTTACTACAGTCCCAAAACAAGGGCTTTGTCTCAGCCTACCTTCTGAATCCCATAGGTTCCTTTTAAGAATATTTCTGGGCAAGATGGGGACAAAGGTAACAGATGTGGGGCTGGTGCCAGGCTCATAACATAAAAGACATATCACATTGAACTAAAATCCTAGGGACAATTAGGCCAGGGGAAGAGGCCAGTAACATAAACAACCCAAACATATGAGGTGCAGACTTCTTGGGGGAATTCCTCATTTAAATCCCACCCCCATCCAAGAAATTACAAAACAAAATCCCATAACCCACTTAGAAAATAAGCTATCAGGAAAGGCAATTGACTCAGATGAATAGAAGCTCCTTCTAATAGAAGAAAGAGAACTATAATGAGGGTTTTTTTTTCTAAATACTTCTAAGCTCCACATTCTTTTGATATGTTCTACCTATTTACAATTAACCATATATCCCAAACCAACACCATCTTTCCCAAACAGGAGTGTTGCTCACCGGTCCGTCTTTTAACTCTTTCTCATTATGGAAAGAGCCAGATATTTCATTCATGACTCACAACCATTTGTCCAAGTGAGCTTTGTCCTTGGCCTCAGGAAGGGGCTTAATAAGGTCCGAGATCAGAAGCTTCAAGAGAGCTGAGATCCAACTGCTCTACATTTGCTTTCCTAAGAGAACAGTCCCTCTGTGCCATCACCAGGTGTAGGAGGTTTCAGTGAGCACTGAAAGATGTCCCGGAGGTCTCTGAAGTCTCAGCCCTGCAAAAAAGAAAACAGAAAACTGGTTTTATCATTCAGTTATGCCTCTGTTGAGAAAAATGGACTTTTAAAATCTTTAAGCAGCTGTGAGTTTATTCTGAATAAGTGAGCAGCCTACCTCTTACTACCCAGACCACACGATGGGGAAAAAGGGGGCCCTGAAGGAGTCAGGGGCCGGGTTCTCAACGTCGCCTAGAAGGCAGCAGCACCACTGTGAGCGCTGGGGTCTGTTTATGACGCTGACGTTACTGGGCCCGATGGCAGCTCATCAAAGGGGTGAGGCCAATAGGCGGCGCCTTGGTTGGTGGTCTTCCCTGAAGTGCTGAGGCTTTGCTCAGGTCTCAGACTCAGGTTGGGTCTGGGGGCTTAAAATACTAGATCTAATTCCTATGACGTTAGAAACTCAAAATGCAACACAACATCCTAATCTCCCCTCAGTTATCACAATATTGTACATGGAGCAGCTGTCTAGCCAGTGTGGCTCTTTAATCCCCTGCTGTCTGCTCCAAGAGAAGGGCTGTTCAGGTCCATTCCTCATCATGGGGTAACTGGACATAATGGAAGCCTGTCACCCCAAAACCACGCAGCATCATAAGTGGGCGGTTGGCTCACACACATTTGACAGTCAAACGTCACAGACTCGGGTGACTAAAGGAGGTGGCCTCTCTATGAGGTCAGCCCT
>NW_004444144.1:1955414-1974966 GCF_000243295.1 Trichechus manatus latirostris
GTGAAGTGTTTGAGACAACTTAGACAGGAGCTTCGTGCCAAACTGCTCTAGCGGTTTCTTGCATTGTACAAGCTAGAGAAGCCCTTCTCGGTGTCTGTGTCTTTGCTGTTTCTCTGCCCTGCCTAAGAAGCCTGCCTATACCTCCTCCCCTCTACTGCAGCTTTCTCAGTCAGCCGAGTGCCGGAGAAGCTGGATGTGGTGGTGATAGGCAGTGGCTTTGGGGGCCTGGCTGCAGCTGCAATTCTGGCCAAAGCTGGCAAGCGAGTTCTGGTGCTGGAACAGCATACCAAGGCTGGGGGCTGTTGTCATACCTTTCGACAGGATGGCCTTGAATTTGACACAGGTAAGTCTCGTGTGGAAAAAGGTTGGGAGCATGGCTGTATCTTCAGGAGCCTTGGAGCAGCCATTGTGGGATGATATTGGGCATCTCTGTTGTTTTAGGGGCCCTGTCTTCTCTCTGGGTACCACTTTCCTTGTCTGGCACCCACTCTTCCACTGAGACCTGAAGTCAGCAAGGATGTAGTGGTTTCTGCTGTGATACCTCCCTACAGAGAGGGTGGACAGCCCCTTCTGCTTGCCAGACAATCTCTTCCACCTTGTTTCCTTGTCTACCTTTCCAGGGCTCAATCCCCTGATCCTCATGGAACCTTATATTTTTTTCCATCTCCCAACAGGAATCCATTATATTGGGGATATGGAGGAGGGCAGCACTGGCCGTTTTATGTTGGACCAGATCACCGAGGGGCAGCTGGACTGGGCTGCCATGTCCTCTCCCTTTGACATTATGGTACTAGAAGGATCCAATGGCCGGAAGGATTTCCCCAGGTACAGTGGGGAGAAAGCCTATGTACAGGGCCTCAAGGAGAAGTTTCCTCAAGAAGAGGCTGCCATTGACAAGTACATAAAGCTGGTTAAGGTAACATGGACATGCTGCGTATCCCAGTTTTATCCCCAGCAAGGCTGGCTGACCTTCATTAGCGGAGTGACTGGTGGGGGAGGCAGGAAGGGAGGAACATGTCTATCCTGAGCTCAGCCCCTGCTTGAGTCCATGTGTCTTTCCAGCTGGGCCCTCTGTCTCTGGAGCCTTGGCTCAGCAGTTGCCAGTCTCACTTGTGGCCTCTCAGAGGCACCCTGCTCTCCCTGACTAGGCTAGCTTCCATGTGGTCAGATCACTGCTCCTTTTAACTTCATGGGGGGCCAGATTGAAACATTTCAAAAGGAATTTGAGCAGGAAACTAAATGACTAAAGAGGACTCATCTGTATGTTGGATAAGGGCTTAATATGCAGAATATATAAACTCTTACAATTTAACAACAAAAAGACAAACAATCCAATCAAAAAATGAGCAAAGAACTTGAATAGTCGTCTATTCAAAGAAGAAATACAAATGGCCAACAAGCAGATGAAAAAATGCTCAATGTCATTAGTCTAGGAAAATGTAAGTCAAAACCACAATGAGCTATCCCTTCACACCCACTAGGATAACTATGATTAAAAAAACGTAAAACAATGGGTGTTGGCGAAGATGTGGAGAAATAGGAATCTTCATCTATTGTTGGTGAGATTGTGAAATGGTATAGCCACTGTGGAAATCAATTTAGTGGTTCCTGAAAAAGTTGAACATAGAATTACCATATGAGCTAGTAATTCTACCCCTAGGTATACACCAGAAGCCCCGGTGGTGCAGTGGTTAAGAGGTATGGCTGCTAACCAAAAGGCTGGCAGTTTTTATCTACCAGCCGCTCCTTGAAAACCCTATGGGGCACTTCTGCTCTGTCCTATAGGGTCGCTAAGAGTTGGAATTAACTTGATGGCGATGGGTCAACAGGTGTATACCAAATAGAATTGAAAACAGGAACGCAAACAGATAGGACTTGTCCACCAGTGTTGACTGCAGCACTATTCGCAATAGCCAAAAGGTGGAAACAGGTGAAATATCCATTAACTGATGAATGTATAAACAAAACGTGGTACATGTATACAATGGAGTATTACTCAGCCATAAAGAGAAACAAAGTCCTAATACCTGCTACAACCTGGATGAACACTGACAGCATTTTGCTGAGTGAAATAAGTCACAGAAGGACAAAGACTGTATGATCCCTCTTACATGAAATATCTAGAACACGCAAGTTTATAGAGACCAGATTTAATTAGTGGTTACCAAGGGTGGGTGGGAAGGAGAGCGAAAGAAAGACACAGTGCTTTGGGGACACTGAGCTTCTGTCAGGGGAGATGGAAAATTTGGGAGTAGATAGGGTGATGGATGGACATAACTAATGTCACTGAACTATACATGTGAAGATTGTTGAAATGGCCAATGTTTATTACATATACATTTACCGCAGACAATAAAATTTTTTTTTTAAAAAAGGACTCATTTGAGTGTAAAAAGGGAAAAATTCACAGAGTATGGATTCTTATAAAAATCCAAATTCAGCAAAACTCAGCCAAGGGTAAGTGTTCCTGGGCCCTGGGGCTGGTGCAGGGTATTGGAATGGTGACTGTGCCCCATGGTTCCCAGAGCTGAGGTCTATTTCCTTCCCCCCACAGGCGGTGTCCAGTGGAGTCACTCTTGCTGTCTTGCTGAAGCTCCTCCCTTTGCCTGTAGTTCAGCTTCTCAACAAGTGTGGGCTGCTGACTCGTTTCTCTCCGTTCCTTCGTGCATCCACCCAGAGCTTGTCTGAGGTCTTGAAGCAGCTGCCGGCCTCCCCTGAGCTCCAGGCAGTGCTCAGCTACATCTTCCCTACTTACGGTGGGTACGAACTCTGGACGGCTCCTGGAGGGGGGGTGCTGTTCTCCCAGCTCTCGGTCTTTCTTCCTGAACCTGCTTGGCTGAAGTGGAGCAGTATAAATCCCAAGCTCTTTGGAGCTTATGGTTGAGAAGTCTGTCCACCTGCTGGACTCCCTCATAGAAATTCCCCTCATCCATGCCCTGGATTTTTCTGTTCGACCAGCACTGTCGTCCTTGTCTTGGCAGTGTGACGTTTTGCAGGGAGGAGATTGCTACTGGACCCAAGATCTGTAAAATACCCCTTATTTGGATGGAAACAAAGCCCTCTGACTGCCCTGAGCCTGGGGAGCATTTGGATTCCAGGATGTGCATGGGCTGTGTGTTATCTCACCAGAATCTGTGCTCCACTCTGAGTGGTGCAGGATGTTGGATGCTCTTGCCTCATTACCCCTTCCTTCTGTAGGTGTGACACCCAGCCACAGCGCCTTTTCCATGCATGCTCTGCTGGTTGACCACTACTTGAAAGGAGGCTTCTATCCCCGTGGTGGCTCCAGTGAAATTGCCTTCCACACCATCCCTGTGATTCAGCGGGCAGGGGGCGCTGTCCTTACAAGGGCCACTGTGCAGAGCGTGTTGCTGGATTCAGCTGGAAAGGCCTGTGGTGAGAGCCCTGCACCGGGCCGCGGGATCCCCGGGCTAGGGTGGGAGAGACTGGGCACAGAGAAAGGGAAGCCCTGAGGGCAGAAGATGTAGAAGAACTGACCCCATGGGGAGTTAAATCCTCAAATCCACCCCAGAGCAGGGGTTGGGGTATAACAATAGGTCTGGAGGTAAAAAGGAAGCAGGAGGGATAAAGGATTGCTTGGTCACCAAAGAACAGTAGTTAATAATTTATTCAGTAGACAATGATAATTATCCAGTAATCCATTAACTTCTGGAGTGTATGTGCTAGGTCTTTTTTATCTTCATGTCTTTAGATCTTACCACTCAACCAAATCATAAAACCAAACTTGTTGCTGTCGAGTCAGTTCTGACTCATGGCAACCCCATGTGTTATAGAGCAGAACTGCTCCATGGGGTTTTCTTGGCTTATCTTTATGGAAGCAGATTTCCAGGCCTTCTTCTGTGGCACCACTGGGTGGGTTTGAACTGTTAATCTTTAAGTTAGTAGTTGAGTGCAAACCATTTGCACCACCTAGCACTTAACAGAGGTTTACTAAATGTTGATTTCAGGAGGGATGGAATGAGTGAGTCACCTGAGCACTCCCCAGGGCAGTATGGAGGCCAGCAGAGTGCCCTGCCCTCACCTGTAAGGGCAGAGGAGGACCTAGAATCTCATTGTCCTGACTCAGGTCGGTGCTGTTACCTGCACAGAGAGTCAAATCCCACAGCGGATTAACTCTTTGAGGGGGAAATCTGTGCAACAACAGAATCTTCCAAACAGAACAGGCCATCCGTGTCTAGGGGCTGATTGAGAAGCAGCAGGGAAGGGAACCAAGAGGCCTGAGGATACAGGGCTGGCGTGATGGTGAACTTGCCAGAGGAAACTTTCGAGGAGTAGGTGGTGAGTTGGTGGACCAGTTCACAATAGAACAAGGGAGAAAAGGCCATCAGTGAGCTCTGAGAATGTATTTGTAGAAGAGATCAAGAGGTTGCTGGGTAGTAAGAGAGAGAGGTGGCAGTTGTGCAAGATTTTCTCTGATGTCTGTGAGCAAGTTCTCCTTTCAGCTGAAAAGGGTCCACAGAGCAGGTGAATTGATCAGTTCAATTAAATTCAATTCAGAACATACTTGTGTTTTCCGTGTGCCAGGTGATAAAAGATACAGACAAAAACAAAAATAAGTGCCAATCTCTAATTCAAGAAGTTTCCAACCACTTAGGAAAGATTATTGCATTATAATTTAAATTCCATAATCGAAGCATTTGCTTGGGATGGAGGTGACATAGAGCACAGTGGAACAGGGAAGGCCTCACAGAGGCAGAGGTGTCTGAGCCACGTCATAAAGGCTGAGAAGCCAGCCAGTGGTCAGGGTGAAGGAAGTTGTTCCAGGCAGGGAACAGCATGTGCAAAGCCATGGAGGTATAAAAGAGCTGAGCATTTCCAGGCATCTGAGAGTGTTAGGTTGGACTATAACAAAGTGCTATTTTTATAGTGTCTTAGTCATCTAGTGCTGCTGTAAATACCACAAGTGGATGGCTTTTACAAAGAGAAGTTTATTCTCTTACAGTCCTGTAGCCTAGAAGTCTGAATTCAGGGTGCTGGCTCCAGGGGAAGGCTTTCTCTCTCTGTTGGCTCTGGAAGAAGGTCCTTGTCATCAGTCTTCCCTTGGTCTGGGAACATCTCAGCACAGGAATCTCAGGTCCAAAGAACGTACTCTGCTCCCAGCGCTGCTTTCTTGGTAGTATGAGGTCCCCATGTCTCTCTGCTTGCTTCTCTCTTCTATGTCTCAAAAGAGATTGGTTTAAGACACTACCTAATCTTGTAGATCTCATCAATATAACTGCCGCCAATCCATCTCATTAACATCATAGTGACAGGATTTACAACACATAGGGAAATCACATCAGATGACAAAATGGTAGACAATCATACAATACTGGGAATCATGGCCCAGCCAACTGATAAACATAATTTTGGGTACACTATTTAATCCATGACAGATAGGTCCAAAAAATTGTCAAATATCAGTTGTTTCAGATGGTTCTACTGAATAGTTCATGAGAGTAGCAAGAGATGAGGCTGGGCACGTAGAAGGGACCAGATCATGGAAGGCTGCTACAAGGCTTTGGGATTTATGATATAGAGGTTGAGGTGTCCTTGACGGGTTTTAAAGAGAATCAAACCAAACCAAACCCATTGCTGTCAAGTCAATTCCGACTCATAGCAACCCTATAGGACAGAGTAGAACTGACCCATAGGGTTTCTGGGGCTGTAAATCTTTACGGAAATGAACTACCACATCTTTGTCCTGAAGAGCGGCTGGTGGGTTCAAACCGTCGACCTTTTGGTTAGCAGCCGAGTGCTTAACCACTGTGCCATAGGGCTCCTCTTAAAGAGAATGATAAGGTGAAGTAGAACTCTATGAAGAGGTGAAGAAGGAGGGGCTTCAGCCCATGAGCTCTGTTGGGCTTGGGAGTTGGGCTTGGCTAAAGAAGGTAGTCTAAGAGGAGGTTGGGGGAGTGGAGGGGTGGGGCAAGTGGTGAGAGAGGTACGGAAGGTAAGTGCAGAAGCCATTGTGGGATAGGTTTCAGTGCTTGAGGATATTCCACTCACGTTGCAATTTTGCCTGGGATCTGCCCTGCTTGGCCTAAGGTGGGCTGGACTCCCAGGTCTGAGAAAATGAAGTGTAAGCTGGGGGAGATCTGTGAGGGTGTGGGCGTTTCTTTACCTTCCTAGAGCTCTCAGAACTTCACCCACCTCCTGTGTCTGCAGGTGTCAGTGTGAAGAAGGGCCAAGAACTGGTGAACATCTACTGCCCCATCGTAATCTCCAGCGCAGGGCTGTTCAATACCTACGAGCACTTATTGCCAGAGCATGCCCGCTGTCTGCCAGGTAAGAGACTGGTCTGCACTGCTGTCTTCCAAGTTCTCCAGCATTTCCCCTTTTGGAGTCAGCTTGCTCAACCTGTGTGATGCTTTCTGTCTTTTTCTTGGCTGCTCAAACCAGCTGCCCTCTAACCATCTTTAAGCAGAAAAGGTGAGAATTTTGGTGTCTGACGGTATCTGTTTGCAGCAAGCCTCTGTGTTTAGGATTTGGAAACAAGTTCCTTTCTGTTCCATCATCCCCAAAGACCCTTTGGTCCTTATCTCTCATTTCATTCTTGGCATATTTACACCCATTCCCCTTGTAATCTCAACCACTTTTCCCTCTCCTCTTTTAAGTCTCCATTCCAAGTGGCCCATTTCCAGTTTCTCTAGATCTTGGAGCGTCTTCTAATAGTTAGTGAGTAGAGTCCCAAAGGAACATTTCTTGGGTTTTCATTGAGTTTGTGGTGTGAATTCCACTTTCTTTCTTAATTTCTCGTTTATTTTGAGTAGAGGAGATTGGTCTGATAATATCAGTAGGGAATCAAGGCTGGTGTGGAGAAGAAAGAATAGATATAATAGTTGTGTGCCTTATTTGGGATCCAAGGTTATGTTTTTCTTCTTCTTTCAGGACCCAGCTCCTTATTGGGGCTGAGGCTGCCAGAGTACCTGTCTTAGTTATCTAGCGCTGCTATAGCAGAAATACCAGAAGTGGATGGCTTTAACAAAGAGAAATTCATTCTCTCACAGTCTGGTAGGCTACAAGTCCAAATTCAAGGCATCAGCTCCAGGGGAAGGCTTTCTCTCTCTGTTGGCTCTGGAGGAAGGTCCTTGTCATCAACCTTCCCCTGGTTGAGGAGCTTCTCAGTGCAGGGACCCCGAGTCCAAAGGATGCACTATTCTCTTGGCTCTTGTTTCTTGGTGGTATGAGGTCCCCCTGTCTCTCTGCTCACTTCTTTCTTTTATATCTCAAAAGAGATTGGTTTAAGATGTAGATCAATCTTATAGATTGAGTCTACATAACTGCCGCTAATCCTATCTCATTAACATCGTAGAGACAGGATTCACAACACATAGGAAAATCACATCAGATGACAAAAATGGTGGACAATCACACAATACTGGGAATCATGACATAGCCAAGCTGACAGATATTTTTGGAGGACACAATTCAATCTATAACAGTACCCTTCTGACTTGCTTCTAGTCCTTGAGCCCCATGCTGGAAATCTGGGACCCAGGTAGAAGTAAGCCTCAATGTAGTCATCTCTGACAGGCTGTGTCTAAAACTGTAAGCCTGGTTTTGTGGAGTGGAGGTGGGCATATTTATGAGTATAGCATGCATAATTTATGTGAGAGGCTTGAACTTTGTCATCACGTCTGATCCTCACAGTCACCAAAGAAATAGATATCATCATCCTAATGTTTATGGTTGGGGAAACTGAGGCCCATAGAGGTCAAGTAACTTCCCAAGACCACCTAGCTGAAAGTGGCAGAGCTGACATGAATACTCTGGTCTGTATGACTAGAAAGTCTAGGCTGTTTGTACTCTATCTGGGCTGAGAAGTGTGGGCCCTCCAGAGCAACGGCCTCACCAAATGAGGCAGGAGAGCAGGAGCAGCCCACAAGGTCCAAGTAGCCAAGCCAAAGTTAGGTGAGAAGTTACCATGTTGAAGTGGACTCAGGTTGTCATGTAATTCGAAGCTACTGGTGTGATGTGAAGAAAGGAGGCTGGCTGGCCAGGAGGGAACCAACAATCCAGCAGGAGTAAGAGAGAGGGGTCTAGATAAAGGCCTTGGCTGGGGTGGGATGGACACCAGGGACATTAGTGGTACGACAAGGAGGAGCACAGGGAGCAGTGGGGAGGAGCTCTCCACCCGTGGTGGGCCCCATGGGCTGCTCCCTGGGAAGCTGGGGAAAGTGGGCAGCACAGTGGGTTCAGTAGAAAAGTGAGGCCCTGGATTTCTTCATGGTGGGTAGGTGAGGTGGCAGTTGTAATCGCCTCTGAGGTATAGGATGTGTGCCATGGAAAACCAGTACCTTTGCCTCACTTAGCAGAGGCCTCCTAGCTGTCCAACTGGGTGAGCTGAGTGGGGTGAGGCAGAGACTGCCCAGTTACAGGAAGGCGGGGCAGGTTGTGAGGAGGACCACAGACTTTGCCTTTGGTACTTCCTGCCTCCCTTTCTGTAACCCTTTCCTCCCTTTTCCCTTCTAGCCCAGGACAATGAGCCCTGCCACTGTCCTCTAGAGGCCCCAGCATTCCCCTCATCCTGCCTCTTCCCAGGCAGCCATGCTCCAGGCACCTGCTCAGCTTGATCTCCCCTCGTCCAGCTACAGTTTTCATGCTCTTATGTATCTTCCGTTGAAAGCAATCTAATGGTGCCAGCCCAAGCTGGCTGAAGGACCAGTTGCCCGTCTTGGGTGGGGGGTTGGGTGCTGCCCCAGGTGAATCCCAGTTTGAGAGCACTTCAGGCAGTGATGGTGAGGTGATGAGACTTAACTCAGAGATCCCAGGTGCCGGGACGCCCTTTGTTTCCAGCTGGTTGGGGGAGGGGATTCTCATAGTTCTATCTACCTCCTAGGGATGGGAACCAGGTATCAGGTGGCCTCTGGAACAGGCTGAGCCAGTTGGGGCTGAGGGTGGAAGTGGGATGGTCAAGTAGGGGAGCATTTGTGAATAGGGAAATCCTTTCTTGACTCCCACTGCTGAGTCTTGAGGGATCACTGGGGATGGTTTGGGGAGGAAGGTCTATGGCTCCTGGGCCCCTTACTTCTAGCTTGGGAAAGAGGAGAGAGGCACAGGTGGAGGAAGGGGCTAGGTGGAGGGCACTGCTTTCTAAGCAGCCTCTGAAGACCCAGGGGTTCCACTCCTGGGCTCCTGTTTTCTTCATGCCAACCTCCCATCCCACCTGGAGAGGCCAGCAGTGTGCCTACCCTTGGATGCTGGGACCCAGGGAAGAAGGTACTCCTGCATCTCCAGCACCAGGTGAGGGCAGTCCTCTGCACTTTACTGTGGCTGTCCCTCTGCCTTTGGTGAGGGGACAGGCTGAGCTTCTGGGCCTCAGGCTCTACATGGGATCTGGGGGGAGGGGTCAGAGAAGGCCCATGTTCCCCTTCCCTCCTCAGTATGCTCCCATAGCTGGGTGTCTAAGTTTTATGTCTATTTTCCTAATGTAATTATTAATAATCCACCAGCCGCTCCTTGGAAACCCTATGGGGCAGTTTACTCTGTCCTATAGGGTTGCTATGAGTTGGAATTGACTCGATGGCCACTGGTTTGGTTTGGTTTTTGGTTTCACTCTCAAGGGTGTTTTGGATGATAGATTATATGGGCACCCTACCTGTGGCACTCAGTTCTTTGTAGCTCCTGATAGATAGCCAACTTCTTTCAGAGAAATCTCTTTTTCTGTAGGCAGGCATCATGTCTATTGATTCCTTGTGGTATCCCCACGGCCTAGCAGAGGGCCCAGAACATTTCAGGTCAATAAATATTTGTTAAGTGCATGAAGCAGAGCAGTGGCCGAGTTCGCCCTCAAGCAGGTTCTGGAGATGCTCCTTGGAATGGAAACAAAGAACAAGCATTTGTGGGTTTCAGTTTCCAGAAAACCGGTCTGGGGTCATCTGTTGCTGATAGGTACAGAAGTCCAGCTGCTTGGGTCCAGAGGACATGGGATGGCCTCACAGTGGTTCCTTCCTCCGTAGTGCTGCTCTTCCCTCCTCCTCCTGCTGAGTCATGAGGATTGGAGGCAGTTGGCCTGAGACTGTGTCCTACAGGTGCTGTGAGCTGGCTCAAGGAGGTTAGGGCTGGCGGCTTAGTGTCAACTGCTTATAAAAGTGTTTAGAGCAGAAGTGGGTGGAGGTGGGAGAGTAGGAGCCTGGGGTTGTATGCTTCACAGGCAGGAGGAGACCGAAGAGCAGGCCCTGCCAAGTCAGTGTTGAAATAAAAGCTGTAAAAATGGACTGGGCCCGAGGAAGGCAGCTGAGGATAAGGCTGTAGGTGAAGTGAGTTGATGTCAACAGGCTCTCCTGGCACAGGGAATGCCTGTCTCCAGCCACAGGTCATTGCAGCCCTCCCCCACTCCCTTTGTAGATGTGAAGAAACAGCTGGCGATGGTGCGGCACAGCTTGGGCATGTTCTGTGTTTTTATCTGCCTACGAGGCAGCAAGAAGGACCTGGGTCTGAAGTCTACCAACTACTATGTTTATTTTGACATAGACATGGACAAGGCGTAAGGCGTGTGTGTCTGTGTGTGTAGAGGGATGTCAGAACAGGCCTACGGCCCACGGGGCCCCTGCTGCCTCATGGAATGGGAGGAAGTGGGCAGGAATTTACTCCCTGAAGGGCTTTTTCCTCTGTGCCACATTGTCATCACTGTGGGGAGTCCCTGGGGGTAAGCTGTCCCGGGGGTGGCAGGGAGGGACGAGGCCAGGGGTTGGCACCCTCTGCTCTCACCCACAGGATGGAGCGCTACCTCTCTGTGCCCAGGGAAAAGGCTGCAGCACACATCCCCATTTTCTTCATTTCTTTCCCGTCAGCCAAGGATCCGACGTGGGAGGACCGATACCCAGGTGAGGCGTGGGGGCCTGGTGGAGATGGGGCGGGAACGTGGAAGGGACCAGGCAGCAGTAACCCTGGCTCTGCACCCTAGACCGGTCCACGGTGAACGTGCTGATACCCACTGCCTATGAGTGGTTTGAGGAGTGGCAGGAAGAGCCACAGGGAAAGCGGAGCAGCGACTATGAGACTCTCAAAAACGCCTTTGTTGAAGCTGCTATGTCAGTTGTCCTGAAGCTGTTCCCCCAGCTGGAGGGGCAGGTAGGAGGACAGAGTATCTGGTGGTGGTGACAGACCTCTTGGAGCCATTTCCACCTTTTCCTTAGGGCTGGGAATAAAGCCCAGAGGTAACAGTCCCAGGGACACTCAGCAGGCAGGCAGACTGCTCCAGGAGAGCAGAAAAGGGGAAGAGAAGAATCTCGGCAGTTTCCACTCCTGCCCTGGGGCCACCTTTTTTGCCTCCTCAGGTGGACAGTGTGACTGGAGGATCCCCGCTGACCAGTCAGTTCTATCTGGCTGCCCCACGAGGTGCCTGCTATGGGGCTGACCATGACCTTGGCCGCCTGCATCCTCATGTGATAGCCTCCATGAGGGCTCAAAGCCCCATCCCCAACCTCTACCTGACAGGTACACTGACTGCCCCGTTCTGCCAGGACCTGAGACCCTGGGCCGCTCTGTCACCCAGAGTCCTCTGTTCCTGTCCTCGTGCCCTGGAGGCTCCTGCAGGCTCCTGCAGGCTCCTGCAGCCTCCCATACTCTCAACCGGGATACCCTGCAGGTTGTATGCCCTGCTCCCGACCTGAAGCCTAGTCTTTGGGTGGCCCTAGCTCAGAGGGAGGAACGTGAGTGCCCTTGTCCTCCCCCTCCATTTGCGTGGATGCTGACGGGCCTCTGCTCCTGCCTTCTAGGCCAGGACATCTTCACGTGTGGGTTGACAGGGGCCCTGCAAGGGGCCATGCTGTGCAGTGGTGCCATCCTGAAGCGGAACTTGTTCTCGGACCTTAAGAAGCTTCACTCAAGGATCCAGGCACAGAAGAAGAAGAATTAGTTGGGTCAGGTATGAGTCAGAGGAATTTGCCCCGTGGCTAGGCATCTTTCTGCATTAGTTCCTTGCCCATGTAAAGCACTATTTGTTTTTTCTCTGAGCAAAGCTCCAAGCTGCAGGCCTAGTGTAGATCACAGGTCTTAAAGTGAAGCTCTTCTAGCTGATGCGGATGATCTTTTATAACTTTTAAAGCATGCTATCCCTACCGAAGGCCCAGTCTGGGCCGTTGATTTAGATGTCTCATGATCAGCCGTATTCTGCACCCCACACCCATTCTTCCTAGCTCTAAACAATCAAAGTGAATAGTCTCTTGGTCAGGTGGATAGAACCCCTGAAAAGTGCTGATCAGCTAAAGCGATCGGTCCAGTTCTGCCCTGAGGCTTCTCCCCTCACTCACTCTGTGCTAGGCAGCGGGACTTCTACGCTGCCCTGCAGAAAAAGGCGACTAATGAGGTTTTAAGACCCTGGGCATGGTTTTGGTTCTATAGGTTCACTAGGTTCCAGATACCATTTTTGCTGGTTCCAATGGGTCTTTCAGAGGGTGGGGAAATGTCTGTAACAGGCTTCTTATGGTTCTCTGGGTTTGGGGGTAGTAAGACATAAGCACATGGATGGATTACCGAATAAGCAAGATACCCACCACATCAAATGTGTGGTGAAACCCATGTGAAATCAGGCACTGCAGATTAGTAAGTAAACACAAGTAAGCCCCTGGGTACTTGGTTTAATGTAAGCCCCTGCATTCTTTGCTTACTAGTTAATCTGCCCTTGTGTGATAAGCAAGGTATAGTATTATAATGTCCAATTTGTAGGCAGTCAAGCCCTAGGCTAGTCTTCCTTTGATTGGGGTGGCATCTGGTTTTCAGTGTGCCAGCACCTGAGCCTCAAGTCTTATCTTCCAAAAATTTGGGGAAGGGTGATGTTAGGGCACAAGACTAGAAAGATGATTGAAGAAGATTGAAAAGGCATTCCAGGCCAAGGGCACAGCAGAGGACAAGCATAGAAAGGTAACTGAATGTGTTGTGACAAATCGCCAAGCCATATCTCCTAGACCTCGTGGGCAGAGTAGGGGTGGGAGTGGAAAATTGGTCAGGATTAGAAAATGAAAAGGCCCAAGAACAGTGTTTGCAGTTTATCTTATAGATCTATGGAGACTGGGTGGGAAGGTAAATGAAGGCTAAAGGTTAAAGAAAAAAAGTTTTTTCCACTTAAGTTAAACTGAAGCACCAAAGGCCTTATTTTACTCAGTTTTAATCTAAAATCAATAAACTTCATGATTTATAGCTTTAACATTCGAACATTACTGTGTTTTCTGTTTAATGATAGAAAACGACATTGAGATGGCATTCACAGAAACTAGTACACATTATATACTGAAAAATACTTATCAGTAGACCAAATAAGCCTTAAAAAATAAGATTAAGTAATTATAATCAAGTTACATAAAAGCTGAAAATGCAAAACAGTGGCAATCTGAAGAGGCTGCATAGGGCTGGCTCATTACTGTTTACTCCCCCATTGCTAACCGCCACATTGTCTCATGTTCTTTTTTTCTCCAGTCTCTACAAAATGTTTAAGATTAACCAATGTTCCTCGATGTCGCCTGATAATCCCCAAAGATGTCACCAGATAACCTCTAAGAATACCAGTAGAAGGTTAACTCATTAAGACATCATCACCTCATAGAGAAACTACCACAAAAGATCCATAATCCTGTCCCTGTAAAAGACTTCAGCCGATCTCCAGTGGGGGAGACGGGTTTTTTGGAAGAATCTATTCCCCTCCGTCTCCTATATATCGATATATAATAAACATCTTGCTGCTCACCTCACCCCTGTCTCAGAATTGGCTATTGTGGCAGGCGGCTCTAATCCGCGTTATTGCGGTAACAAATTTACCAACTAGACAAACAAAAAAGAACAGGAACAATTTCAATCAATCATTTATTTAACAAGGTAGACTAATGTTGAGAAACTGGACTATTGTGGACTCCACCGCAGTGCGTATGTGTCCCCTTGCTGTCCACCATCTGGTTCCGGAGACCAGTCTCTCTTCTTGCTCTCTACAGGAGGAAACCCAATATGTATAAGGCCATAGTAATCAGTATACAGAAAGAGTTGTGTGAACCACAGTTAAGTCACACTGAGATGTCGTGAATAAACATAATGACTTTTTTGCAAGAAGAAATTGAACTCCTGAAGTACCTAAGGAATGTTACTTTTATGCTAGGCAGATACAAAGACCATGCCATGCAGCTTAGTTTTCTTGGGGAGACCACACAGAGATGTCAGATACTGACTGCCCTGGTTTGCTGAAGACCCAAAATGAATGGCATTATTCTGAGCTATTAGAGTAGAATGCAAAGAGCCAATCACGTGGGGCGGGGCAGTTAGGAAGATCCATGGGAAAACTTGACCTGGGCCCTGAAGAAACAGGTAGATTTGGGGAAGGCAAGAAAAAGAGGAGAAAGGCGAGTAACCTAACCAAAGAGGTCATGGGACACAGCAGGAGCAAAGGCACGGAGGCATAGAGGGGCATCTAACAAGAGGGGGCTTTTGCCTGACTGGGATGCAGAGAAAGACAGGCAGGAAGGTTCCGATCTGCAGACTCCTGAATACCAAAGAGTCTATAACTTGATTCTCTAAGCCCTGAGAGGTTCAGACAGAAGCTTCAGAACAGGGCAAGTATTTCAGAAAGATCAATCTTGTCTCCTTATGCACGTGAGAGAGCAGGGACAGGAGAACGGGTTAAGGTGGCTCTTGGGGAAAGAAGTCCAGGCGAGAAGTGAAATGGGCAGGGATGTGGCGAGAGGTAAGCAATTAAAATGAAAATGAAAAGAAATGTTATAACTGGAGATATTAGAAGAAAAATGGTTAAGATTTTTGTGATGAGAGATAAAAATGGTAAAAGTTTGCAGTTTTGAGCTCAGATGATTAAAAAAACTGGGCAGTTAAGAGGGACAACTTAATGGTTAGAAGAGAGAAATTCAATTTTAGTGACAACAGGACAACCAAGCTGAAATTCAGCACACAGTAGGACTGGCTTTTTTTTGGGAACTAGGCCAAGGATAAGGACTTGAGAGTCACTCCTTAGAGGATGAAGAATGGATGAATTTCTGAGGAGAAAGTCAAAACAGAGACCTGCCTTTGACAGCCCTCTCCCCCACCAGCATAGGAAATGGCAAAGGTGTTCTTAGAAACCAGGACAGTTTGTCAGAGAAACCAAAAGAGGGAGATTTTAATTTGGATGCTCAGTAGTGTCCAACTATATCATGGACAAAACTAAACTCTGAGAACAAGTCATTGGATTTGGTGACCTAGTAACTGGTAACCTTTGGGAAAACATTATTAGTAGAAAGACAGGAACCAAAGTGAGTTGATTTTTTCTCATACAAAAATTTATACATACATTTTTATGTGATTCTAATTGCTCTCCCCATACTGTGACGGCACAGTCCTCCTTTCCACCCCTGATTTTCCATGTCCATTCAACTAGCTCCTAACCCTCTCTGCCTTCCCATCTCACCTCCGGACAGAAGCTTCCCATTTAGTCTCTTGTATCTACTTGAGCTAAGAGGCACACTCCTCACGAGTATCACTTTATGTTCCATAGTCCAGTCCAATCCCTGTCTGAAGAGTTGGCCTCAGAAACTGTTTTAGTTCTGGGCTGATAGAGAATCCAGGGGCCATGCTTTCCAGGGTGCCTCCAGTCTCAGACCATTAAATCTGGTCTTCTTTCTAGAATTTCAGTTCTGCACGCCACCAAAGTGAGTTTAAAGACAGTGAATGGTATGATAATGGAAGCAACACTTCGTGGAGAAATTCAACAGTAGAAGGAATAACAAATAGGATGGATAGAAGCAGGAGTAGGAGTGGGGTGGAAATCTGGGCATGCATGAAGAAACAAAGAAAGAAAGGTGCTGGTATAGATAGGCACACATAGAAAATGAGAGAAGAGGAGGGAAGGCAGAGGAGTGGGGGAAGGGAGAAAGGGGAATAAAATAACCAAGGTCTTACGGAATGCTAGAAGATCTTGGTAGACAACTCTTCAGCTTGGAGGAAAGTATTGTAAGACTGGTGTACAAACAGAGAGATGATGCCCAGAGGAGTATTCGTTCATTCCTTATCTTCATGAAGTAGGTTACCAGCCAGGAATGAAAGTTTCAACTCAAGGCCACGGGCCATTTTAAGCAAGGTGGAAGCTAACAGGACAAATAGGGTGGTCCCTTCTTCAGACTGACTTCCTCAACAGAGTTCATCATTTTCCCCTTACTTCCCACATTCTTTGCATTTCCCTGAGATTAGCTATTCTACTTCAGTTTTTCCTTTGCAGAAAGAACTCTTTTTAGGCTCTGTATAATGGGGGAGCAAGACTAGAACAGATTTAAATAGAACTTCAAAAACAGTGCGATCCAAGAAACTACCCTCAGTACCCTAGGGGAAGCCCAGGGAATTTCTTAAATTTTAATGTCCCCTGACATGAGATAGGAGAAGACTTTTTACTAATTACCCTTGGCATTTTATATTAGATGAGAAGATAATCTGATGATGGGAAAATATTCAGGGATTTCAGTTTGTTTCTAAATATAAGCCTGTTTTGTTCATTTTAGGTGACAAAGGCAAATAGAGTTTGTGGGACACTTGTTTCATAAAAGACCTTTGGAAAAAATGCAGACATAAACCAAACCCTCCTACATTGTTTTCTTGCATGAAGCATGAACCTGTCCCACTTCAAAAAGACCCTATTGAGGAGGTGGAGCCAACATGGCACTATAGACAAAAGCACCATGCTGTCCCTCCACAGAAAAGACCCAAAAAACTAAGTAAAACAGAGACATATGTCAATCCTGGAACCCTAAACATCAAATGAAGAGATAAAGAACTCAACCAAGCACCGAACGGAATCAGAAACTGACAGAGAACAGAGAGCAAGGAGAGTTATGAGCGCAGGTTCCCTATCAGCTAATGCAGCATGAATCCACCATCTTGGACTCCTGTCAGAGATCAGTGGCCAGGGAGTACAGGAAAGCAGATTCACGGAGCTCCCAGCAGGAGACACAGCACCTGGTAACCAGTGAGACACGGTTTCCCACCCCCAACCCTGCCTCCCCCTGCCCGACCTTCACCGCTTCCCAGCTGGCCTATCTTCAGCTTCCCAGTGGGCTGATTGTTGACTTCCTGGAGGGCCAATTGCTGCTTCTTGGGGGGCTGATCTGCTGCTTCCCAGCAGGCCTCGACTGCGGCACAGGAGGCACCAGTTCCATGCCATGCAGATTTGCCTTGCTCACGCCAGCCAGCTACTTCATTGTCATTTCTTTGTTGCTGGTGTTGCTTTTTTCACCTCTTTTGGTTTCTTCCCTGCCTCTCACCTCCTCCTCCTCCTTTCTCTTGAACACCTCACTCTGTGTGCCATCTTTGCTTCTTCTTGACACTCTGAGAAGCACAGCTCAGCTGGGGAACTGCTTCCGTGGTCCGCAAGGCCAAGCTGGGGGGGTCGCTGGGGGCTTATTTTGTTTGTTTTCTCTTTCTTTTTTCCTTTTTATCTTTCTTCATTTCTCGATTTCTCATCTCTTTCTATTTACCTTGTTTTCCTGTCTCCTGACTACCTGGTGCTGTGTATCATCTCCACCCCATCTAGCCAGGCTGTACTGCGAGGCTTGGGAACCACTTCCTTGGTCTGCACAGCCATGCTGTTGGGATCCCTGGGGGTCATTTTTTAAATTTTAATTTTTTCTTTTTGTTTTTCTTCATTTCTTAGCTTCTTGTCTCTCCACTCCAATGGCAAGCTCCCTCAGCACTTTTTTTTGCCCCTGTTTCTCTCTCCTCTCTCTCTTCTTTACCATACCCAATCTAGCTCCACACAGCACAACCTCTCCCTCTCCTTCCCTCCTGCCGACCTGTACCGTGTGCTGAACATTGCACTCCCGAGCAGCACAGGCATGACCGACTGGAACCTGCCCTGCACTGACCACCAGCTCACCTTGTTGTCACCAGTATGTGCCACAAACAACCCATTCTAGCCCCTTTCCTTCAGCTAGACTCGCCCTGCTGCACCATAGTTGAGCAACTGGCCCTGCCAATTGGACAAGGAGGTGAAAAATATCGTGTCTGCAGATGAGCAAACAACAAAGAATGCACAGCCGCCTGCTCAGACGTAACCAAATAAAATAAAAAAGGAGGATGGAAACAAACAAATCTACAATCAATAAACGAGGAAAATAACCACTGAATGCCCTGAAAACAGCAGACAATATTAAAACGTATATAAAAAAAAAAGACAGCATGGTTCCAGTAGGTGTACAAAAGAAAACACCAGATGACTTTCCAGTAGAAGAAAAGGCACTAGAACTACCTGATAGGGAATTCAAATCTCTAATATTCAGAGTTATCCAAGAGTTGAAGCAAAAAAGCAGGCAAAAATGAGGAAAAAACAGACAAATTCATGGAATGGGCAGACAAATTCATGGAAAACAAGGACAAAAAAATGGAAGAATTCAGGAAAATAATACAGGAACAAAACGCCAAAATAAATCCACAATTAGAAATCATGCAAAAACAACAATTACAAATCCAAAAGATAAACACCAAGATCTCAGAAATGGACAGTGTCATAGAAGGGCTGAGGAAAAGGTTTGAAACAATGGAAGACAGAAGTAGCGAAATTGAAGACAAACACTTGGCTACAACTTTGAGGAAAAATCAGAAAAAAGAACAAAGAAAAATGAAGAAATCCTGAGAATTATGTAGGATACAATCAAAAGCAAAAATTTGTGAGCGATCGGAGTTCCAGAACAGGTGGAGAAAATAGAAAACAAAGAGAGGATCATTGAAGAATTGCTGACAGAAATCTTCCCTAATATCATGAAGGATGAAAAGCTGACCATCCAAGAAGTTCAACAAACCTCATACAGGATAGGCCCACCCCCAAAATCACCAAGGCATATCATAATCACACTCGCTAAAACCAAAGACAAAGAAAGAATCCTGAGAACAGCTCAAGAAAACGAAAAGTCATATACAGAGGGGAAACAATGAGACCAACCTTGAATTATTGAGCAGAAACCATGCAGGCAAGAAGGCAATGGGATGACATGTATATAACTGTGAAAGAAAAAAATGCCAGCCAAGAACAATATATCCTGCAAAGCTCCCATTCAAATACGATGGTGAAATTAGGACATTTCCAGATAAACAGAAATTAAGGGAATATGTAAAAACCAAACCAAATTTACAAGAATTATTAAAGGGAGTCCTTTGGTTTAAGAACAAATAACATCAGACAGCAGCCTGAATCTAGAACCCAAGATAGCACCAGCCAGATACCAACGTAGGAAATGAACTCTCAAGGACTATCCAAAACCAAAAGAACTACAACAGGGAACCAGAGAGGTTAATCTGCAAATGACAACAATGTCAGAACAATAAAAGAAGGAATAAACGGTATAGGTATAGAACTTTCTAATGGAGAGGAAGGCATGGCAATACCAAGTAATAATAGACTGGTTCAAACTTAGGAAGATATGGGTAAATTTCAAGGTAACCACAAAGAAAGTTAACAAACCTACTTATCGAAATAAAGAAGAGAAACATAAAGTCTCAGTAAAAACAAAAACTACAAAAACAAAAGAAATGAAAAAAAAAAAAACCACAGACCAAAGGAATTCAGCACAGGAGAGTAAGAGGAACAAAGAAA
>NW_004444144.1:1981409-1988503 GCF_000243295.1 Trichechus manatus latirostris
CTTAACAGTGTATTTATAAATTTTCATATAGGAAAAAATAAAATAAAACAAAATTTAAAAAAAGTCCCTATTGAGTATCATTGCAAGCATGGAAAAAGACATTAATGTATCAATAATCATAACCACATGTAAAAAATCTGCCATGGGGATGCAGTTTACAACTTTACTCCCAGAAACCCCAAGTTCAGTTTCATGCTTGGTATAGCGAAATGGAAGCTGATTCATTTTGTCGTAAATTTATATGAAAATATCAGAGAAATGTGAAGAACGCTACACAGGCTGGATTTGTGGCAGTAAAGCACTTTTTCAATTCACTGGTTTAGTTAGCTGCTAAAGCCTTTGAAGAGAATTATGTGTTTAAAGAAGCCCTTTGCCCATCAGCATTCATCATCTTCTACGTCTTTTGAAGGGCACATCCTCCAAGTAAGAGTCCTTGATCAAAAACTATCTTAATCTGCAGAGTTTGCTCCTGGGTCTGCAAAGAGAAACAGCAGGGAGTGCAATGCTATTGTCAAGGGGAACCTCTACTACAGAGCCAAGGCCCAAGGGTAGGTGGTCAGCAGCAATTGCTTGCCTGGGGCTGGGGTCTCCCTTTGGTCACAATCGAGTTCCCATCTGCCCCCTCCACTCAGACTCAGAGGGGTAAAGGATAAATAAAGAGAACACATGAGCACAAGATCACCAAAGTGCAGGTGCAGAAACCCAAGCAATTCCCTCACCTCCGCCAACCCTGACTTGTCACCATATACCAGAGGAGGAGGTGTCTCTTAGGTTGCAGTACTTTTCATTTCTCTTGATTTTACAAACAAATCAGCAGGGAGGACAAGATTCTCCAGGAAAAAAAATCAAATCTGAAATGAGAAGAACACAATCCATTGGTAACGATCATCATTTGCCAGATGCAGATACCTTACTGCTTTGATTTTGAAAAAAAAATTATGTTATAAAAGCTGCAGTTCAGGGAAAAAATTCAGAATTAAGACACAATAACCCACCACTAAACAGCCATTGATAATAATAAAAGCAGATAAAATTACTTTAAAAGTCAGTTTGAAATAAAACATGCATAGAGAGATCCTTGGGGGAGGGAATATGAGAAGCTTGACTCTCTGCTTCATGCCATTCTGTATTGTTCTGAATGATTTACATGTGTATATTTTTTTAATTAGAAAAAAAAGCCTGTGCTGAAGAAAAAAAAAAAAATCCTTAAAGTCAATTATCTAGGAAGATACTTGGCCTAGCCCAGGACCAAATTATGAAGCTAACCTATTGGGCTAGCTAGCAAAGATGTTCTGAGCTGAGTGTTGGTTCTGTAGCTGGTACACGTTGTACACGTGAATTCTGTTCCCTGCAGGAAGCCTGGAACACTTCACAGTTGGGCCCTAATTGTCCTTTGCCAACTCCTCACTGTGGCTAAAGAGAAGGAGCAAGGATGAATGTGTGTGGTAGCAATGCAGTGGGAGTCCACTGTTCCCGCAGATACCAGTAGCCTTTGGGGAGACCCTTGCTCAGTTCCTGCTGCAGTAGGGTGGAAGGAGGGCTTTTCTTTCCGGCAGCGGCCATGGGCTGCTGCATTCAGGAAATCAAGTCCACAGGTCTGAGGGTCTCTGCTTAAGACTGGGCTGATCTGGGGAGTTGGAGGCCTATGTGCTCGGGCCTCATTTGTTCTCAAGGAAAGGAGTCTAGTGCTTTGCTACTTCAAGTGTGGTTCCAGCAGCACTTGATGTCACCTGGGGTCTTCTCAGAAATGTAGCCACATAGGCTCCACCCATACCTAGTGAATCAGAATTTGCTTTTTATCAAGAATCCCAAGGTGATTCGTACGCCTACTAACATTTGTGAAGAGCTGGTGCAGTGCAAAAAGCACAGGACCGGGAGCCTAGGGAGCTGCTATCAGGACCTGATTTTGCTGCCACCTTGTATTGGGAACTTAGATTCTGGGCGTCAGTTTCCTCCTGTGTCAAGAGAGGGAGCTGTTGTAGATTACTTCAAGGTCACTTTTAGCTCTATCACTGTAGACATGTATATATGAACGTCTCTACTTTGTGGTCTAAAAAGGGCCGGGACAAGAGTAGAAGCACCCCCAGAGTCATCTGCTGCTGTCATGCCAAATGCAAGCTCCACTGGACCTATCTGAGGCTGGCCCTGGCTCTTCCTTCCTTACCTTCTGGTCCAAACGCTGGTAGTCACTGGCCTTTGGCCGCCGAGTGACTTTGGATCTTTTTCCTTCCAGGACAAAAGCAATAATCTGGGGAAAGGAAAGAGAACGATTATAGTAGTGTCGCACAACAAACTAATGGGGCTGATGCAGTGGTAGCTGTGTACTGGGGTGACCCCCAAAAGCAGGTCTTCCAGAGACAAGCAGTGCAGGGAGCCACTAGAAGGGGAAGAGGGCAAGACACTACTGGGGTGGGGGGAGGGGGTGTTAAGTGCACCTAGGCCATGTCGTTCTGAGAACTCTGAAGGGCACTAGCAGCCTGGGGTCCTTAGAAACATAAAATTTTATCTTATTTAGGGCTCATATCAAAGACTGTGGAGATAACACAGGACCTGGCAACTGTTTCCTTCTGTTATACACAAGGTCGCCATGAGTCAGAGCCTACTTGATGGCAGCTAACAACAACAGGGGCTGGTAGATACTGGGTGTAGTTTCACAGGGTATGTAAAACAGGCAGGCTCTAAGGAGCTAAAAATTCACTCATGTGGGCTATTTTAAAAGCAATTAGATGTGTAAAAATAAGTTGGGTGTTACTGGGGTTTTTGGGCTAACAGGCGGGCTTTTTGGACTAACAGGTCCCAGCTCATTATGAAATAAACAACATGGGACTAATACAGAGGCCTTCTTTGGCTCATTTCTATAACTGCTTCACAAGAAACAAAAGATGGAAGAAGGCTGTTCTGGACTGCCCTTGTGGGAGTTTGTATGATTTACCCATGAGCTCTCAGTCCAAGGCTACTGAACTGATGGATCTGCCTACTCATCCCCAGAGAGCTCCAGAGACTGAGTTTTCCAGGCTAGGACATGTTTTATTGTTTTTGTAGTCATTATCAATAGTTATTTCATATTTTTAAATGTACACTTTCACCCCATACCTTGCTTCTTCATCAACTGCACTGTTAAATTTCACACCCTCATGCCCCTCCTAAGGTTACTGTCTGTGCTGAACAGTTGGATCACTTGGATGTGGAGTAATGGATGCACATTTCTCTACTCAAAGCCCTCTCTCACTCTTTACAGCTATAGGCTGATTGTCTTCATGAGTTGGGCTCTTTGATTTTAACCAGGCTACAGAAACTGTCTTCTAAATTCTTAGGTCTCAAGAGGAAATGCTATTGTTTAATCATAAAGTGATTGCTAAGGAATAGGGATGTCGTTTCACACCAAACTCTGCTAAAGAAGTAAAAAAATCTGTGCAATTTCTGGGCTTTCTTCTGATTATCAGAAACTCCACATTGCAGAAGATAGTCGCAGGGCTCCTTGCTGTTAATGCAGAAGACTACGTAACTGAAAGCGTTCTTTCTACCACTACAGATGGAAGATAGAAACTTGGGAGAGCAAATTAGATATGATGCACTCACCTCAAGAGTGGAAATGAGAAGACAAGGTTTGTAAGAACTTATAAACTGTCATGTACCCGAGTTCTCTGAAGATGAGAAGGCTCTAAGTTCAAGGTTATGGGAGAAGAACTCACTTCAGGACAGGTTGTGATAATAACTGGACACTTAATGCAACAGCAGAGGGCACGAGAGGGAACAGGTGACATGATGGAAACAGGATCTACAAGAGGAGTAAAGAGCCTGTCATGGATTGAACTGTGTCCCCCCAAAATATGTGTCAACTTGGTTAGGCCATGATTCCCAGTATTGTGTGGTTGTCCTCCATTTTGTGGTTTTCCTATGTGTTATAAATCATAATCTCTGCCTGTGGTTAAAGAGGACTAGGGTGGAATGTAACACCCTTGCACAGGTCACATCCCTGATCCAATGTAAATGGAGTTTCCCTCAGGTGTGGCCTGGGCCACCTTTTATCTTACAAGAGATAAAAGGAAAGGGAAGCAAGCAGAGAGTGGGGGACCTCATAGCACCAAGAAAGCAGTGCTGGGAGCAGAGCGTGTCCTTTGGACCTGGGGTTCTTGCATGGAGAAGCTCCTCACCCAGGGGAGGGTTGATGACAAGAACCTTCCTCCAGAGCTGACAGAGAAAGCTTTCTCTTTAAGCTTAAACCGAGAATTTGGACTTCTAGCCCAGTAGACTGTGAGATAATAAATTTCTCCTTGTTGAAGCTATCCGTTTGTGGTATTTCTGTTATAGCAGCACTAGATGACTAAGACAGAGCCCTAGCAGGGTCTGAGGAAAAACTGAAGCTTGTCTTAAAATCCCCAGGGCTCACAGATGGATGCAGCCTTGAGGACGAGTGGCCTGGCTGGTGCGGTGGGCTGGATCCAGACTCACTCACCTCTGCTGAGTGTCCTGGTACAGGACCCAGTTTGTCCCACCAGAGGTGGTGGCCTGGGCATGATGGGTTGAGAAGGTCTGGGGCAGGTGCCCAGGAGTCCCTCTAAACCTGGCCCGCCCTGGCCCCTGCAGGTCCAGTGCCCCAAACCACCTCTAAAGGAGGACAACCCTGAGGAAAACCTCACAGCTGACCGGAGAAAAGTACAGGCCGCAGCTCTGTATAAGGTGGGAGGCTGCACAGAGCAGCAAGGGGTGCATGTGGGGCTAAAGTGAGGGGAAGAAAGCAGTGGGAAGGTCGGGTGGGAACCAGGGAGGTTGATCCAGAGCTGGAAGTGAGAGGGATATGGGAAGAGGGTGGATGTCAGGACCTCCTCAGTAGAGAAACGTCACTTCACTTCTGGCCCATTTGTGGAGAAGTGAGGTTTGAAGCCAATGATGAGCTTTACTTTTTTTTAAATTATTGTTTATATTTATTTGTAATTTGAAATCTACCTAATTCCAAATTGGATTTTAGCCAGTGTGCTGCAGTGATTTAGGCTGATATGAGGGGTGGAGGCAGCCTCAGTGCTTCCTCCCTGTTGTCTGTCTGCTCCTCAGGGCCTAGGGTGGTGCGTAGGGGTGAGGGAGGCTCCAGAGGACTGGCAGAGTGGGAGGGAGCTGGGGAGGGACTAGGCAGCCTGCTCCTTGGGCTGAGGTATGTTGGGAGAGGAGGATCGGGTCTGGCACCGCCCTTTCTCCCCCGGGTCTCTGATGCCACTGGACAGATGAACCTGACCAAGGTGGCTGACTCTAGCCCTTTTCCACTCGAGCTGCTCATATGTGAAGACTGCTTCGTGCCGGACAATGGGCTCTGTGGCAAGATCTACATCTGAAAGTGTACAGGTAGCCTCTCCACTCCAGCCCAAGACCCTTTCAGCTGCTGTGACTCAGCGGGCTTCCTTTGGGGGGTCTCTGTCTGCCTGGCTGCTTTCCAGAGACAGCCTCAGGGAGCCGGGGTGCTTCTGGCTGAGGGCTTTCCCTTTGCTGTTCCCATTCCTTAAGTCTAGGCAGTGGTTCTGAAACTTTAGCTTGGATAAGAATCGAAGACCTGGGGGCTTGTTTAAACCCCCACCCCCAGAGATCCTGATTCACTAGGTCTGGGGTGGGGCCTGAGAATTTCTAACAAGGTCCCAGGTGATGCTGATGGTTCTGATCCACTGACCAAGTGGTCAGTCCAATGTAAACTCTCATCGTAAGAATGGATGTCTAAAGGGATTCCCATATGACCTAAGGTACATTGACCTGTCATATTCCAGCCATTCAAACAGGATAAAGCCCAGGTATAGGACTCATTTTTTGGATTCAGATTAGCAAAGGTGGGGTATCTTGATCCTCCACATAAAAATACACATCCATATGGGGCACATATTATGCTGGTCCTGGCATCTTTACCCGGGAGATGGATGGTTTGATTTGTCTGTTCAAGCCAATTCTCTGTCAAGGAGTTGTTACAAATAAACAGTTATCCTAACCTAAGCAGATCCCACATTTGGACACAAAAAGACTTTTTCCGTGTAGATGTGCTGTTAAATTTTCTGAAAAAGCCACATTTCAATATCCGGAAGGGACATTATATGAAATTAATTGCTCATTTTTACAATCTGAAGAGGAAATCAAGGGTATTTTGGAAGACTGTAACTCTAATCCGAGTCAGATTGAAACATGGGACTTGGGGTTGAGTTGGTATCTCAGGAGGATGCCACAGTTTCACATGTATGGCTTGCCTAGAGGTGATGTTAAAATTGATGATAGCAGGCGGAACAAAGTTACAACACAGTGTGCGAGTAGCTAATGGATCTGAGTTCTCACGTACAGTTTTGGGTAAAGGATGACAGATCCAGCATTCGGTCGATTTGTGGATCGTGCTGCTTACATGAGCCAGCTTAACAAAAGCATTGTCATGACAAGAACTGATGGGAGCTGTGATGAACAGCAGTATGGGCAGGAAGTTTAAGAAGGGCTTCAGAGTGGAGAAATACAACACAAAAGAAATAAACAAAGACTACAAGCATACAAACAACAGTGATGACAAAATAAACTATTCTCTAAAATTGGTGGTATAAAAAGAGGTTTGGGTTTTCAGGGGAAGAAAAAATATTAAAACAGGGCATAATAAATACCCCACAGTTGGAGTCCAGTGACAATAAAAATGATTAGGATAATCGGAAAACAAATTCTTAGCACCTCTACAGCTAAACTTTTTCCATCCTAAAAGTTTGAGTTGATAACACAAAAGGCTACTTCAAAAGCAATGGCAAGTTATAATTTCCAAGTAAGCGAAAATGACTATAAAGGTCAGAGGTGGCACTATAAATGAGTTAAATCATTAAAACCATCAAAGAACTCACAACTAAAAATTTGATACTAGTGACTAAGAAAAATTCAAAAAGAGTTGAAGTTCCCATTTAAACAACTTATTTCACAGATACCAATTGGCATAATATAATCACCAAAACTACCAGGATATAATTCTGCAGTCATGCATAACAGCTAATAATACAAAGATATAAAAAAAAAAAAAAAGATAAAGAAAAACCAGCCCAACTTTTACTGCAGGCTGCTTAGGCAATTTCAGGTCAGGTCCAAAGATCTCAGGAAAG
>NW_004444144.1:1989417-1991430 GCF_000243295.1 Trichechus manatus latirostris
GGTGAAATTGAAGAAAATTAGAACAAGTCCACAAGAGCCAAAGTACAACCTTGAGTATATTCGACATGAATTTAGAGACTATCTAAAAAATAGATTTGATGCATTGAACACTAATGACCGAAGACCACATGGGTTGTGGAATGACATCATACATGAAGAAACAAGAGATCATTAAAAGACAGGAAAGAGAGAGAAGGCCCATATTGACGTCTGAATGGACTCTGAACCTTGCTATTGAACGTAGAGTAGCTAAAGCGAAAGGAAGAAATGATAAAGTAAAAGAACTGAAGAGAAGATTTCAAAGGACAGCTTGAGAAGACAAAGTAAAGTATTATAATGAAATGTGCCAAGACCTCCAGTTAGAAAATGAACAGTGAAGAACACGCTCAACATTTCTCAAGCTGAAAGAACTGAAGAAAAAATTCAAGCCTCGAGTTGCAATATAGGAGGATTGTACAGGGAAAATATTAAACGATGCAGGAAGCATCAAAAGAATATGAAAAAAATACAGAGTCAGTGCACCAAAAGGAATTGGCTGATGTTCAGCCATTTGAAGAGGTAACATATGATCAAGAACCACTGGTATTGAAAGAAGTCCAACCTGCACTGAAAGCACTGGGGAAAAACAAGGCTCCAAGGATTGACAGAATACCAGCTGAGATGTTTCAACAAATGGATGCAGTGCTGGAAGTACTCACCCATGCATGCCAAGAAATTTGGAAGATGGCTTCCTGGCCAACCAACTGTAAGGGATCGATATTTGTGCCCATTTCAAAGAAAGGTGGCCCAACAGAATGTGGAAATTTTTGAACAAATCATTAATATCACATGCAAGTAAAATTTTTTTGAATATCATTCAAAAGTGGTTGCAGCAGTACTTTGATAGGGAACTGCCAGAAATTCAACTTGGATTCAGAAGAGGATGTAGAGTGAATGATATCATTGCTTATGTCAGATGCATCTTGGCTGAAAGCAGAGAATACCAGAAAAATATCATGATTTGAATTGTGTCCTCCAAAAGTATCTATCAACTTGGCTAGATCATGTTTCCCAGTATTGTGTGATTGCCCACCATTTTGTCATCTGATGTGACTTTCCTATGTGTTGTAAATTCTACCTCTATGATGTTAATGAGGCAAGATTAGAGACAGTTATGTTAATGAGGCAGGACTCGATCTACAAGATTAGGTTGTGTCTTAAGTCAGTCTCATTTGATATATAAAAGAAAGAAGTGCGCAGAGAGACGGGGGATCTCATACCATGAAGAAATAAGAGCCAAGAATCCTTTGGACCTGGGGTTTCCATGCTGAGAAGCTCCTTCTACCAGGAAAATTGATGACAGGGAACTTCTCCCAGAGCTGACAGAGAGAGAAAGCCTTCCCCTGGAGCTGGCACTCTAAATGCAGACTTCCAGCCTCTTAGACTGTGAGAAAATATATTTCTCTTTGTTAAAGACATCCCCTTGGGTATTTCTGTTATAGCAGCACTAGATAACTAAGACAGTTGTTTACCTCTGTTTTGTTGACTATACAAAGGCATACGACTGTGTGGATCATAACAAATTGCGTATAACATTGTGAACAATGGGAATTCCAGAACACTTAATTGTGCTCATGAGAAACTGTACATAGACCAAGAGGCTGTCCTTCAAACAGAATAAGGGGATACTGCATGGTTTAATGTCAGGAAAGGTATGCATCTGGGTTGTATCCTTTCACCATACTTATTCAATCTGTACACTGAACAAATAACCTGAGAAACTGGACTATATGAAGAAGAATGGGGCATCAGGATTGGAGGAAGACTCATTAACAACCTATGATATGCAGATGACACAACCATGCTTGCTGAAAGTGAAGAGGACTTGAAGCACATACTGATGAAGATCAGACTACAGCCTTCAATATGAGCTTCAGCTCAACATAAAGAAAACAAAAATTTTCACAACCGGACCAATAAGCAACATCATGATAAATGGAGAAAATATTGAATTTGTCAAGGATTTCATTTAAC
>NW_004444144.1:2016233-2034978 GCF_000243295.1 Trichechus manatus latirostris
TAAAAAATTGTTAGAAAATAGTCTTTCAACATGGGGTACTTCTCATACCCTGTGTAGTGATAGAGGTTCTTACTTTACTGGCCAAATTTCGGCAGTAGTTTTTCCTATCTTGCATCGATTACACTGTTCATATCATTCACAATCTTCAGGATTAGTTGAAAGAACAAATGGAATAATAAAAATTCAGTTAGCTAAGCTCACTGCTTCTTTAGAATTAATGTGGCCTCAAGTGCTTCCAACTGTATTGATGAATCTGCAATCTACTCCTTTTGGTCGTCACGAGTTAACCTCATTTGATAGTTACTTCCTTATAAGGCTATAATTCCGGATTCAAATTTGATCTCTAATAGTTTGTTAAAGTATTGTTAAAGCTTAATACAGTATGCTAAAGCCAAATATAAAGTGATTGTCCTAGTCATCCAGTGCTGCTATAACAGAAACACCACAAGTGGATGGCTTTAACAAAAAGAAATTTATTTTTTCACATTCAAGTAGGCTAAAAGTCCAAATTCAGGGCGTCAGCTCCAGGGAAGTCTTTCTCTCTCTGTTGGCCTCCTCATCAATGTTCCCCAGGACTAGGAGCTTCTCTGCGCAGGAACCTCAGGTCCAAAGGAAGTGCTCTGCTCCTGGCAGTGCTTACTTGATGGTATGAGGTCCCCCTGTCTCTTTGCTCACTTCTCTCTTTTATATCTCAAGAAATTGCCTCAGGACACAATCCAATCTTGTAGATTGAGTCCTGCCTTACTAACACAACTGGCACCCATCCTCCCTCATTAACATCATAGAGACAGGATTTACAACATATAGGACAATCACACAATACCAGCAATCATGGCCTAGCCAAACTGATACACACATTTTTTGAGGGACATAACTCAATCCATGATATTCCACCCTTTGGCTCCCAAAAAATCACATCCTTGTAACATGCAAAACATATTCACCCCATCATATCATAGCAAAAGTCTTAACTCCAAGTCCAAAATAAAAAATTCCTCTTCATCTGTGAAATCTAGAATAAAAGTTATCTGCTTCCAAAGGTACAATGGCAGAACAGGCACAAGCTAGACATTTCCATTACAAATGGGAGAAACTAGAGGAAAACAAGTGATAACACGCAGCAAGCAAGCCAGCAGAACACATTACATTAGCCCTCAAGGCTTAGAAAATAATCCTCTGTTCTCTTAGACAATGTATACAATGGTCCTGCCCTTCAGACTCTAGGTATTGGCCACAGTCTCCAGATTCCAAGTGGAGGCTCCTCAACACTGGGCTTCTCCTCCGCCTTCCAACTCCACTGGGACAGCAACTCTGCACCCTCGGCTTTAGGCACCATTCTCCCAGTCCCTCTGAGTGGCAACTCCACCCTTAGAAACACCAGAGGCCATGGCTCTACACTTTGAAACCCTGAGGTCACGGCCATACCTTTTGAGACAGAGGCAGCTCGGCTTCTTGTGTCCCTTGTCTCTTCAGCTTCTGTTTCCTGGTTTCTTGGCCTCTCAGCTCCTCGGGCCTCATGCCCACATCTACCCTGCTGGGGCAAGTGTTTCAAAGCTCTGTAGCTCTACCAGTAAGTGCCCGGAGGCACCCCAACTCTACCAGGAAGCCACCTGTGCCCAAGCACTCACCTCCCTTGCTCCTTGGGTTGGCTCCAGCACTGTCTCATGCTGGTCTCCTGGTTATGCTGCTGCTGGTTCTCTGCCTCTGCCACTTCTCTGTTGCTGCAGGTTCTCTGCTGTTGCTTGTCCTCTGCCGCTGCCACTCCTCTATCCATTCACGGTTTCAAAACTGCTTCCACATTTTAGGTATCTGTTAGAGCAGCACCCCACTCTCTCGGTATCAAATTCTGTCCTACTCATCTAGTGCTGCTATAACAGAAATACCACAAATGGATGGCTTTAACAAAGAGAAATTTATTTTTTCATAGTCAAGTAGACTAAAAGTCCAAATTCAGGGCATCAGCTCCAGGGGAAGGCTTTCTCTCTCTGTTAGCATTCTCATCAATTTTCCCCACGACTAGGAGTTTCTCCGCGCAGGAACCTCGGGTCCAAAGGATGCGCTTTGCTCCTGGCACTGCTTTCTTGATGATATGAAGTACCCCTGCTCACTTCTCTCTTTTATATCTCAAGAGATTGCCTCAGGACACAATCCAATCTTGTAGATTGAGTCCTGCCTTACTAACACAACTACTGCCTATCCTCCCGCATTAACATCATAGAGGCAGGATTTACAACATATAGGAAAATCACACAATACTGGGAATCATGGCCCAGCCCAATTGATACACACATTTTTTTTGAGATATAAGTCAATCCATGACAGCGATTAAACATGTTTATGCTCAAACTTCACCTAATTATATAGGTTTTCCTGCCCCAGAACCTGGCAACTATGTATATTGGAAATGGCATGGATAAAGGGCTCTAGAACCAAAATGGAAAGTTCCCCACTTAGTTTTACTAACAAATGAATTTGCTGCAAAATTACAGGGTGTAAAATCCTGGGCACACCTTTCCCAATTAAAGAAGACCAAGCTTCTTGATTGGCTGATCAAATGGACAGAAGGACTGAAGTTGAAATTCAGACACCCTTCCAAAATGACCACCAACTGACCTCCTCCCTTGGATGAGTGACTCAAAAGTACAATTTAGATATTTTGTTATTTGTTATATTCTTTATTACTTTGCTAATCTAAATTAATTAACTTTGATTTAAAATGGTGTTGATCATTTATTTAGTTACTCTTTTATTTGTTAGAGGAATAGATACTTGGAATGAAAATGCTTTTGTCCAATTATCACAATCTATTGCAAGCTGGTAACTTGACACAGTATTGGATTTATCATCAAAACCCTCCTTCTGTTAAAGAAAACTCGGACCCTTTAGCACCCCTGTGTTAAATTATCATTTGATTCCACCTCCTACTTTAAACTCTAGTAAAGCTTTATCCCGTGCCTTTAGAGTTAAGATATGGACTCCGTCTGTAACCCAAACATTTTCAATACCATGGTTTAACATCACTCATATCTGGTTAAGTGATTACTTTTGTGATACCCAGTTTCTTCAAAGATATCCTCATTTGCCTTGTAATGATGATGGACATCTTATATCAATACCCTCCCAGAGTACTATAATAAGCTAGCTGAAATTGCAATCCATAATCAGTTAACTCGTCCTCATGATTATAACAAAGAATGTTGGAAAAATCTTACGTTTACAGAATTACAACTAGGAAGACTATTCTTCTGTGATAATTCTCTAATGGTGACTTGGTTGTCATGTGAAAATTTTTTCTATACCTTCTGTTTCTTCTAGAGAAACTTTGTGTGCTCCTTATGGACATATGTTTTTGTATAGTGGATCCAGCTGTACTAGTTTAGACGATCCCTTTCCAACGGAGAGTGAATTTATGTGGGCAATCTCTTGTTTAGATTCCTGGTGAATGCGTGGGCAATGCACTTTAGGAACTTTAGGATTACCTTTAGATATTCATAGCAATGATGCTAGTAAATATTGGAAAGGTAATGCTAATTTGTTACCCATTGTAAAATGAGAGTCAGAAGAAAACTCATTGGTCCAACACTCAGGGTGGAGTTGGTTGTTTCTAATGGTTTTAATTCCTGCTTATAGGATAGTTGAATTGGAGAAATTTTTAAGAAATTTATCAATCACTATGAGACAAAGAGCAGATGAAGTTGCTAGTGGGATGGAAGCACAACAGCAATCTCTGACCTCATTAAGCCAAGGTGGCATTACATAACAGAATAGCCTTGTATTTTTTATTAGCCCAAGAAGGTGTAGTCTGTACTGTAGAAAATACTTCATGTTGCATTTGGAGAAATAACACAGGAGAAGTAGAACGGGATATACATAGAATTAGGCAGGAAGCTACTTGGTTACACCCTGTAACACCCTCACAAATGCCAGATCTATCTGGTTGGTTATCATTAGGAATAAGTACATGGGCTAGATCACTATTGCAAGGAATAGTAATATTCTTAGTCTGCATCCTGACAGATTTACACATAATAAAACTTATCTTCTATTGTCTTACATACTTGAAAGACAAAAGAAGGCCTTGGGCAAAAATGTTGATGTACTTTGAGTCTGCTCATTTCGGCAATGCGATTGATAAGAACGTCGCTCTTAAGATCCTGGTGAAGAACTAGATGGTATCTGGTGGAAAACCAGCACTGTGAGTTTGAAGAGCCTGCCATGGCCACCATCTAGGAGCCCAACTAGGTCCAGGTATTGATTACTCATGTGTTACCTCCAATCTGCAATCAAAAGGAGGGCATGATTTAGGAGATAATATTGGAGCCATTATTCCCTGTCCTTAAGTATAAAGTGACCCAGTTGGAGCTGGATTCACAAGGACTCACAAGGACTCAGCAACTCGGCCCTGAGATATAAAGACAACAGCCAGGACAATCTTGGAAAATATCTTTTAGGGAAACTTCCCCATAAACAAATCATAAACAGAGCATTAAAGACCCACATATTTTCCAGTCTTACGTTTTTCTATTAGCATTTAGTAAATAGTAAGATTTGTTAGACCAATGAAGACCCTCCTGACTGTCATTACTGAAACCTGTACCAGTGATTATTACGAAAGACAATTCAAAATGTAGAATCACGGTGATTTGGCAGCTCTTCGCCAATCTGAAAAGGTGAAGCTGTCAATGATTTTACCCATTTGTAACGTTAATGTATACTGATGACACGTGGCTCTGGCAGCTTGCTTATCTGTTTCCCACTTTTGCCTCTTTGAATATATGCTGAATAAAACCTTTCTTTTCGCTTTACTATAAGTTTGTGATGATTTTACCCTAGAACAGCTCCCAATATACATATATATACTAAATTATGTATGAATGCTACACACCATATGCTAAGATAGGAATGAAGAATGATCATAGAACATACACTTGTCTTTTCTTCGCATGCTCCAGTGACTACCCTGGTCGAGCACAATGCCTAGTGCATTCAGTAACCAGCCAGTAAGTGCGGGTGCCACTCTCCCAGGGGTTGCACACAGGCCTGTTACCGTGCAGTGATTCTCAAAGTGTGGCCCATGGACCTCCCCTAAAACCACAGTGTTTAGGCCAGACCTGCAGAGGCAGATCTCTGGGAATCATTGGGTGGAACTGGCTGCTCTTACAAATTCCCAAGGATGTCTGTGCACGCAAGCTTGGGAAGCCCTAGCTGGGGGCTTTGGTCAAATAAATAATTATCTTCCACAGTGGAAGCATAAACAGAACGTTGATTCACAAAACCAAAACCCAACCAACCCATTGCCATCAAGTCGATTCTGACTCATAGTCGATTCTGCCTCATAGCGACCCTACAGGACAGAATAGAACTGTTCCATAGGGTTTCCAAGGAGCAGCTGGTGTATTCAAACTGCTGACCTTTTGGTAACCAACAACTTCTTAACCCCTGTGCCACCAGGGCTCCTTGATGCACAAGGGCATGCTTTATTCCTCCCACTGTTTTCATGATCGAGAACAGCGCTTTCCAATCCGATAGCCACTAGTCACACGTGAATAGTAAACACTTGAAAAGTGTGACTGAGGGACTGATTTATTTATTTTAATTTAAAAATCAATACTCAATTCAGTTATGGCAAAGCTTTTAAGTATGGTTGGGACCATTTGAGTATGTGAATTTGCGTTTTCAACTGTAAATTTTGTAAAATCTAAATACAAAACAAGTATTTCCAATAAAAATTTAGTGTTCAAATCGAAAAGTATGAACTACATGCTGGATTTTAAAGATTTAGTATGAAAAAAGAATCTAAAATATTTCATTAATCATTTTATATTGATTACATGTTGAAAGAAAAGTTTGGATATATTGGGTTAAATAAAAGTATTATTAAAATTAATCTTGTCTGTTTCCTTTTACTTTCACTAGGACATTTGAAGTTGTATATGTGGCTTGCACTTGTAGTTCACATTATCTTTCTATGGACAGCAGTAATCTAGAGTTTAACCTTGACCGTGTGTACACGTAGATACACCAGAGATAAGGGTGAACCTAGTTATTTATTAGTGGGCCTTAAATCCTGTGTGGACTGAGGTGAGTTTAAAACAAACACAGCACGTGAGTGTCAACCCAAGCCTCATGCTGTGGACAATGGCCCCCCACCCCCCACCCCCGCCAGAAGGCAGGCGAGGCAGGCACCTGGTGGAGGGATTTTACGCCACTAGGCGGCGCTGTTGCAAACACCTGTGAAATGACCCAGTGGTATATGTCCTCCAGAGTCTCTTCCCCGCCCCGGAGGATTAGCAGCGCTGGTGACCCAGAGTTGATCCCACATCAGAACATGCCAGCATCTCGTGTTACCCAGGGGCTGAAGGGAAAAGCCAGAGGGGACGCTTTTAGAGGAAACCTCCGCATTTAACCAGGGCCTTCAGTACAAAGGGGCCAGTTACTACTATTATTTTACAGATGAGGAAACTGAGGTGCAGAGAGGTGAAGTATCTTGGGGGTCGCACTGCTAGGAAGCAGAGAGGCTGGGACTTGAACCCAGGCATTGTGGCTTCAAGTCTGCTGTGTTTTGTTCATCACACCACCTCCTCTGTAGCTGGCCACATTCTTGTGGGGCTCGCTCTGCTGCTGTCTCCCTGCCTCCATCCTTCTCAAGCCCATGCCCCTCCCTCTGGGACGCCCTCCGCTCTACCTTTCTCGGAGCGATTTGGTGCTACTTGGAGCTATTTGGTTCCTGAGTGGTGCAAACAGTTAAGCATTGGACTACTAACCAAGAGGTTGGAGGCTCTGGTGTGGAAGAAAGGCCTGGCACTCTGCTTCAGAAAAGTCATGGCTTAAAAATCCTATAGAGCACAGTTCTACTCTGCACAGATGGGATCTCCATGAGTCAGAATCTACTCAATGGCAGCAGGCTTAGTTTTTTTGGTTTATTTGGGAGCCTGGCTGCGCTTCTCTGGAAGGCCCACGAGGGGCTGCTGCAGCCCTGCTTTCCAGCCAGGCCTGCCGGTGAGGCTGGACTCTATAAAGTCACCGGCCCTGGTACCTGCTGAGGACAGATCTGAGCCAGTGGCTCTTTATCCTTTGCTGACATATTTCTGAGGGCCTCGGGCAGGGAAAGCCCTGTGTTCTGGATGGTTCAGAGACCTATCCAGCTCTGAGAGACCACTGCACCTGTGCGAGAGGGCCTGGAACAAAGCCATTGGCACAAATAGACATGAGACATGAAGCACGGAATACACTGACCACAGGTGGGCCTTGCGGGTGAGGGGAGGGGAGTTGGAAATCTGAGCAAGATGATGCTTGAAGAAGCACCCAGGCCTGTAAACACACACACACTCCTCCATATACACACCATATACAACCACTCATACACACACACATATATACACATCAGATACAGCCACCGATTATACACACACACACTCCTCCACATACACACCAGACACAACCACTCATACACACACATATATACACATCAGACACAACCACCCATTATACATACACACACACAGTCCTCCACATACACACCAGATACAATCACTCATACACACACACATATATACACATCAGACACAACCACCCATTATACATACACACACACAGTCCTCCACATACACACCAGATACAATCACTCATACACACACACACACACACTAGACACAACCACCCATCATACATACACACACACACATACACACCAGACACAACCACTCATCATACACACACACGGACAGACACACAGAGACACATCAGACACAACCATCCATCATACACACACACAGACATACACACTCCTACACATACACACCAGACACAACCACCCATCACACTTGTACATGGACAGACGCGCAGACACACATAGACACACATATATGAAGACACACACATACACACCAGATACAACCACCGATCGTATACACACACACGTTCTGCTTAATGGAAAAAGCAAGGATCTGGTACCAAATGAAGTCAGAATCAGGTTGAGGTCCTTTCTGAGTCATCCACTTCCTGGTGGAGTGATTGCAAACAAGCCATTTCATCTCTGTGAGCCTCAGTTTCCTTCTCTGCTAGTAACAATACTTACCTCGCTGGTTTGTTTTTGAGGATTACAGGAGATAATGTATTCGCAAGTGCCATACAAATAGTACTTATTATTAACACAATTATAGTCTGTGTCAAACAATCTCATACTTCTAAGCTACCTTGTATATTTTACTAATTGCTTTGTGAATTCGTGTTATCTTGCCTGCAAGATTGCCTCTTCCTTGAGGATAAAGTTCTTTTGTGACCCTGGCAGTGCTGGTGCAGCTCTGGGCACAGGGGTGAGGCCGGCCTGGCCAGGCCAATGTGCCCAGCACCAGGATCTGTTAGGGTTATCTGGGGGCTGGTTGCCATGGGTTAGTCAGTCATGGTTCCATTAGCCAGTTACCAGCCTTGTCAATTTGCAAAGATACTAATGGGAATGCTTCCCTTTCCTGAGCACCAACGATGTGCCGAGCCCTTTCCAGACACTGAGCCCTTTCATCCTCATGAGGATTGTATGAGAAGTACAATTACGACCCCATTTATAGATGAGGACACGAAGTTCAGAGAGGTACCCCCCCAAGACCACACAGCCAGAGAGTGGTGGAGGAGGGTTGTGAAGTTGGATGTAGGATATGTGAGCTTATCCACTGTGCAGACTGCCCTACCAGGAGAGGCACTTGGACCATGTGGCCTCCAAGTTCCTTTCAAGTCAGAGTCTGGGGTTGTCTGAGGTGGGAGGAGAAGAGAAGAGGGCCCAGCATTAGGAGAAGAGCCAGATGCTCCGGAGAGGGGTGTGGAGGTAGTTTCATGGTGAGAAACTTTCCTCTTTGGGGTGGCTGGGAGCAAGGTGTCCTCTGAGTGGAATGGATGCTATCTGGTGGGGAGAGTAAGAGTAGTTTTATAGGATTTCAGCTGCTGGCAGGAGGTCCAGTCTGGTGTGTCCCCTGGAAAGACTTTGTGAGTCTGAGTGGGGAGATGGACAGTAGGGGGCCTGGGACCGTTGTCTGAGTTTGCTTAGCTGTGTCCCCAAATAAACACGAAGTGAGCAATGCAGGGAGAGCTGGGCCATCAGCCTCCTGGAAAAAGCAGAGGGCTGACCTCTCTCTGTCCCAGTTCCCTCCCCTTGTCCAAGAAAGCACCTTCCCAGACCCCCTCTTCCAGTCCCCACCCATCAGTTCATCCACATTCATTCTACAACCTGGTGCCTCCCAGGTGCCAGGAACTGGGCAAAATGCTGAGGGCTAGACAGCTGACTTCTTACCATATGTTGGGCCCTGCGCTGGGTATCAAGGGAGAGATGAAAAGTAGGAGAAGGTGGGGCTGGGGCTGACTTATGCAGAAGGATAAAAATTTGCAACAACACACAGGAGTCACCCCAAGGCTGTGAGCGGCTGGTTCTCGAATGTGGAACCCAAGCAGCCTTCTGCGGCCCTTTCTTCCCCTTGCTGCTCCAGCACTGACCCAGGGTGTTGCAGTGGTTGGTTTAAGGGTCTGCTCCCCCCTAAACATTCCTCAAAGGCTGCTGTCGAATACCCCAAGAGCCCAGCTCCAGCCCCCAAACCTGGCCTCAGTGAAGTTCAATTGGAGCAGAACCAGCAGGAGGTGCTGCAGGGCTCAGAGGAGGAAAGAGCAGGGGGGAGAGGGTTGTGTAAAGAAGGGTGAGCTGGGTTTCGAAGGGTCTGCTGGCCCAAGGTGGTCCTCCTAGATTCAGGACAATTTCCTTCTTCTCCTCAATGGTTTGATCATTGAAAGATCTTTTATAACCAATACCCTGGAAAAGGAGTCCCTGGGTGGTGCAAATGCTTAAGCTTGGCTACTAACCAAAAGTTTGGCAGTTTGAACCTACCCAGAGGTGCCTTGAAAGAAAGGCCTGGTGATCTGCCTCTGCGAGGTCATAGGCATGAATATCCTGTGGAACAGTTCTATTCTGCACAGATTGGGTCGTTATGAGTTGGAATTGACTCGATAGCAACTATTTTTTTTCAACTCAGGAGAAGTTGATGTGCCCCCCACCCCCCACCCCCGGTCTGGAGACAGAAGTGTCTGTGCAGCTGGGAGAGGAGACTCTTTCCCTCAGGAGCTGTGAGGCCCCTCTGAATGAATACTTAGGAGCTAAGTAGCCAAGGCCCAGGTCCTGTAAAAGGTACAAAGCTGAGAACTGAGGCAGGGCTCTGGGTCTTTCAGGCCATGTGAACCCCCTTGTACCTCCCTCTCCCCCTTCATCTTATTCCTCCCTCAGATCACGGTCTGCCTTCACCATCTCTTATACAGGCACATAACCCCCAAGAAGGGACAAGGCTTGCTTAGAGAATAGGTTCAGAAGGGTAGGAGCCCAGCTCTGTGCAATGCTCTTGCAAATAAGGCCACTGTGAGCTGCAACCAGACTGCTCAGGGCAAACCAGTTACCAGTTGCTGTTGAGTCAACTCCAACTCTTGGTGACCTCGTGTATGTCAGAGTAGGACTGTGCTCCATAGGGTTTTCAGTGGCTGATTTTTTAGAAGTAGATCGCCAGGACTTTCTCCTGAGGCACTTCTGGGTGGACTTGAACCTCCAAATTTTTCAGGCTTTCAGTTAGCAGCCAATGTCCTTAACCAACAATTTGCACTCCCCACCCCCCAAAGTCCCTTCTCAAAGTCCAGGATGAGCACCAGCCAATGATTCATATGGCCAGCAGAGGGCAGCAGAACACACTCGAAGGCCCTCTCTCTCCAAAGATGCCTGATCCCCTCAGCCCCAGCCCTAGGCCCCTCAAGTTACAAGTCTGACTTTGTTCTCTGGGAGTAGAAACCCGGAGTAACAGAAGGTCAGACGGGGGGAAGAAGACCCAAAGATTTTTTAAAAATTTCTTGTTTCTGAAATGTAAGTAATATCGAGATCTTCCTTCTTTAAAAGAAAAAAATTATCAGATGCTTCCAATATTGCCTCTTTTTTTTTGTTTTTGGTCTTTTTAGGTTTTGTTTTGTAATAATGTTACTCCAACATGTACAAACATAAAACTACCTATGAACGCCTTATACTGATAGCCCCCACACAAGGATAAATAGGAATAAAAATTGGAGTCGAGTGAGAACAATTCTGCTGCATCATGTGCTGAACGCGGGCGGGTGCAGTGTGTCGGTGACACTTTCCTCCTAAGACAAGGTGTCTGTCCCTTGTTGTTTGTTTATGGTCTTTGTCTCCCCCTAGTGGTGGAATGACTTAGCTCTTCGACCACTTTTCGTCTTCTAACCACAGGGAAATGTCTGAGCACAGCACGTTGTGGGGCCATGTGGTCTTTTTTTGGCACCAGCTCATCATTATGTGTCCCAGTCTGCCTCTGCCTATTGGCTTGTGGTAGTTGAGAAAGTACTGTTACTTGTGATTGTAAATATGAATGCAAATGTGGATACTGAAATTATGTGATTGATAAAACTTGGTATTTGGGTGTTTTTAAAGATTTTGTTTTAAGGTGGCCAGACAGACAATCCTGAAAAGTGTCTTTTTTTTCCTAAGATTATCAGAATGAAAGTGCACGCACACACAAATACACACACATGAGTACATATGTATAAGCTCATATTATATATTCTATAATAATATAATTATACACATATTATATATATGTATACATATTATATATATACATATATATATATGTATATCTAAACAATTGTTCCTAGAGAATTCTTAAACAGCAGGAATACGTGCCTGGTCAAGGTTGTGGAGAGATTGGAACTCTCATACACTGCTGGTGGAAATGTAAATGGTACAACCACTGTGGAAAATGGTATGGCGCTTCCTTAAAAAGCTAGAAATAGAAATACCCTATGATCCAGCAATCCCACTCCTAAGTATATATCCTAGAGAAATAAGAGCCATGACACTAATAGACATATTCACACCCATGTTCATTGCAGCATTGTTCACAATAGCAAAAAAGATGGAAACAACCTAAGTGCCCACCAACGGATGAATGGATAAACAAACTACAGTACATACACACAATGGAATATTACGCAACATTTAAGAATAATGATGAATCCTCAAAACATCTCACAACAGGGATGAACCTGGAGGACATTGTGCTGAGTAAAATACGTCAGTCACAAAAGGGTAAATATCGTATGAAACTACTATTATAAAAAGTCAAGAAAAGGTTTACACACAAAAAGAAACTTTCTTTGACGGTTACCAGGGATGAGGTAGAGGGAGGGAAAATCACTATATAAATAGTAGACACGAACTAACTTTGGTGAAGGAAGAGATAATACACAAAAGTCAGGACAAAATGACCAAAGCAAAGGAAGACACTGAGAGGTACGCAAGTGTAATAGACAACACTGGAAAATACTATTACATATACAATCCTGCAACAAAAGAAATAACAAACAATAATTTCTTAGAGGATCCGTAGGTGGATATGTCAGCTGAACAGGTGTGGGGTGACATATGGCAGTACACCCACAAACATATGTAAGTTTGGCAGTAGATGTTTCTACATACATATGTATATGTACTGTCAACATATTCATGTATACAACAGAGCACACAGGGTCATGAAAACTTCTTAGCCATAACCCAGCACATATCCTTGGGGGTCATCCAGGACAATTGGCACAACACAGTCCATAAAGACAATGTTCTACATCCTACCTTAGTGAGTAGCTTGTGAGCAGCCATGCAAGATACGATTGGTCTCTTCCCATCCAGAGCAAAGAAGAGTGAAGAAAACCAAAGACTCAAGGAAACCATTAGTACAAAGGACTAATGGACCACAGAACCACAGTCTCCACTATCCTGAGACCAGTACTAGATGGCGCCCGGCTACCACTATCAATTGCTTTGACTGGGACCACGTAGTAGGTCCTGGACAGAGTTGGAGAAAAATATAGAACAAAATTCAAATTCATAAATAAAACCTAACTTACCAGTCTGATAGAGCCTGGTGGAACCCTCATGGCTATGGTCGTTAGACACCCTTCAAACTTGGAACTGAACCCACTCGCAGAGATCATAATATAGCCAAACAATAGACAGGCCTATAAAGTGAACAATAACAGCTGAGACGAATGTGCATCTCAGAACAGTCAACTATACAAGACCAAAGGGCACTATTTGCCCAAAGAGCAAACTTCAGAAGGCAGGTAGGGGCAGGAAAAATGGTCGAATGGAAATGGGGGACCCAGGGAGGAAGAGAGGAGAGTGCTGGCACATTGAGAGGATTGCAACCAATGTTATGAAGCAAGCTGTGTGTAAACTGTTGAGTGGGAAACTACTTTGCTCTGTGAACTTTCACCCAAATCACAATAAAGTGTTATTAAAAAAAAGAATGCATGCCTGGAGCCTGTTTGAGAAGAGTCATCCCCTCTCGCCCTTGCTTTTTACGGTTCAGCAAACTGAGGCTCAGCGAGGAGAGTTGACTTGGCCAAGTTGACTTGCCACATCTTTCACCCAGTAGCTACTGGTGGATTCAAACCGCCAACCATTCAGTTAGCAGCTGAGCGCTTTAACCATAGCACCACCAGGGCTCCTGATCCTTGGTCCGGGAGGAGACAAATCTGTAAAGAGTTACCATTTCTTGTGCATTAAACATGAACTGGGCATATTCTCAGTTCTTTACACACATTATCTCCAAATCTTGCAAATATGAAGTGAGTATTATTATCTGGCTTTTACACATGAGGAAAGTGAGGCTCAGAGATGCCTAATATCATACACTCCATAAAACATAACAAATGTTTTAAATACTATAATAAGAATATGGACAAATGAGGGTAGGCATAGTGTCTGTTTTGTTCACTCCTGTATCCCCCATGCCTGGTACTTCCTGAATGCTCAATGGATGGTTGTTGTATGAATGGATGAGAAAAGAGCAACTAGCCCTGCCAGGAACAGGGTAGGAAATACTCCAAAGCAAAGGCAGGGTTTGGGGTGAGCCCTGTGACTGGGGTAAATGCAGGCTGGTCTAAACCCCTCTAGGCACTCGGTTCCCCATGCCAGTGATTGGTTTCAGAAAGGGCTGTCACCTGGTTCTGGCCCAGGAGACAAGAAGGAAAGCTCCCCCAGGGCTGGCTCTGCCTCTTGACATTGGTGAGGGAGGCTGGGACTCTTGGAGCTGTTGCAGCCATCTTGTCCCCATGAGGATGACAGAGCCAGGGGCGGACTATCCAATAAGCAAGGTAAGTGCAAGCTTACCTGTGCTTACTTACTAATCTGTAGTGAACAATTTCACATGGATTTCACCACATCTTTAAACTCATGTGAAACTATTCACTACAGATTAGTAAGTAAGCACAAGTAAGCCTGTGTTTACCTTGCTTACTGGGTCATCTGCCCCTGCCAGGAATCGTAAACATGAAATGAGGATTTCATTCTGTAGGAAAGGTGCCATGGGGTTGAGAGAGAGACAGATGTCAGCTGTACACAGAAGCAGAATCTTTGATGAGGTGAAAAAATGTGAAACTGTTCACTAAGATTAGTGAGTAAGTACAAGTAAACTCGTGCTTACCTTGCTTGTTGGATAATCTGCTCCTGACAGAGCAAACAGGGGCAAGGCTCTTGGCCCTTGGCGAGGTGAGCAGTCTTGCAGCTTCCCACCTCTGGACTCCTTGTTAAGAGAGGTAATGAGGTCAGTTATATTTAGCCCATTTTAGTTGTGTTTTCTGTACTTGTAGCTAAAGGCATCCTAATTGATAGAGTGTGTGCTGAGAGGTGCAAGTGATTAATACACTCAGCTGCTAACTGAAAAGGTGGAGATTGGAATCCAGCCAGAGGTGCCTCGGAAGAAAGGCTTGGTGATCTACTGTTGAAAAATCAGCCATTGAATACCCTATGAAGCACAGTGTTACTCTGACACACATGGGGTCTCCATGAGTTGGTATTGACTTGATGGCAGCTGGGTGTTGAGAAGGAAGCAGGGGCCATAGCAGGATAGACTTCCATGCCATTCACCTACAGCTGAGGGGATGGTGGGTGGTGGTGGGGAATTAAATGATGGAAAGAAGGGACTGAAATGGTGTGATTTGTGTTTTAGAAAGATTACTTTGGAGGCAGTGTGGAGAATGGACTGGAAGTGCAAAGCCTATTAATGGTCGATAAACAAATTGAGTGGGCGGTGATTCTGCTCTCGGCTTGATGAGAAAGAGGGAAGGATCAAGTAAGCATGTTAAAACAAGAAATTTATTGTACAACTCAACTTCCGGGGGACACCTTTGAGTCAGTCCAATCTCAGACCTCACAGAGGACAGGCAACTGAGGAAGAGGCTCCGAATGGTGACACCTAGGTCCCAGCAGCACCAGTGGTGCCAGAAACAGGATCACAAAATACATCAGTCTCCTCAGTGCCGTTTGAGTACGTACACTATTCCCTTCCGGTCTATAACATTCTTTGAAAATTGATTATCTCTCTATGATTTAAGTGCTGCTCTCAATGAACCAGAATACTTCATTTATTTCTAGATAAAAGAAGCTTGCTATGTTCTGGCTTGCGGGTCTGTGCCATAATCAGTTCAAGGGGTTGGGGCGATGGTTCTGGATAAGAGAGGCCTGCCCTAGAGCAGAGGGGTGATTGCAGGGGACCCAGCAGCAGCCTGGGAGTCAGGAGGCTTCTTTCCAGTTCTTGTTTCTGCTGGTAGTTGGCACTCTCAGACACACCTCATCCCCTCTAAAGGCTGCAGTACCCCCGTCTGTGAGATAGTGGGGCTGGGCCCATGTCCTCGGCATTCCTCCTAGTCTCCAGTTGCCAGACTCTGACAACCTTCAACTGGGGCACATGTTTTGCTTGCACTGGTGATTGATCCTTTAGAGGTGGGGAGGGAGAAGGAATTCTTCACAATAAAATTTTTTTTTCTCAGTCTCAGGTTTGGCGTCAATGGCCAGTTGAACATCTACTATTTATAAAGCCCCTACTATGTGCTTGGTAGAGTCTCTGGGTGGTGCAAACAGTTAATGCACTTGGTTGCTAACCAAAAGATTGGAGGTTCGAGTCCACCCAGAGGTGCCTTGGAAGAAAAGCAGGGCAGTTTATTTCCAAAAAAATCAGCCATTGAAAACCCTGTGGAACAGTGTTCTACTCTGACACGCACAGGGTCAGCATGAGTCAGTTGACTCAACAGCAACTTCCTTTCTTTTTTTTTTTTTTTTACTGGTTTATATGCTTGGTACCATGCTAGGTGTGGGGAGGCATCCTGAAGAATGTAGTTCCTGCGCTCCAGCAGTTGCCAGAAGACCTGCATGTTCACAGACACACACACACACACACACACACACACACACGCACGCACACACACAGGTGAAGTGTTGGGAACACTAGATAATTTTCTGATTTTCTATGGTGGTTCTGAGAAGGAGGAAATCGGTAGTAAGGTGTTGGGCAGTTAGCAAAAGATTTCTAGAGGGAGTGAGTCAAGCTTTTGGCTAGAGGAGGTCTTACTAGCCAGGATGCAAAACATGCACAAACTAACTCAGAGAGGCCAGAACGTGGTCAACAGATCAGCCTGCCTTGAGGAGGGGTGAAGGGGACTGGATTTCTTGGCGCAGCTGCTGCGTGCCTGGCAGGTGCAGGGCACATGACCCTGCTGAAGATTTCTAAATCCTGCTTTCAGATGTGGACTCAGAGGCTCAGAGAAGTACATGGCAGGCTCACGACCACAACAGCTAGATAGTGGCCTCCCTTGCGGCTCACTTCCCTTTCTCTGTTGTGATCATCATCACCATCTTGGCTGGGCTGGTTTTGTTCACTTTGGGCCTTATCCAAGAAGGGGTCAGGCACTTGCTTTGCTACCCTTCCTGCTTGTTCCCGGACACTTACTGAGCCATGTAATAGATGCTGTGGTGCTCTTAGGGTCTACACACCCATCTTCCAGCTGCTGGGAATGTCAGCTGCTGACAGCTTACAGCTGTGTCCCTGGCTGGACTTGGCCCTCAGGGCAGGGAACTGCCTCACATAAAGTTATATCCCCTCCTAGCAGTCCAGGCTGGGATAGACAGATTGATAGGTAGATCGATAGACAGACAGACAGATAGATAAAGATGGAAAGAGAGAGCTAGCTTGCTAGCTGTTGTGGAGTCAGCTCTGACTCATGGTGACCTTATACGTACAATAGAATGGAGAGTTGCGCAGTCCGCATCATCCTCATGATCGCTGGCATCTTCGAGTCCATAGTTGTGACCGTTGTACCAATATATTTCACCTAGGCTCTTCCATGTCCTCAATGGCCCTCTACTTCACCAAACACGATGTCCTCTTCTAGTGATTGATCCCTGCTGATGACGTGTCTAAAGCAAGCAAGTTGGACAATGTTCTGTTGTGATCCATAAGATTTTCATCGGCTAATTTCAGGAAGTAGATCTCAGGACTTAATTCTTAGTCTGTTTTAGTCTGCAACCTCTGGTAAAACCTGTCCACCATGGGTGACTATGCTGGTATTTGAAATACTGGTGGCATAGTGTCTTAGGCTGGGTTCTGTAGAGAAGCAAAACCAGTGATGGGTGTATATGTATATATAAATATATATATATAGAGAGAGAGACAGAGGAATTTATATCAAGGAAATGGCTCACAAGATTATAGAGGCTGAAAAGTCCCAAGTCAGTGGGTCAGGTTGGAGGCTTCTCTGACTCACGTAACTGCAGGGCTGACAAAGCCAAGATCGGCAGGTCAGATGGCAGGTCTCTGGCTCACAGGCTATGAAGTCTGACACATCCCAAGATCAGCAGGTAAGCTGCTAGCTCAAGTTCCAAGAAGTAGAGGTCAGATGCAGGATCCAGAGTGTGCAAAAGCTAGTGAGCTTTGACAGAAAATCCATATATATTGGATGCAGGCCACACCTCCAAGGAAACTCCCTTTCAACTAATTGGCTGCTTACAGCAGATCTCATTATGGAGATGATAACATCATAGCTGCCAAACTACATCATAACTGCCAAACTACTGAGAATCATGGCCCAGCCAAGTTGACACACAATCTTAATCACCAGTCTATCACTTGTCAACTTGACACCTGTATGTATATCCCCAAACCATACACAATCTCTAAATAAAGACAATTATAAAGTCATACTTGTGCCTAACATGATACACACATACAACCGAAAATGCATTAGCCTTGTTTACATTTTGTATTTTATGAGTGAAGGAAACAAAAACATTCGATGCACGTATACAAGGAAGAAATACCCATAACAATTACATTCTTCATTTCTACAACTGGTTATGTGGTCATAGCTGGTATTTATAACTACCTTCTTCTACCACCTATTCTGCATTCCCTTTATCCTCAGCAAGCACCTCTACTGGTCGTAGTTCTTAACCTGGTGGGGTGACCCAAACCTTCATTCCTGAATGGTATGGGCCATTAGTAGTCATGACAGAATTGGGTTGCTGTAGTTTTCCATTGACTTTAATCACAGGGCGTGGTAGTACCAAGAGACATCCTAAGGGATCTTCTGTATTCCAGACATACTCTTCTTTACCTCCATTACATAATATAAATCTTATTTCCTCTTGGTAATCAGGATCAATCACACCAGCCAATACAGTAATTATCTTCTTTGCTTGTTGATCCAGAGACTTGAGGGGCCCAAAGTGGCCGGGTGGCATTCTTAACTTCTAGTTCAATGGAATCAGTGATGTGTCTCCAGGTGGGAGCATTCCTGCCTTTGTAACTAAGATCTCTAGACCTGCAGAGCATAGAGTCACGGGGCCAGGAGGCAAAAATTTTACAAGTGGGTCACTAGGGGTAATAGT
>NW_004444144.1:2035078-2035296 GCF_000243295.1 Trichechus manatus latirostris
CCTGCCTTTGTAACTAAGATCTCTAGACCTGCAGAGCATAGAGTCACGGGGCCAGGAGGCAAAAATTTTACAAGTGGGTCACTAGGGGTAATAGTGAGTGGTGCCACTACCATTTCCATCCCTTGATTCCTGGACCCATGAATCCTGCCTATGGGAGAAACAGCACCATACATTGGATGCCGGTTTAGAGCATATACAGCCCCCTGGAGAACATTGCC
>NW_004444144.1:2035396-2050339 GCF_000243295.1 Trichechus manatus latirostris
TGATTCCTGGACCCATGAATCCTGCCTATGGGAGAAACAGCACCATACATTGGATGCCGGTTTAGAGCATATACAGCCCCCTGGAGAACATTGCCCCAACCCTGCAAGGCATTGCCACCTAGCTGGTTCCGTAATTATGTCTTTAAAAGGCCATTCCATCATTCTATCAAGCCATCTGCTTCAGGATGATGGGCAACATGACGAGACCAGTGAATTCCATGAGCATGAGCCCACTGCCACACTTCATTTGCTGTGAGGTGAGTCCCTTGATCCGACGTGATGCTGTGTGGGATACCATGACGGTGGTTAAGGCATTCTATAAGTCCCCAGTTGGTAGTTTTGGCAGAAGCCTTGTGTGCAGGGAAGGCAAATCCATATCCAGAATAAGTGTCTATTCCAGTAAGGACAAAACGCTGCCCTTTCCAGGATGGAAGTGGTTCAATGCAATCAACTTGCCACCTAGTTGTTGGCTGATTACCTCGAGGAATGGTGCCATATCAGGGACTCAGTGTTGGTCTCTGTCGCTAGCAGATTGGGCACTCAGCGGTGGCTGTAGCCAAGTTGGCCTTGTGAGTGGAAGGCCATGTTGCTGAGCCCATGCATAATCTCCATCCCTGCCACCGTGACCACTTTGTTCATGAGCCCCTTGGGCGATGATAGGAATAGCTGGGGGAAAGAGGATGACTGGTTTCCACAGATCACTTGATTGTTAAAATCCTCCTCTGCCAAGCTCACTTTTTGGTGAGCATTCACATGAGACACAAATATCTTCACTTCTTTGGCCCGCTTAGAGAGGTCTGTTGACATACCTGTTCCCCATACCTCCTTGTCTTCAATTTTCCAATCATGTTCCTTCCAAGTCCCTGACCATCCAGCCAAACAATTGGCCACAACCTATGAATCCCTATATAACTGCACATCTGGCCATTTCTCCTTTGAAGGAAAGTGCACTGCTCGAAGTTCTGCCCATTGGGAGGATTTCCTTTCACCACTGTCCTTCAGGAAGCTCCCAGCAAGGGGTTGGAGTGCTACTGCTGTCCACTTTCAAGTGGTGCCTGCATTTTGCACAGAACCATGTGGAAACCAGGCATGAGTTTTCTCTTCTTCAGTCAAGTGATCATAAGGAACTCCCCATGAGGCCATAGGTGTGGACTGGGAGAGGGCAGATAATGTGACAGGAGTGGACCATAGGCATTTGGGCCACTTCCTCATGCAACTTACTTGTGCCTTCGGGTCCTGCTTGGGCCCAGTTTTGTATATACCACTCCCATTTAATGATGGAGAGCTGCTCTGCACGTCCCACTTTATGATTCTTTATGATGGGCAGCTCAGGCCGCATGGTGACTTGGTGTCCTGTGGTTAAGCATTCAGTCTCTACTAAGGCCCAGTAACAAGCCAAAATCTGTTTCTCAAAAGAAGAGTAGTTATCTACAGAGAGTAGCAAGGCTTTACTCCAAAATCCTAAGTGAGTGGGCTGTGATTCACTAATAGGGGCCTGCCAAAGACTCCGGACAGCATCTCTATCTTCCACAGATACTTCAAGCACCATTGGATCAACCAGATCATATGCCCAAGTGGCAGTTTGGCTTGCACGGCAGCGGGAAGCTGTTGCAGAGCATTCTCTTTTTCTGGGCCCCACTCAAAACTAGCAGCTTTTTGAGTCACTTGATAAATAGGCCTGAGTAGCACACCAAATGAGGCATATGTTGCCTCCAAAATTCAAAGAGGCCCACTAGGCATTGTGTCTCCTTTTTAGTTGTTGGAGGAGCCAGATGCAATAACTTTTCCTTCACTTTAGAAGGAATATCTGGACATGCCCCATACCACTGGACCCCTAGAAATTGCACCTGAATTTTTGTTGGATTAATTTACCACCCTCTAGTGTAAAAATGTTTTACCAGTAAGTCCAGAGTCATTGACACTTCTTCCTTACTAGGTCCAATCAGCATGTCATCAATGTAATGGACCAGTGTGACGTGTTGTGGAAGGGAAAGGCAATCAAGTTCCCTGTGGACTAAACTATGACAAAGGGCTGGAGAGTTGATATACCCCTGAGTTAATATAGTAAAAGTGTATTGCTGGCCTTGCCAGCTGAAGGCAAACTGCTTCTGATGGTCCTTCAAAACAAGTATGGAAAAAAATGGCATTAGCCAGATCAATAGCTGCATACCAGGTACCAGGAGACGTATTAATTTGTTCAAGCAATGACACTACGTCTGGAACAGCAGCTGCAGTTGGAGTCAACACCTGGTTAAGTTTTCAATAATCCACTGTCATTCTCCAAGATCCATCTGTTTTTTTTGCACAGGCTAAATAGGCGAGTTGAATGGGGATGTGGTGGGAATCACCACCCCTGCATCCTTCAAGTCTTTGATGGTGGCAGTAATCTTTGCAATCCCTCCAGGAATGTGGTATTGCTTTTAAGTTAATATTTTCCTAGGTAAGGGCAGTTCTAATGGCTTCCACTTGACTTTTCCTACCATAATAGCCCCTACTCCATTAGGGATCCAATATGGGGGTTCTGCCAGTTGCTGAGTATATCTATTCCAATTTTGCCTGCTGGAACTGAGGAAATCACTAAAGGATGGGTTCAGGGACCCACTCTGACCTACTGTGAGAGTGACATGAGCTAAGCCTCCATTAATAACCTGACCTCCATATGCCCCTACTCTGACTGGTGGGCCATAGTGACGTTTTGTGTCTCCTGGAATTAGTGGCAGCTCAGAGCCAGTATCCAGTAATCCTCCAAAAGTCTGATTATTTCCTTTTCCCCAATGAACAGTCACTCTCATAAAAGGCCATAATCCCTTTGGGGAACATTGGGAGAAAGATTAACAGTATAAATTTTTCACAGTGTAGTGGGGACCTTCCTCAAGGGGAACTGGCCTCCCTCCATTAAAGGGGTTGTGGGTCTGTAAACTCGCTCAAGTCTGGGAATTGATTGAGGGGTTGTGACTCTCTATTCTGGTGATTCGAGTTAGGCTGCTGCTCACTTGACCTATAATTCATCCACTTGTACAGATCAAGTAAATATTTAGTAGATTTACCATCTATTTCACTCCTAGGGACACCATGACTAAATAGCCAATGCCATAAGTCCATATGAGTCCGACTACTCTGATTACTTCTTTGACTCTGCTGTCCGTTATGGTAACCACGCCCACCTTGTCTTTGTCGATTGTGTGCTGCCACTTGGCGCCTACAACCACGGGGTCCAATCAGCCCCATTGTAGTTAGGTGTCTTAATTCAGTTAGGGCAGCTCCCACTGTCAAATTTGACTTACATAAAATAGCAATCACAGCAGTCTTGAAGGATGCTGGGGCTCCCTTCACAAATTGTTCCTCACCACTGCAGTAAAAGGTGTGTCCTCTGGGCACTGTATGTATGAGTCTGTGGGTCTAACCTGATAAATCCACTCTAGCATGCCAATTTCCCTGAGCTTTTGGATACCTTCTTCTATAGTATACCAAGGCAGCTCTGGTGCTTCAACTTATTTAGTGTAGGCCATGCTTCTGTAACCCAACAAAATAAACTATTAGATCCCTTCCTAACTTTTCAAGCTGAAACACTGAATGAAGAGTCTGTGCTTAATGAGCCATATCAATAAACTCAGACTGATCCATCTTTATGTTCCTTGCACCATTATCCCATACCATTAATAGCCATTCCCACACAAATTCCCGAGGTTTCTGTTTGCACATATTAGAAAATTTCTTTCAGAGTGTAGTGTACCTCCTCCTGGGTTACAATTTGTAGTTCACTTTTTGGGGCTCACTGGGACTTAAGTCTAGTTATAGGTATTGAAGCCAAAATTAGTGGGGAAATGTTTTGAGAACATTCAGCATTGTCTTGTAAAGCATCTGCCTGAGGTGATGTCCCAGGCAGTGACTCAGACAAAGGTGCTTTAGATGCAACTGTGTTAATCTCATTAGATGGGAGTGGAGGGGCTAATGGTTCTGCTCACAGGAGTGATTCAATGGAATTTAGGGGCTCAGAGTCTGCAGCTTCCTGATTATCTGCCCATATGTCCCCATCCCAGGTTTTAGGATCCCAGTTCTTCCCAATCAATGTCCTCACTTTAACTTCAGACACCTCTGGAGGTTGGCAGTTGAGTTGGCATTGTAATTCAGCCACTCTCACAATAAGACTCTGGGTTTGGTTTTCAGCAATATCAGCTCTGTTACTACAAGAAATAAAGCTTTCTTTCAAGGCACAAGTGGAAACTTTGAAGTTATTTATGAGGCCCTGGAGGTTAGACTCTGAAGCCCTGAGCTCATCTCTTTGTTTCACTGGTTTGTCTATCGAAAGTAGGACCAAGTAACCAGCTTCCTTATGCTTCTCATTATGACAAAATTGTAGAAAAGTATCATACATGAAATCACCCAGAGCCTCATCATTCACCAATACCTGATCTATTGGTGGTGATATTTTGCATGTTTGAATTGCCACCTCATGCCATGGATTAGCAGTGCCCTCTTTACTACTGGAAGAAGAATCATGAACACCTTTAACACTAACCAGACTTGAGAATCAATTTAGAAAATTCATCCTTACAATTTTTTTTCTCTAGAACCACTGCTAGTACCAAATGTCTTAGGCTGAGTTCTCTACAGAAGCAAACCAGTAAGCGTTTTATATATATATATATATCAAGGAAATGGCTCAAGTGGTTGTAGAGGCTCAACGTCCCAAGTCCGTGGGTCAGGAAAGAGGCTTCTCCTGATTCAGATAGCTGAAGAGGCTGAGCTGGAGAACCCAATATCAGCTGGCTGGACAGCAGGGCTGTTGCTCACAGGCCGTGAAGATCAACTGGCAGGCAAAACCACAGGTAAGCTACTAGCTCAAGTCCCAGTAACGAGAGGTCAGATGAACAGCAGCCAGTTGCGGGATCCAGAAAAAGCAAAAGCCCCAGCAAGAGAGAAGGAAGAGCTAGGAAGTGGAGGGCGGAGAGATGAAGGATGAGGGGGGTGGTGAGCCACCACAGACCTCGCCCCCCCAGGTATCAGCTCACAGCAGATCCCATCATGGGGGTGATCATGTATTAAATCTCAACAGGGAAGTGATCACAACATTATACGACTGCCAAAACACGGAGAATCATGGCCCAGCCAACTTGACGCACAATCTTAACCATCACAAGGAGTATGGGCAGAAAGTTTAAGAAGGGCTTCATAGTGGGGAAATACTACCCAAAAGAAATAAACAAAGACTATTAGCATATAAATAACAGTGATGATAAAATAAACTTTTCTCAAAAATTGCAGGTATATAAAAAGATTTGGGTTTTCAGGGGAAGACAAAAATATTAAAACAAAGAATAATAACCCACAATTGGAGTCCAATGACAATAAAAAGGGTTAGGATAATCAGAAAACAAATTTTTAGTACTTCTACAGCCGAATTTTTTCCATCCTAAAAGTATGAGTTTATAACACAAAAAAACTATTTCCCAAGCAATGGCAAGTTATAACTTCAGATCAAGCAAAAATGACTATAACGGTCAGAGGTGTCACTACAAATGAGTTAGATCATTAAAACCACCAAAGTTCTCATAATTAAAAATTTGATCCTGGTGACTGAGAAAAATTAAAAAAAAGTTAAAGCCTTCATTTGAACAACTTATTTCACAGATACCAATTGGCACAACATAATTATCAGAACTGTTGTTGTTGTTAGGTGTCGTCAAGTTAGTTCTGACTCATAGCGACCCTATGTACAACAGAATGAAACACTGCCCTGTCCTCACAATCGTTGTTATGCTTGAGTCCATTGTTGCAGCCACTGTGTCAATCCATCTCATTGAGGATCTTCTTTTTCGATGATCCTCTACTTTACCAAGCATGATGTCCTTCTCCAAGGACTGATTCCTCCTGATAATACGTTCAAAGTATGTGAGATGCAGTCTTGCCATCCTTGCTTCTAAGGAGCATTCTGGCTGTATTTCTTCCAAGACAGATTTGTTTGTTCTTTTGGCAGTTCATGGTATGTTCAGTATTCTTCGCCAACATCATAGTTCAAAGGCATTAATTCTTCTTCGGTATTCCTTATTCATTGTCCAGCTTTCGCATGCGTATGAGGTGATTGAAAACACTATGGCTTAGGCCAGGTGCACCTTAGTCGTCAAGGTGACATTTTTGTTTTTAATATTCACAAGAGGTCTTTTGGAGCAGATTTGAAAATGCAATGGATCTTTTGATTTCTTGACTGCTGCTTCCATGGGCGTTGACTGTGGATCCAAGTAAAATGAAACCCTTGACAATTTCAATCTTTCCTCCATTTATCATGATGTTGCTTATTGGTTCAGCTGTGAGGATTTTTGTTTTCTTTATGTTGAGGTGTAATCCATACTGAAGGCTGTAGTCTGATTTTCGTCGGTAAGTGCTTCAAGTCCTTTCACTTTCAGCAAGCAAAATTGTGTCATCTGCAAAACACAGGTTGTTAATGAGTTTTTCTCCAATCCTGATGCCCCATTCTTCTTCATATAGTCCAGGTTCTCAGATTATTTGCTCAGACTGAATAGGTATGGTGAAAGGATACAACCCTGACACACACCTTTCCTAATTTTAAACCACGCATTATCCTCTTGCTGTGTTTGAATGACTGCCCCTATGTACAGGTTCCTCATGAGCACAGTTAAGTGTTCTGAAATTCCTGTTCTTTGTAGTGTTATTCATGATTTGCCATGATCCTTACAGTCGAATGCCTTTTCATAGTCAATAAAACACAGGTAAACATCTTTCTGGTATTCTCTGTGTTCATCTGACTTCAGCAATGATATCCTTGGATCCACGTCCTCTTTTGAATCCAGCTTGGATTTCTGGAGGTTCACTGTCAATGTACTGCTGCAGCTAGTTTCGAATGATCTTTAGCAAAATTTTACTTGCATGTGATATTAAAGATGTTTTTCGATAATTTCTGCTTTCAGTTGAATCACCCTTTTTTGGAACTGGCACAATTATGGATCTCCTCCAGTCAGTTGGCCAGGTAGGTGTCTTCCAAATTTCTTGACATAGATGAGTAAGCACCCCCGTGCTGCATCCATTTGTTGAAACATCTCAATCGGTATGCCGTCAATTCCTGGAGCCTTGTTTTTCGCCAACGCCTTCAGTGCAACTTGGACCTCTTCCTTTAGTACCATTGGTTCCTGATCATATGCTACTTCCTGAAATGGTTGAACGTTGACTAATTTTTTTGTTATAGTGACTCTGTGTATTCCTTCCATCTTTTTTTTGATGCTTCCTGCATCATTTAGTATTTTCCCTGTAGAATCCTTCAATATTGCAACTTGAGGCTTGAATTTTTTCTTCAGTTCTTTCAGCTGAGAAATGCTGAGAGTGTTCTCCCCTCTTGGTTTTCTAATTTCAGGTCTTTTCACATTTCATTATAATACTTTGTCTTCTCGAGCTGCCCTTTGAAATCTTTGGTTCAGCTCTTTGACTTCAGCATTTCTACCTTTTGCTTTAGCTACTCTAGGTTCAAGAACAAGTTTCAAAGTCTCTTTTGACATCCATTTCGGTCTTTTCTTTCTTTCTTGCCTTTTTAATGACCTCTTGCATTCTTCATGTATGATGTCCTTGATGTCATTTCACAACTCGTCTGGTCTTCAGTCATCAGTGTTCAAAGTGTCAAATCTATTCTTGAGATGGCCTCTAAATTCAGGTTGGATATACTAAAGGTCATACTTTGGCTCTTGTGGACTTGTTCTCATTTTCTTCAGTTTCAACTTGAACTTGCACCTGAGCAATTGATGGTCGTCTGTTCTGCAGTCGGCCCCTGGCCTTGTTCTGACTGATGATATTGAGTTTTCCATCATCTCTTTCCACAGATATAGTAGATTTGATTCCTGTGTATCCCATCTGACGAGGTCCACATGTATAGTCACTGTTTATGTTGTTGAAAAAAGGTGTTTGCAACGAAGAAGTCGTTGGTCTTGCAAAATTCTATCATGCGATCTCTGGCATCATTTCTATCACCAAGGCCATATTTTCCAACTACTGATCCTTCTTGCTTCCAACTTTCGCATTCCAATCACCAGCAATTATCAATGCATCCTGGTTGCACGTTTGATCAATTTCGGACTGATGAAGTTGGTAAAAATCTTCAATTTCCTCTTCTTTGGCCTTAGTGGTTGGTGTGTAAATTTGAATAATAGTCATATTAACTGGTCTTCCTTGTAGGCATATGGATGTTATCCTATCACTGACAGTGTTGTACTTCAGGATAGATCTTGAAATGTTCTTTTTGTTGATGAATGCAATGCCATTCCTCTTCAAGTTGTCATTCCCGGCAAAGTAAACCATATGACTGTCCAATTCAAAATGGCCAATACCAGTCCATTTCAGCTCACTAATGCCTAGAATATTGATGTTTATGGGTTCCATTTTATTTTTGATGATTTACAATTTTCCTAGATTCATACTCTGTACATTCTACATTCCTATTTTTTATGGATGTTTGCAGCTGTTTCTTTTCATTTTGAGTCGTGCCACAACAGCAAATGAAGGTCCTGAAAGTTTAACTCCACCCACGTCATTAAGGTCGACTCTACTTTGAGGAGGCAGCTCTTCCCCAGTCGTATTTTGAGCGCCTTCCAACCTGGGGGGACTCATCTTCCAGCACTATATCATACAGTGTTCCACTGCTATTCATAAAGTTTTCACTGGCTAATTCTTTTCAGAAGTAGGCCGCCAGGTCCTTCTTCCTAGTCTGTCTTAGTCTGGAAGCTCCACTGAAACTTGTCAGCCTTGGGTGACCCTACTGGTATTTGAATACCGGTGGCATAGCTTCCAGCATCACAGCAACATGCAGGCCCCAAAATTACAACAAACTGACAGATGTGTGGGAGTTACCAAATCTACCAGGATATAATCTTTTAATCATGCATAACAGCTAATACTACAAAGATATAAAAAATGATGAAAAAAAAAAAAGCAACCAGTCCAAGTTTTACTGCAAGCTGCATAGGCAGTTTCATGTCAGATCTGAAGATCTTGGGAAACGAGTCTATCCAGCCATCATCTGCTTCTCTTCCTAACGATGTTTGAATTTTAATTTAAAACATTCATGAGGCTCAACAGTCCATTTAGAAGTTGGGGCTTTCTCTAGTTGGGATAAATGAGTTCAAGCCTTAACTCCCGAACATCCAGAGGCCAGTTTGCAAGCCTTCATGAGTGCAATTAGTTCAGTTTGCTAAGCTGAAGTGACTTCAGGAAGGGTGCTACTTTCGAGGACCATGGTTGAGGTAGTCACAGCATATCTTCCCTGGTATGAGAGATGCTAGGTTCAGGATTTAAATATGACCCATCAATAAATAGAATTAAATCAGGATTCGATAATGGGGTTTCTTGTAAATCTCATCTAGGAGACAAAAGCTGTTCAGTAAGATTTAAGCAATCATGGGGTAGATGATCATCATTATTAGGTAAATGTAACAATGTAGCTGGATTCAAAGAGGGTATAGTATGTAACCAAATATTAGAGGCAGCCAGGAGAACTTCATAAAAGTCAGCCTTCTGGCTAACATGTGTTGAGTAAGTGTTGAATTTAAAATGGCCGGCACTGCATGAGGGACACAAACATTAAGAAAATCTCCTAAAACAATATCTGCTGTGGTCTCGACTAGTCTAGCAGTTGCAGTGACTGCTCTAAGGCAAGGGGGGTAATGTCTTGCCATGGGGTCCTGCTGGATGCTATGAGTCTCAGTGGGTCCAATGGGTCTCAATTGCCCTCTATATTTTTGAATGAGGACTCCTAGAGCATTCCCAGAAATCTCACGAACAAAAAGTGAAAAGTCTAAATTATAATTAGGAACTCCTAGAGCAGGAGTGTTAATTAATGCTTCTTATAATTGACTGATAGCCTTTTAGCCATTCTCAGAGGTCTGGAAAGGGTCAGGCTCTGAACTCTCTAGATAATGGTAAAGAGGTTGAGCTATCAAGGAAAAAATAGGTGTCCAAGTTCTGCAATAGCCGCAGAGTCCTAGAAATCCTCTCTACTGTTTCTTGGTAGTAGGGACAGGATAAGCTAAGATGGTTTCTTTTCTTTGGGCGTCTATAGTGTCCACTTTTTCTGAAATAATATGTCCCAGGTACTTAACAAAAGGTTGGGCTAACTGTAGTTTTTCTCTGGAGGCTTTGTGACCTACTCTGGCCAAAAGTTGTAACAACATGACACTGTTGTTAAGATATGCCTGTTGAGAGTTACAGCAGACCAGTAAATTATCCACATATTGTAATAATGTAGACTCCTGAGTGAACTGTAAAGTCTGTAAATCAGCATGTAAAATCTGAGAAAATAGGTAAGGGACTCGGTAAAACCTTCTGGCATGACACTGCAGCTAAATTATTGGTCACTCCAAGTAAGGCAAACAAATATTGACTGTCCAGATGGACTGGAATGCTAAAAAAAGCATTGCAAAGGTCTACTACTCTAAAGTGAGTCACTTTGGGGGGTGGGACGTTAGAGAGGAGTAGGTGAGGGTTAGGAACTCTAGGGAATCTTGGAATTACTACATTGATTAACAGCGTGCAAGTCTCGTACAAATCTCCAGCCCTGATTGTTTGGTTTCTTAGCAGGGAAAACTGGAGAGTTGCAAGCACTGGTGCCAGGGATTATTAAGCCTTTAGCCAAAAAATCTTGAATTATAGGGACAAGTCCTTCCTTAGTTTCTCATTTTAAATGGTACCAAGAAAAAATTTAGGTAAAGGTTTAGAGGTATCTATTTGAATTTTAATGGGTTCAGCTGATAGGACCCAACCAACATCAGTAGAAGTGGTGGCTCATAAACTATTGGGTACAGAAGAAAGATATTCCATAGAAATGGATAAAGTAGGAAAATGCCCTTATTTTGGCGGTAAGCTACATGCTTGTAAATAGCAATAGGCTTCTTCACTTAAAGTATTTTCTATTGTAGAATCTATCTGTTCATTGGCTTCTGGTAAATCTAATAGCATCTCTCCTATTTGAAAATTTTATTTGACAATTCCATTTGGATAACAGATCTCTTCCAAGTAAGCTTACTGGAGTATCTAAGCTGAGTAAAAGTGGGTGCATGTCCTCTATAGGACCTAAAGAGACAGAAACAGGCTGAGAATGGATTAAAATCTTTTCTTGATTAGTAACCTCCATGACTCTTGTGGTTTTATTACTCTGGGGCAAGGGCTTTTATAACTTTTGGGGGTTTATTGCAGACACGGTAGCACCCGTGCCAATTAATAATTTACATACTTCTCCATTTACTTGAAAAATATTTTCTCCCTGAGAGTTCAGTGCTACCATAGGAAATGCCCCTGATTTATCCCCAGAACCTCTTCATTCTATCTGTTTCTAGGATACGTCTGGTGTTAGGTTGCCCAGTTTATTTTTTAATTTTAAACATTCCTTTTTAAAATGTCCAGGCTTCTTACAGTAGTAAAAATAAGGGATAAGTGACTGGGCCCAGCCTTAGCCATATGTCAGGTGAACTTGTTCTGTGTGTGGAAACTATTTTGAGGCTGTCTATCACTGCTGTAATTGCAGGGCTGTAAGTTGATTTTTTTTTTTTTTTTTTTAGCTTCAGTTCTCTGTTCAGCTTTTCTAGCCTGCTGTTTAAGAGTTTGAGACAGCTTGCTTACAGATTAGAGTGGCTAACTGTGAAGTGTTTTCATATTCCCAATCTAGTTTGTGGCATTTGACTATCTCAGTGTGCTCCAGATGGAGGCCATTAACAAAAAGAAAATTGAAAGCCAGACTCTTCTAGCTTTAAACCAGAGTGTTCTTGAAAGAGTTTAGTTAAATGGTCCCTATAATCATAAACATGTTCATCTGCATTTTGTTTCCAACTCTGAACCTTGGTACAATCTATTTTTAGGGGGAAAACATTTGAGATAGGTTCAGTAAAGCTTGTGACATTAGCTCTGGTCTGTGTTATCATTTCCATGCCAGGACCTGTAGGCTGGATGGTTAGGGATTCTGTAGGAGTTTTCCATCAGAGCTTTTCCATCCACCTTTGGCCTTCACCTGGCCCTATCAGTGAATTTATTAAATTCTGCACCAGGTTTGTAGTTATCAGCCAACATTCTAAATTCTTGAGTGAATTTGTGAGGATCTTCATGACGGTTAGGAAAGTCAAAAATAGTGTGAAATTCTGCTTTTGACCATGGGGCAAAAAGTAACTTGTGGTGGCTTTTGTGTCACTACTGGATATTTAATTTTAAAGAACATTTCACAGATAGGTTTCATTTCTTCTAGAGGTTCATTGAAATAATATGGTGGTTTAGTAAGGGAGTTTTCAGTGGAGTAGGTAGTTAGAGAGGGTTACAAGGGAGTAATGGCTGGAGGGGCAGAGGGAAAGGAGGGGAGCAAGGCATCAGAGGCTCAGGTTGGACTACAGGCAGTGAGGACTTCACCATTTTGAGAAAGGAAGCCATTTTGAGAAAAGGAGCCATTCTGAGGAAAGGGGTCATCTTGGGAAAGGGAGGCTATCGGGGCTTCTGCCAGGTAGATAGTCATCGAGGTTACAGAGTTCTGATACTGTAATTCTTTAATATGTTTAGCTTGTTTTGAAACAGTTTCAGGCAAGGAGGCAAATTTATCATTACGATTTTGTTTGGAAGCTTTCAAGTACCAATTACAAAGTGCCTCCCATTGCTTTAGTTTTATTCGTAAATCCTTAGCCTCTACTTTGCTGCACAGAAAGTTCAACTTAGTTAACTGAAATGACCCCCACAATAGCTATTGGTCCTTTAAATTTCCCTCCATTAAACTCATGCCATCAGTTTAAATACAAGACTGAATCGAGGTCATAATGCTTAGTCATATAATAAGCAGAAGTTCCCTTAGGGGGTTCTGCTTCAGTCTTGGACGTAGCATTCCCCATCTCGTGGAGAAACTTGTGAATAGTAAAGATCTAAATGCGCACAAAATCCTTATGGTGCACCAGAAAGGAAAGGGAGTTCAGCAAAATAGACTGGCCACGAGATGGCAGTCCCACCAAACTTAATTTGGTAATGAACTCAGTGAGATACTCAGTACAACAGCAGAAAAGGAAAGTATATAGAAAAGATAGCCAAGAAATCTCTCAAAGAGCCATCTTTGCAATAAGTGGAGGAGGCTTCAATCTGAGAGGCTTACCTCCAGCAAATCCAGAGAATTTGAGGAGACGGTTCTGGGCACAAGAGGCCCTTGTTGGTATCAGGGCAAGCAAGTTCCATGACATCTCAGGAAAATAAAGACAATGTCATTCAAAATCCTGCTGGCTACGCCATTAAATGTCTTAGAGAAACTATCCATACTCTAATGTAAAATTAAGAGATTTATTGAAAGGAAAGAGACAGCTTGAGCTGGGAATAGACTGAACTCCATGAGTGAAATCCAGTAATCCAAAATGGCAACTCAGTAGTGACATTTTATAGGAGGGGAACAATGGATATGAAACACATTTCTTGATTGGTATTTACAAACTTAGATCATACAAAGACAATACTTGATTGGGAATTACAGGCTTAGATCATCAAAACACATTACTCAATTAGTAGTAGATCATTTTAAGGCAGAACTTCCTGTGGCATGCTCTGTAAGGCGATTGTCTTAAAAGGATATATGTCTCTTTCTTAGATTGGTTATGGTGTGGCAATTACACAGGTATGTGGCAGGGAGTGGTCACAGGGTAGTTACATCATCATTACCGACATTCCTCTCTTAGAAATAGTACTGAAGATGGCTGCTGCTAGGTTGAAAATGGAACCAGAAACAAAGGAATCACACCCAATCCTCAAACTGGCCATTTCATAACTTATCAGGTACCTCAATTTTTTAATTCACTTACACACTGGAATCTCCTCGAGGGCATGGGAGGGGGGTTAGGGATGGGGGGACATAGCATTTTTACTGTTTGTTTCCTGCAACACCCTGCAGGACTCACTTATCACCATCTGGCAGGATGACCCTTCTGATTTGTCTTCAAAAAATCCAACACATGTTTGATGACTCCTTTCAGGAAGACTAAAATACACTTTGATTTTTCTAGTTACTGGATGTGGTGGGGTCACATTCTCCATGTGCCTTGCAGCTTGTAGGGACTCAGTGACCATCTGTGAGGTTCATGGGGTGGGGGGCTCATCTTCAGTTCTAGCCAGGCCTGCGCAGAGCAAGGCTCCTCAAGTAGGGGGCTCCCTAAGCCAATGGGGGCTTAGGAGGAGCTTTGCTGGTCAGGGGATGCTCTGCTTCCATCAGCTCTAAGTGCAGAATCAGTCCAGAAGATAAAATGGTTTTCTGCCTGATGGAACTTACCACTTCTCAGATTGGCCAGGGGGCTTTGGTTTCTGGCCAAGTCCACGGTGGGCTTCCCTGCTTTGATGTCATTTTGCGCAGAAAACATCCACAAATAAGCAACAACCAACAGAGTCTCTTTTCTCTCTTAGTCCACCTTCAGTTTTTCAAAATGTGGTGCTAATTAGCCTCTGAGAGTTGGTTGGTGCCAGGAGTCCACAGCCCCTCCGGAGAGAGAACCAACCAAGTGCAGGGTTCAGAGTCTGAACTTCAGAATAAATTTAGATTAATTAAGGTTTCTAAACAGTTACCCAAGTGTATGGCATTGGTAGAAAAGGGAAAGAAAGAGGATTTGGAACCAGGAAACTGGGTCCTGAATAATCTTTTTTTTCTACTTGTTTTCTTTTTCTCTTTATTTTTTATTGTACTTTAGATGAAGGTTTACAGAACAAATAGTTTCTCATTAAACAGTTAGTGCACATATTGTTTTATGACTATGGTTAACAACCCCACGGCATGTCAACACTTTCCCTTCTCAAACTTTGGTTCCCTATTACCAGCTTTCCTGCCCCCTCCTGCCTTCTAGTCTTTGTCCCTGGACAGTTGTGCCCCATTAGTCTCGTTTTGTTTTATGGGGCTGTCTAATCTTAGGCTGAAGAGTGAACCTCGGGAGTGACTTCATTACTGAGCTAAAA
>NW_004444144.1:2050439-2057453 GCF_000243295.1 Trichechus manatus latirostris
GTTTTTGTATATGGTGTGAGGTATGGGTCCTGTTTCATTTTTTTGCAGATGGACATCCAGTTTTGTCAGCACCATTTGTTAAAAAGACTGTTCCCCCTTTGATGGACTTTAGGCCCTTGTCAAAGACCCGGTGATGGGTCCTAAATAATCTATACTAAAATTGAAGCCATCGAGTTGACTCTGACTCATGGTGCCCTGATGTGTGTCAGACTAGAACTGTGCTCCATAGGGTTTTCAATGGCTGATTTTCAGAAGTGGATCACTAGGCCTTTCTTCTGAGGAGCTTCTGGGTGAACTCAAATGTCCAACCTTTTAGTTATCAGCCAAGTGCATTAACCATCTGTATCACCCAGGGACCCTTCATCCATACCACCTCTTAGTTAAGCTGTGTGACTTATTATAGCTGATCTTTTGTTTTCTCATCCATAAAATGGAGATGTCAATCAAGTACACCTTAGCACTAGTAGTCTCCAATAAAATGGTGCCTGTGAAAGCCATATGTGATCTGTAAAGCAATTTCCATATTAGGTATTAATCAGTGAGAAATACTGGTCCCAAAATAGGCCAAAAGAATTATTGGTTGATAATAGAGGAAAAACACATTTCTCAATTATTTTGACACATACACAATTACTTTATATCACAATGCCTACAACAATATAGCCTATAGAAATAGATTTAATGTTAAAAAACATTTTAATTTCTCTCTTTTTTAAATTAAGCAGGGGGCTCAGAAAGCATCTATTCATACAGGAGAATAATTTGTAAAACCCTTTCTTAACAGATAACCCATTGTATTTCACTTGGACTTCATGAGAACTTGATGCCCTCATCCCACTGAAAACACAGACCCCCCCTACCTCCCAGTCAAAGGCAGGGGTGAGAGGAGGTGAAGGGGATCAGCAGATGGAAGAGAGGGGAGACAATGTACTCCTCAGGGAGTCCCAGGACTGCTTGAGGAATGGTGGTGGGTTAGGGGACACACACACACACACACCCCCCAACAATAGAGCAGTGTGGGCTGGTGTGAGAGACAGGAAGGTGATGGGCTGGGAGGTAGAACAATGAGAGTCCAATCCCAGCCTTGGTAGTAGTTGTCAGTCACTTTGCCCCTCTGGACTTGACTGTCCTTGTCTGTGGTCTATATGTTCTGGTCAGAGGGCACCTTCTAGCCACAGGACAAGTCAGCTCGGGACAAATATACCTTTCTCCATGACCAACCTACCATCATGAAGATGAGGGGGGAATTGGGGCTCAGAAAACACAGGGATTATCGCCCTCCTTGAAAATAGAGTTTAGGACACAGGAATCCCTAAACTGAAAAATCCCTAAAAGTCAACAGCAGATATTTATCACACGGAGAGAGATTGCTGAAGCCTTCAGCTTCTGAAGTAACTCACATAAAGAATACTTAATATGCAAAAAATTATCTTTTCTAACTGATAAATTAGGGTGGGGGTGGGCAAACTATGGCCACAGGCCTAATCTGGCCCATCACCTGTTTTCGTATGGCCCTCCAGCTAGGAATGGTTTTTAAATTTTTAAACTGGTTGAAAAAAAGTCAAAGGACAAATAATATTTTGTGACGTGTGAAAATTATATGAAATTCAAATTTCAGTGTCCATAAATAAAGTTTTTCTTTTATAACACGGTCATTTGTTGACATATTGTCTGTGGCTGCTTTTGTACTACAAAGGCAGAGTTGAGTAGTTGTGACAGAAACCATCTGATCTGCCAGCTTAAAATATGTACTGTCTGGCCCTTCCGGAAAAAGATTTGCTGACCCCTGTGGTGGACAAACTCTGAGATGGCCCCAATGATTCCTGCCTCCTAGTATTCATGCCTCTGTGTAATCCCTACCCTTGAGTGAGGGTGGAGCCTGTGACTACCTTCCAACCAATAGAATACAGCAAAGGCAATGGGATGTCACTTCCATCTTGCTAGTAAATTCTCTTTTTGCAGCTTGGCTAAAGCTAGCTGTCATATGGAGAGGCCCACATGGCAAGGAACTGGGGGCAGCTCCAGACAACAGTCAGCAAGAAACTGAAGCCTCAGCCCATCAACTCACAAAGACCTGAATCCTACCAACATGAGCTTGGAAGTGGATCCTTCCTCAGTAGAGTCTCAGAGAACCCAGCCCTGGCCAACACTTTGCTTAAAGCTTGCAAGAGACCCTGAAGGAGAAACCCAGCGAAGCTATGCTCAAACTCCTAATCAACAGAAGTTACGAGATAATAAGTGTATGTTGTTTTATGCTGCTAAATTTGTGGGAATATTGTTTTGCGGCAATATATAACTAGGGCATTCGAATTTCCTCAGATATGGGCAGTTGTAATAGCTCAGTCCTCAGGCACTTCAGTGGATTCCATTTACATGGGATTTTCACACAGCTCCTGGGGAAAATGCAGAGAAGGAAAGTGAGACCAGGGCAATAAGTGGGGTGTTGCTGGAGGACTGGGCAGATGAAGGATCTACACCAAATACCATGTTCATCAGACCCTAGGATAGTCCAAGAGATTCCCGAAGACGACCTCATTTAAATGGATCACTGAAAAGCCTAGCAGTGACCAGAAATGAGTCTCCTGCTTGCCTGCTGTCTTGTAACTAAGCCGGCAGAAAGAGATCAACCTGGGTTCCCTAGATCTGCTTGGGGTCCTGAGGTTCTGTGATCCTGTGGCATACTTGCTGTCCGGTGCCGTTAATTCGATTTGGACTGATAGTAACCTCATGTGACAGAGTAGAACTGCCCTATAGGGTTTTCTAGGCTGTAATCTTTACAAAGGAGCCCACGTGGCCCAGTGGTTAAATATTCGAATCCATCAGCCACTCCACAGGAGAAAGATGTGCAGTCTACTTCCATAAAGATTACAGCCTCAGAAACTCAATGGGGCAGTTCTACTCTGTCCTATAGGGTCACTATGAGTAGGAATTGACTCAGTGGCAATGGGTTAATCTTTATGAGAGCAGATTGCCAAGTCTTTCTCCTGTGGAGCCGATAGGTGGTTCAAATGACCAGTGTTTTGGTTAGCAGCCAAGTGCTTAAATGTCGTGCCACCAGAGCTCCTTGCTCTTGCTACTTGGCTCCAAATCTTTGCATGGACATGACCCAGGTGAGTAGGGCAGGACTCTGCAGAGAGTTGAGGACCCCCTGCAGCTCATTAAGCCTTAGGCTGGAGTCAGCATTGTGTTTTCTACAGCATGGCTCTTCTCACCAAGATACCACCTGTTCCCAGGGCCATGGCCTAATCCTGAGGATCCCTGCCCACTGAAGAAGGCAAGAAGTGGGAGCCTTGCCCTCTGCCTAGAAGTTAAATGATATCATCCAAACATCTGGATATATATGCGATTTGGTGAAATTTAGGGAAACAAAATTTTAAATACAGTAGATACTTTAAAAGGAAAATTTCAAAACCTTTGTGAGTTTCCAAATTATTAAATAGCACCATGCATTTCTGGAGAGAGCTGTTATGGGGCAAAGCTATGCAGGATGTCAGGTGGAAGGCTAGGCTCACTCACTCACCTGCTACTGCCAGTGGCTCCCTTTCAGATGTGCCTCCTTGTCCTGCTATCCACCTTCCAGCCTGGGCAGAGCAGGAGGCTGTGCCCCATGGGAGCAAATTCCGGAGGTCTGATCTGAGATCTTTTACAGCTAGATGGAAATCATGAATGTTAAGTTTTGGACTCTAAGTATCCTTTTGTTTTAAAACTCTTGAGGCAGCTTCACCAGGGAAAACCATCTTTATGATCTGTCAATTATAATCTAAATGGAGCCCTCGTTTATTCCTTCAACAGATATTTACCAGAAATATTCACTGAGCATCTACTTTGATCAAGGCACTGTCTTAAGTGCTGGGGGTCCAGGGGTAGACAAGATGGACTTGTTCCCTGTATTTGGTGGGACAGCCTCAGGGAGTTTCAAATTACACAATAATAACAGTCTTTTTTATCACTGTTACTATTATTATAATTTATATTGTTCATTTTATATTATATTGTGTTGTAACTTATATAGCAAGGAGTCCCTGGGTGGTGCAAATGGTTAAGCACTGGGCTACTAACTGAAACGTGGGTAGTTCGAACCCACCTAGAAGTGCCTTGGAAGAAAGGCCTGGCAATCTGCTTTTAAAAGATCACAGCCATGAAAACCCTATGGAGCTCAGTTCTACTCTGCACACACGGGGTTGCCATGAGTCAGTACTGACTTCATGGCAACTGGCTTGACTTGGGATTGTAGGTCCTCAATGCTGTCTCTTCAGTCCTTCCTGTTAAAATGCACATACCACTTAGAAAGAGTTCTGCCATGAATCCCATTAACAAGCCTTGTGAGCTCCGTCCTGCCACATCACAAGATTATTTCAAGGACAAGTAAGAGAATGTTCTCTGCAAATTGTAAAATGTGCCTGAGGTTGAGAAAGACACTTCTGTGGAGAGCAAAGTAGCATACACTTAACTGCAATCCTGAAACTTTCTCACTGTGAAATCAAACAAAGCCATTTTCTGGCAATGATTTGGGGTATATTTTTTCCAAAGGAAAAAACTTGTGTTTATTACAAACAGAAATGTATAACGTAAAGAGTGAAAGATCCCCATAATCCTTTTTAAATTTTATGCAATAATTGTGAAACATGAAAAATTACAGAAATGCACGCAGTAAAGAGCAAAATTTTGAGTTCCCCTTTACTCAATAAAGTCTCTCACCTCCCCACCTGCAAATAAAATATCACCACTGTTGATGGCTGGTGTGGGTCCTTTCAAACCTTTATGCATATCAAAATACATGCACTTCTGAAATATAAGTGGGATATTACATTTGCCTTTTTAAAAAGTGCATTTCCTTCCCCCCACCCCCAACTCTTTGCGGCTCAGCCGTACAGCATACACTTTGCTCCCGTGAATACACATGAGCACCTAGTCTGTCTTGAAAGCTGTGTAGCATTCCATTAATGGCCATTCCACAATTGTTAACCAATTCTCCACTAGTAGCCACTAGGTTGCTTTCATTTGCCAACAGTGTTCAGATGATCATTCTCGTACACAGATGAGTGCGTGCCTTTATGGATGTTACTGTAGGATAAATTCTTAGAAGTGGAATTTTTTATACCTGGCATTACTTCTGATAATGATCTGTAGGAGAAAGAGCACTAACCATGGACTCCAGTTAACCAGTTGCTGTCAACTCTGACTCATGGCGACCCCATGTGTGTCAGAGTAGAACTGTACTCTGTGTGGTTTACAATGGCTGACTTTTGGGAAGTAGATCACCAGGCCTATCTTCCAAAGAGCCTCTTGGTGGTCTTCAACCTCCAAACTTTAGCAGTCAAGCATGTTAACCATTTGCACCACCCAGGGACTCCAACCATGGAGTTAGGAGACCTGAATTTAATTACAAGTTTCACCACTAACTGGCAGGTGACCTTGGCCTTGCTGAGCTCCAGTTTCCTCATCCGAGAAATGAGGATGATAACTCCTCACTGACCTTTCTCATGGGGTCCTGAAGAGATCAAATGAAACAAAGAACGTTGGGTGCTTTGGAGGGAATGAAGTGCTGCACAGATGGGAGGAATGGGGGGTTGTGTTATTATTATTCCTTAACCATGAGAGGGGTTATGAGATTCCCTACATTAATTTCATTATCTTTAATTTTTACAGTATGGAACAATATTCTGGGGTAAGATGGTGTGATGGTTAAAGTTGTGTGTCAGCTTGGCTGGGCCATGATCCTCAGTGGTTTGGCACTTATGATACAGTATGGCTTATTAATGACGTAATCAGCTTTATAATGAGATCCGATAGAATGTGATCACTTCCATGATGAGATCTGTTGTGAGCAACTAATCCGTTGAAAGTGTGTTTCCTTGGGGGTGTGGCTTGCATCCAATATAGGTGGACTTTCTGGCAAGGCTTGCTGGCTTTTGCTTGCTCTGGGTTCTGCGGTTGGCTCCTGTTCATCTGATCTCTGGTTCTTGGGACTTGAGCTAGCAGCTTACCTGCCATCTTACCTCCCAATCTTGGGATTCATTGGCCTCCACAACCTGTGAGCCAGAGGCCTGCTATCTGACCTTCTGATCTTGGATTTGCCAATACCTGCAGCTACATGAGTCAGGAGAAGCCTTCAGCCTGACCCATAGACTTAAGACTTTCCAGCCTCTGCAACCTAGTGAGCCATTTCCTTTATATGAATCTCTCTCTCTATGTGTTTATACACCGCACTGGTTTTGCTTCTGTAGAGAACCCAGCCTAAGACATTTGGTACTAGCAGTGGTTCTAGAGAAACAAAATTGTAAGGATGAGTCTTCTAAATTGATTCTCAAGTCTGATTAGTCTTAAAGATGTTGATGACTCTGCTTACAGTAGTAAAGAGGGCACTGCTAATCCATGGTGTGAGGTGGCAATAGAAATATGCAAAGTATCACCACCAACAGATCAGGTATTGGTGAGAGGGGAGGCTCTGGGTGATCATGTTTGATACTTTTCTACAATTTTGTCATAATGAGAAGTATAAGGAAGCTGGTTTTTGGTCCTATTTTCACTAGACAAACTGGTGAAAGAAAGAGATGTGCTTAGGCCTTCAGAGTCGAAGTTCAAGCGCTGCATAAATGACCTCAAAGTTTCCACTTGTGCTTTGAAAGAAAGCTTTATTTCTTGTAGTAACAGCTGATACTGCCGAAAACCAAAACCAGAGTCATCTTATAAGAGTGGCTGAATTGCAACATCGATGAATTCCCAACCCTGAGTGGTGTCTGAGGTTAAAATGAGGACATTGATTGGAAGAAATGGGATTCTGAAACTTGGGATGGAGACATGTGGGCAGATAATCAGGAAGCTGGAAACACTGAGCTGTTGCGTTTCAGAACAACGGAATGAACAAAAGAGACAAACACACAAGAAGACAAACAAGACTGCAGCCCCGAGGACTTGCAGTGGTTTATTTTTAAGGTCTCCGCCTGGGCATTATGCCAGCTAATTATAAGTTGTTTTCTTCCTCAAAGCACATCAAGACTATAGCAAGTATCC
>NW_004444144.1:2063384-2073199 GCF_000243295.1 Trichechus manatus latirostris
GACATTCAGCATTGGCATTTTCATAAGCCAGGGACTGCAAAACAATCTGAGCAGCCTCTGAGTGACCTATGCCCTTTATAACAGCATTCCTTAATCTTGCCAAAAAATCGGTGTATGGTTCAGTAGGTCCTTGTGTTGTTTTTACAAAAGATGGAGGTGCTTTTCCGGTGGCCTCAATTTTTTGCCATGCTCTCAGGAATATATTCTTTAACTGAACTAAAGCTGCGTCCCTTAACCCTGCCTGCTGAGCGAGGGTAGAATATTGACCCTGTCCAGTTAGCTCGTCCTCAGTGGGCCCAGGAGGGTTCAGAGTAGCATTAAGCCTTGCCTGTACTCTCGCTTCTTCTAACCACCAACTCCATAATTGAAGCCATTGGGACCGTTCAAGTACTGTCTTGCCTATAGCTTCCCAGTCTATCGGGATTAGTAAATTTTCGGATGCAAAAGAATCCAATAATCCTAATACAAAGGGTGACTGAGGACCGTACTGGGAAACCGCACTCTTAAGTTCTTTCAAAATTTTATACTGTAAAGCACTATATTGCACATTCAGGCCCCCCTGCGGATACTGAGCATTTGCCGCAAATCTCTGTCTAGTAATAGGAAAAACGAAAGGAGGATCATCCTCTAACCATTTAGGGGGAGCTGAACAATCTGCGGGGGGTCCTGTATATCCAAAAATAAAACTCTGAGGCCCCATCCCTTCTTTAGACAATGAAGGACCCAAAGGCGGAGGAGGGTTAGAGACAGCTGTAGGGAATGCACAAAGATTAAGAGGCGGCGCAGAGTGAAGGGAAGGCCTCCCTTCAGCTGAAATACTTAGCGCCTGCTTAAGAAGTTTTATCAGCTCAGAGGTCTCCGAAGAGGGATGCCCCCCTTTTTTGTTTTCTTCTTAATCTGATTCCGACGCATTGGATTCAGCTGCCTCTGCTTCAGGAGGTGGGGGAAACTCATTAGCCACCTCTTCATAGATTTTCTCCTCTTGGCCTGCAGATTCTGAGCCCCCTTCACTATCTGATTCCAACAATTGCAAGGCCTGAGTTATGGAACTGCAAATAGTCCACAATTTAAGATCCATTAGCTGGCCTCTCTGATGACATCGCCTTAATGTTTTGACAACCTGCTTCCATTCCCGCAAACTCAATTGTGCCTTTGTTTGATAGGCAAACCAATAGCACTTCCCGGTAATGTGCCGAAGTAGAATTTTTAAATTTTTGTCAGTCACTTCTTCACCAACTGAATGTAGAAGCCCTCTGAGAAGCTTTAGATATTCCTTTTCCAAAGATGGGGAATTCCCCATAATTTTCCCAAAAGTCCCCCTTTTTTGTTTTTTCTTAAAAATATAATTCCTGGGGTGCTTACCCTTTCGGTTCCGCCGTTATATGTATGAAGCGCCTATTCTTCAGGTCCCTGTTCGGGCGCCAGATGTTGCATTTCAGAACGACGGAATGAACAAAAGAGACAAACACACAAGAAGACAAACAAGACTGCAGCCCCGAGGACTTGCAGTGGTTTATTTTTAAGGTCTCCGCCTGGGCATTATGCCAGCTAATTATAAGTTGTTTTCTTCCTCAAAGCACATCAAGACTATAGCAAGTATCCCAACTTATCTTTAAGGCTCACAGATCAGCAAGTTCTCAGAGACTTGGTGTTCCCTCCTGTTTGCAGGAGGGAACGGCATGTCTGCGTGCAGGACATGCGGTCCGGATCCCGGAGATCTCGTAATGAGCTCGGGAGTGTCCGCGTGCAGATCATTCCCAGGCTAATAATTTCCCACACTGAGCCCCTAAATTCCATTGACCCAGTCCTTCCAACAGAAGCAGCCCTCTCACTGCCATCTGAAGAGATTATTCCATCTTTGTCTGCTAAGCCACCTACTCCAGTAAAACTATTAGCTCCTCCACCCCCATCTGATGGGACTAACCGAGCTGTGTCTGAAAAGACTTTGTCTGAATCACTGCCTGGGTCATCACCTGAGGCAGATGCCTTACAAGACAATGCTGAATTTTCTCAAAACACATTGTTACCACCCATTTTGATTTCTAGACCTATAACTAGACTTGAGCCCCAGTGAGCCCCAAAAGGTGAAGTACAAAGTGTGACCCAGGAGGAGGTACACTACACTGCAAAAGATCTGTCTGATTTTTCTAATATGTACAAACAGAAACCTGGGGAATATGTGTGGAAATGGCTATTAAGGGTGTGAGATAATGGTGTAAGGAACATAGATCAATCTGAGTTAATTGGTATGGGCCCACTAAACACAGATTCTTCATTCAATGTTTCAATTCCAGAAGTTAGGAAAGGATCGAATAGTTTATTTGGTCGGGTCACTGAAGCATGGATTATGCGGTGGCCTACACTAAATCAAGTTGAAGTATGAGACCTGTCTTGGTATACTGTAGAAGAAGGTACCCAAAGGCTTAGAGAAATTGGCATGTTAAGAGAGGATTTATCAGATTAAACCCACACATGGAGTGCCCAGAGGACACACCTTTACCACACTGGTGTGGAGCAAATTTGTGAAGGAAGCCCCAGGATCCTTGAAGACTCCTGTGATTGCTCTTTTATGTAAGTCAGATTTGACAGTGGGAACTGCCCTAATTGAATTAAGACACTTAACTACAATGGGGCTGATTAGACCCCATGGTGGTAGGGGCCAAGTGGCAGCACTCAGTCAACAAAGACTAGGTGGGCGTGGTTAGCATAATGGACTATGGAGTCAGAGCACTAATCAGAATAGCCTGACTTGTATGGACTTATGGCGTTGGCTACTTAGTCATGGTGTCCTTAGGAGTGAAATAGATGGGAAATCTACTAAATATTTATTTGATCTGTGTAAGTGGAGGAATTCTAGATCAAGTGAATGGCAGTCTAATCCAAATCCCCAGAATACAGAGTCATGGCTCCTCAAGCAAAACCCACACTTGAGCCAATTTACACACCCGCAACCCCTTGAATTAAGGGAGGCCAGTTCCCCTTGAGGAAGGACCCCTCTATACTGTGAAAAATTTATGCTGTTAATCTTTCTCCCAGCCTTCCCCAAAGGGATCTATGGCCTTTTACAAGAGTGACTGTTCACTGAGGAAAAGGAAATAATCAGACTTTTTGGGGGTTACTGGATACTGGCTCTGAACTGACAGTAATTCCAGGAGACCTAAAACGTCACTGTGACCCATCAGTCAGATTGGGGCCATATGGTGGTCAGGCTATTAATGGCTTCTTAGCTGATGCCCATCTCACAGTAGGTCCAGTGGGTCCTCAAACCCATCCTGTAATGATTTCCCATGTTCCAGAATGCTTAATTGGAATAGATATACCCAGCAACTGGCAGAACCCCCATGCTGAATCCCTGACAAGTGGAGTAAGGGCTATTATGGTAGGAAAAGCAAAACAGAAGCCATTAGAACTTCCCCAACCTAGGAAATAATAAACCAAAAGCAATACCACATTCCCGGAGGAACTGCAGAGATTACTGCCACCATCAAGGACTTGAAGGATGCATGGGTGGTGATTCCCACCACATTCCCATTCAACTCACTTATTTGGCCTGTGCAAAAACAGATGGATCTTGCAGAATGACAGTGGATTATCAAAAACAATTGCAGCTGCTGTTTCAGATGTAGTTTCGTTGCTTGAGCCAATTAATACATCTCCTGATACCTGGTATGCAGCTACTGATGTGGGTAATGCCTTTTTATCCATGCCTGGTTTGAAGGACCATCAGAAGCATGCCTTCAGCTGGCAAGGCCAGCAATACACCTTCACAGTCCTACCTCAGGGCTACATCAACTCTCCAGCCCTATGTCATAATTTAGTCCTCAGGGACCTTGATCACCTTTCCCTTCCACAAGACATCACACTGGTCCATTACATTGATGACATTACTCTGATTGGACCTAGTAAGAAGTGTCAATGACTCTGGACTAACTGCTAAAACATTTGTATGCTAGAGGGTGGGAAATTAATCCCACAAAAATTCGAGCATCTTCCACCTCAGTGAAATTTCTAGGGGTCCAGTGGTGTGGGGCATGTCTAGATATTCCTTCTAAAGTGAAGGAAAAGTTATTGCATCTGGCTCCTTCAACAACTAAAAAGGGAGAACAAAGCCTAGTGGGCCTCTTTGAATTTTGGAGGCAGCATATTCCTCATCTGAGTGTGCTACTCAGGCCTATTTATCAAGTGACTCGAAAAGCTGGTAGTTTTGAGTGGGGTCCAGAACAAGAGAAGGCTCTGCAACAAATTCAGGCTGCTGTGCAAGCTTCTCTGCCACTTGGGCCATATGATCCGGCTGATCCAATGGTTCTTGAAGTGTCTGTTGCAGATAGAGATGCTGTTTGGAGTATTTGGCAGGCCCCTATTTGAGAATCAAAGCTCAGAGCCTTAGGATTTTGGAGCAAAGGCCTGCCATCCTCTGCAATTACTCTCCATTTGAGAAACAGCTTTTGGCTTGTTGCTGGGCCTTAGTAGAGACTGAATGCTTAATCGTGGGACACCAAGTCACCATGTGGCCTGAGCTGCATATCATGAACAGGGTGTTGTCTGACCCATAGAGTCATAAAGTTGGACATGCACAGCAGCACTCCATCATTAAATGGAAGTTGTATGTACGAGATGGGACCTGAAGGCACAAGTAAGTTGCATGAGGAAGTGGCCCAAATGCCTATGGTCTCCACACCTCTCACATTACTTTCCATCTCCCAGTCTGCACCTATGGCCTCATGGGGGATTTCCTTATGATAAGTTGACTGAAGAAGTAAAAACTTGTGTCTAGTTTACAGATGGTTCTCCATGACCGGCAGGCACCACTCAGAAGTGGACAGCGACAGCACTATAGCCTGTTTCTGGGACCTTCCTGAAGGACATTGGTGAAGGGAAATGCAGTGCAATTGGCAGTGCATCTGGTTGTTCACTTTGCTTGGAAGAAGAAATGGCTAGATATGCGATTGAGTACTGATTCATAGGCTGTGGCCAATGGTTTGGCTGGATGGTCAGGGACTTGGAAGGAACTGTATTGGAAAATTGGAGAAAAGGATTTATGAGAAAGAAGTATGTGGATAGACCTCTATGAATGGGCCAGAGAAGTGAAGATATTTGTGTCTCATGTGAATGCTTACCAAAGGGTGACCTCAGCAGAGAAGGATTTTAACAATCAAGTGGATAAGATGACACATTTTATGGAAACCACTCATCCTCTTTCCCCAGATTATCCCATCATTGCTCAATGGGCTCATGAACAAAATGACCATGGTGGCAGGGATGGAGGTTATGCATGGGTCCAGCAACATGGACTTCCACTCACCAAGGCTAACTTGGCTACAGCCACCGCTGAGTGCCCAATCTACCAGCAGTAGAGACCAACACTGAGTCCCCAATATGACACCATCCCTCGAGGTGATCAACCAGCAACCTGGTGGCAAGTTGATTGCACTGGATCACTTCCATCATGGAAAGGGCAGCGTTTTGCTCTTACTGGAATAGACACTTACTATGGATATGGATTTGCCTTCCCTGCATGCAATGCTTCTGCCAAAACTACAACCGTGGACTTACAGAATGCCTTATCTACCACCATGGTATCCCACACAGCATTGCCTTGTTCAAGGGACTCACTTCACAGCAAATGAAATGTGGCAGTGGGCCTATGCTCATGGAATTCACTGGTCTTACCATGTTCCCCATCATCCTGAAGCAGCTGGCTTGATAGAACAATGGAATGGCCTTCTAAAGACATAATTATGGTGCCAGCTAAGTGACAATACCTTGCAGGGTTGCGGCAATGTTCTCCAGGGGGCAGTATATGCTCTATACCAGCGTCCAATGTATGGTGCTGTATCTCCCATAACCAGGATTCATGGTCCAGGAATCAAGGGGTGGAAATAGGAGTGGTACCACTCATTATTACCCCTAGTGACCCATTCCCAAGATTTTTACTTCCTGTCTCTGCGACCCTATGCTCTGCAGGTCTAGAGGTCTTAGTTCCAAAGGGAGGAATGCTCCCACCTGGAGACACATCACTGATTGCCACCTGGCCACTTAGGGCTCCTTATGCATCTGGATCAACAGGCAAAGAAGGGAGTTACCATACTGGCTGGTGTGATTGATCCTGATTACCAAGAGGAAATCAGATTTATTTTACATAATGGCAGTAAAGAAGAGTATGTCTGGAATGCAGGAGAGTCCCTAGGGCATCTCTTAGTACTACCATGCCCTGTGATTAAAGTCAATGGAAAACTACAGCAACCCAATTCTAACATGACTACTTATGGCCCAGACCCTTCCAGAATGAAGGTTTGGGTCACCTCACCAGGCAAAGAACCACAACCAGCTGAGGTGCTTGCTGAGGGCAAAGGGAATACGGAATGGGTGGTGGAAGAAGGTAGTTCTAAATACCAGTTACAACCACATGACCACTGCAGAAACAAGGAATGTAATTGTTTTGAGTATTTATGCTTTGTAAGTGTGCGTCAAATATTTTTGCTTTCTTCACTTATAAAATATAAGATGTAAACAGGGCTAGTGTATTTTCGGTTGTACGTGTGTTAGTTGTATCATGTTAGGTGCAAGTATGACTTTATAATTGTCTTTATTCAGAGATTCTGTATAGTTTAAGGAGATGTGTACAGGTGCCAAGTTGACAAGGGGTAGGCTGGGATGGTTATGGTTGTGTGTCAACTTGGCTGGGCCATGATCCTCAGTGGTTTGGCAATTATGATGTAGTTTGGCTTTTTAATGATGTAATCACCTCCATAATGAGATTGGATATAATATGATCACCTCCCTGATGAGATCTGTTGTGTGTAGCTAATTAGTTGAAAGGGAGTTTCCTTGGAGGTGTGGCCCGCATCCAGTTTAGGTGGACTTTCTGGCAAGGCTTGCTGTCTTTTGCCCTGTCTGAATCCTGAAGCTGGCGCCTGTTCATCTAACCTCCAGTTCCTGGACTTGAGCTAGCAGCTTACCTGCCGATCTTGGGATTCGTTGGCCTCCACAGCCTGTGAGCCAGAAGCCTGCTATCTAACCTTCCAATCCTGGATTTACCAGCAATTGTGGCTACGTGAGTCAGGATAAGCCTCCAGCCTGACCCACAGACCTGGGATGTTCCAGCCTCTACAACTGCACGATCCATTTCCTTTATATAAATTTCTTTCTATATATACTTATACACTGCACTGGTTTTGCTTCTCTAGAGAACCTAGCCTAAGACAGATTGGGAGTAGTTATAGGTGCCACTGCCATGGACTCAAAACAAACACGAGACTGCTGGTGAAGGCTCCAGTGCTTGTGTGCAAATCCCAGAGAGCTGTTGGCCTGGACTTGCCCTGTGGCCTCAGAGGCCAGAGTAAGACGAAAGGCAGGGAGGCTGATTATGACTTGTTCTACAGAAGGGTTTCTAACAATAAGAGCCATTCAATCTGTGAGGGTTTACCCTAAGAGAGGATCTCCCATCACTGGAAGTATTCAAGGAGTGGCAGGATGAGCTGCTGGAGAGGATAACACAGAGAGGTTTCCCCCAGGAAAACTTGCTACCTAGAGTACTTGGGTCAACCTTTTTTCTTGAGATTTAATGATTCTCAGTCCAAAGTTGGGCTGAGGGCTCTGGCTGGCACCTAGGACTGGCATAGTGCCCTCTGCTGTTCTCAGAAAGACTGTATGTACTTGGGAGGGTTGAACCCTAGTTTGGAGATGCCCCAACCTCTTCACTGCTCGGAGCCCATTTTATTATTTATCCCTCACCTTGTGGACTCTATTCCTCAAGGATTTTTTCTACCAAATAAATCACTTGTATTATGAAAGAGTGAAGCTCCAGTCTATTTATTAAATCAGAGCCAATCGTAGCTTGTTCTTTCCATAAAGTAACCAGGGTGGTCACCCTCAACTTACAGTGTTACAGCCTGAAACAATGGGACTTAACTCAGAGAGGTTGATTGACTTGTCAAAGGACACACAGCTGGAAAATTGCCACGCTAGAACTGGAATCCAGACTATCTGAGCCTGAAGCAGAGAGCTGGGCCTCTCCTAAAGGCCCTTGTGATGGTCTTCCTCCAACAGCCCTAGCTTCATACCAGTTGCTATCGAGCTGACTTTGATTCAGGGCAACCCTAGGTGTGTCAGAGTAGAACTCTACTCCATAGGGTTTTCATGGCTGTGGCCTTTTGGAAGCAGATCGCCAGGCTTTTCTTCCAAGGTGCTGGGTGAATTTGAACTGCCAAACCTTTTGGTTAGTAGCTGAGGGCTTAATCATTTTTTTCTACCCAAGGACATTCTAGCTTCGTAGGACCCCCTATAGGAACTCCAAGAAAAACACACTGCATTTGTAGTTAAGAGGATGGCGGATCAAATCGCTGCTTTCGGGCTGTGCTTTCTGGCTGTGTCTGGGGTCTTAACAGCTTGTGAGCTGCCATCTAAGATACTCCACTGATCCTACCCCGTCTGAATCAAGGGAGGATGAAGAAAACCAAAGACACAAGGGAAAGGTTAGTCCAAAGGACTAATGGTCCACAACTACCACAGCCTCCACCAGACTGAGTCGAGCACAATTAGATGGTCCCCGGCTATCACCACTGACTTCTCTGACAGGGATCATAACAGAGGGTCCTGGACAGAGCTGGAGAAAAATGTAGAGCAAAATTCTTTCTTTTTTTAATTGTTGTAATTAAATGAAGTTTACATTTCAAATTAGTCTCCCATACAAAATTTTGTTTTTACATACATTGTTATGAGACACCAACCGCTCACCTCATTCTGCGACAGCACACTCCTCCCCTACACCCCTGATTCCCCATGAACATTCAACCAGCTCCTAACTCTTTCTGCCTTCCCATCTCACCTCTGGACAGAAGCGGCCCCTTTGGTCTCTTGTATCTACTTGACTAAGAGGCACATTCTTCACAAGTCTCACTTTATGTCCCACATTCCAGTCCAATCCCTGTCTGAAGAGTTGGCCTCAGAAATTGTTTTAGTTCTGGGGTGATAGAGAGTCCAGGGGCCATGCTTTCCAGGGCACCTCCAGTCTCAGTCAGACCATTAAGTCTGGTCTTCTTACTAGAATTTGAGTTCTGCATCCCATCGTTCTACTACTCCTTCAGGGACCCTCTGTTGTGTTCCGTCAGGACATTCATTGGTGGTAGCCAGGCACCATCTAGTTCTTCTGGTCTCAGGATGATGAAATCTCTGGTTTATGTGGCCCATTCTGTCTCTTGGGCTAATACTTTCCTTGTGTCTTTGGTGTTCTTCGTTCTCCTTTACTCCAAGTGGTTGGGACAAATTGATGCATCTTAGATGGCCACTTGCAAGCTTTTAAGACCCCAGACGCCACTCACCAAAGTAGGATGCAGAACATTTTCTTAATAAGCTGTTATGCCAATTGACATAGATGTCCCCTGAAAGTATGGTCCCGAGACCCCTCATCCCTGCTAATCTGTCTCTCAAAGTATTTGACGGTATTGAGGAAACTTCTTAACTTTGGTGTAGTCCAGTTGTGCTGGCTTCCCCTATAATGTGTGCTGTCCTTCCCTTCATCTAAGATGATTCTTATCTACTATCTAGTTAGTGAATAACCCTCACCCTCCCTCCCCATCCCTGTAACCATCAAAGAATGTTTTCTTCTATGTTTAAACCTTTTCTTGAATAGAACAAAATTCTAACTCACAAAAAAAGACCAGACTTGGAGGTCCGGCAAGATGGTGCTCTAGGCAGAAGCACCACGCCGTCCCTCCACAGCAAAGATCTGAAAAACTAAGCCAAACAGAGAATCAACAATCCTGAAACCCTAGAACATCAAATGAAGAGATAAAGAACTCAGCCAAGCACCAAAT
>NW_004444144.1:2084787-2094655 GCF_000243295.1 Trichechus manatus latirostris
GGGGTTGTTAACCAATGTCATAAAACAACACGTGTACTACTGTTTCATGAGAAACTATTTGTTCTGTAAGCCTTCACCTGAAGTACAATAAAATAAAAAATAATAATAAAAAAAAAAGACCAGACTTACTTGTCTGACAGAGACTGGATTAACCCTGAGAGTATGGCCTGCAGACACCCTTTTAACTCAGCAATGAAATCACTCCTGAGGTTTACCCTTCAGTCAAAGAGTAGACAGGCCCATAAGACAAACGAGACTAAATGGGCATACTAGCCCAGGGTCAAGGACAAGAAGGTAGGAGGGGACAGGAAAGCTGGTAACGGGGAACCCAAGATTGAGAAGGGGAGAGTGCTGACATGTCGTGAGGTTGGCAAACAATGTCACAAAACAATATGTGTATTGTTTAATGAGAAACTAATTTGCTCTGTAAACCTTCATCTAAAGTACAATAAAAAATAAAATAAAATCTAACAAACAACCAAACCCCCAAAACGAAAACACCTCAGCATTAGAAAAGACCTTAATAATGATACAGGGCATGCCTGTCAGATGAGATTCAAATCCACATAAATTATTGTAGCCATTGAAGAGGGCCATATGAAGGTGTAAAAAATAAATATGGAACATGCAGTTTAGTAAAAGATTTGGGAGAAAGTTTTGAGTTTTTTCTTAAAGAATATAATAGTAAAACATTGTTTTTTCCTTTTATGCTTTAGTTTGGATAATTTATATTGACCTGCTGTTGAGTTTCGGATTCTGTAGTTGCCATTTACTGATTTGGTAATGTTTTATATGAAAAGAGACACGTGTACAGAGACCATAGTTTATTAGTGGTTACCAGGGGTGGGTGAGAGAGAAAAAGAAAGGAAAACCAATGCTTAGGAGACACTGAGCTTCTGCTAAAAGTGATGAAAAAAACTGGAAGTGGTTAATGGTGATCGCTGAACAACATGACAAATGTAATTAATGTCACGGAAGTGTACACGTGAAGATTGCAGAAATGGCAAATGTTCTGTTACCTATGTATTTACCTCAATAAAAAAAATATTTATTTTAAAAAATACAATATTATGGAGCATAGTTCTACGCTGACACACATGGGGTCGCCATGAGTCAATGACAACTCAATGGCAACTGTTTCTTTAAGGGGTGTTGAATTAAGGGTGATTAAAAATTTGGAAATGGATAGTGGTGATGGTTGCACAACATGGTGAATATAATTAATCTCACTGAATTGTACACGTAAAAATGGTTGAAATGGCAAATGTTTTGTTATATATATTTCACCAAAATAAATACTTAAAAGGAAAGTGAAATACCAAGCTGAAAACACTCCCTTTATGAAGGGACAGCAATGAAGGAGTTGCAAGAGAAACTGGAACATGCAGTGAAGTAATTCTTTGCCTGAAACAACGGACATTAACAGCTTGGTCATTTCATCGGCCACTCCAAAATCTACAATGGGGGTGTCTGTGAAAACATGTTGATTTGCAAATGACTGATGCTGAGGTAAACGGTGAGGAGAATTTCAACACTCCTCTCATTTTCCACATCTGGAAAATAGTAGTAATAACTCTTCTCTGCTACATTATTAGGGTTTTTGAGAAGGATAAGTCAGAACCAACGATACTTATATATGTGCCAGGCACTGTTCTAGGCACTAGGTATCCTCATCTGTAAAATGAGTATGACTTACTCCTTGTGTATTGTGAAGATTCGGTGACATTAAGAGTGACATCCATCATGTATGTGAAAGTGCTTTGCAATATGATGTACTGTTATAGATTGGAGAGCTGTAAGAGACTGGAGAGATGGTTGGGTCCAATTTCTCACTTTCAAGGTTATATGATTAAAAGCAGCAGATCAGGAGCATTCCTTCATTTGTTCTACAAATGTTTATTGAGCATCTTCCCTGTGCTGGGACCATATTTGATGCTGGCACTGAGGTTCTCAAATTCTCTGTTGGTCCCTTATGTTGCTCATGTGACCTTGTGAACTTGGCAGGTGGCTCTGCCAGGGGCTGGCCTCAGATCTAGTTTCCTAAAGGCACTTGGCACTAGTCGGAAGCAGCCAGCATGACTTCTGAGCTTTATTCTTTTCTTAAATAACCTATCTCCCGCCCAGAGATTCCATAGTTCAATCCTAAGGTTCTCAGCCTATTGGTTGGATCACAGCCTTTTCCAGTTTCTTTATACCCATAGAGGACAAGTAAAATAATCATAAGAAAAAACAAGCGGTTACCAAAATCTGTTTTTCCCTATGTATACCCTTTATTCAGGGAATTCTGTTATGCAGAGTGCCAAGCTCAGAAGGGGCAGTCTTGACTGCTTGGTCTTCACCAAAACCTAGAACCAAGATGTCATCTTGGTGTTCTATAAACGCCAATTAGATCTTGTTGGCTGTTGAGCTTTTCTATATCCTTGCTGATTTTCTGTTCAGTAGTTCTATCAATTGTTGAGAAAGAGATGCTGTGGATTTGTCTATTTCCCCTTTCAATTCTGTCAGTTTTTGCTTCATGTAATTTGAATCACTGTTGTTTGGTGCATCCACACGTAGGATTGCTATGTCTTATTGGTAGCCTGACCCTTTTATCATTATGCAATGTTTCTAATTTGATTTGTTATGAAGTCTACTTTATCTGATTTTAATATAGCCCTACCTGCTTCTCTTTGATTAATGCTGGCTTGTTAAAGTTTTGCATTTTTTAACTTTCAGTCTACCTATATCATTATATTTGAAGTGAGTTTCTTGTAGACAGGATACAGTTGGGTCATATTTTTTATCCACTCTGCCAATCTGTTTTTTAATTGGTGTATTTAGACCATTTACATTTAATGTAATAGTTGGTATGTTAAGGCTTAAGTATGGCATTTTATTATTTGTTTTCAGTTTAGTTCCTCTGTTTTCTGTTCCTGTCTTTCCCTTTTCCTGCCTTCTTGTGGATTACTTAAAGATTTTTAAGGATTTCATCTGGATTTATCAAGTGTTTTTTGAATGTATCTCTTCAGATAGTTTTGTTTTTTAGTGGTGGCTCTATGCATTACATTATGCATATGTAGCATCACAGTCTACTTGTGTGAACATTTTACCGCTTTGCATGAAGTGTGGAAACCTTACCTTCATTTAGATTGCTTTACTCATCCCCATTTATAATTGTCTTAAATGTTTCCTTTACATACTTTGACAACCACATTATATATTTATGCTTCAACTATCAAAGATAATTTAGAAAACACAAGAGGCCAAGGAAAGTCTATTGTATTTATCCACAGTTTTACTTTTTCCACTATTTTTTCTTTCTTGATATTCTAAGATTTCTTTTTTTATCATTTTCTTTCTGTTTAGACAATGTCCTTTAGCCATACTCATAGGGTAGTTCTGCTGATTACAAATTCTCTTAATTTTCCTTCATCTGAGAATGTCTTGACTTCCCCTTCATTCCTGAAGGATATTTTTGCTAGATTTAGAATTCTGGGTTGAATTTAAGCACATGAAAAATGTTGTGTTCTGAATTCCATGGTTCTGATGAGAAATCTGCTGTCATTGAAATTTTCTCCCTTTAGGTAAGGTGTAATTTCTCTCTCACTGGTTTCAAGATATTTTTCTTTGTCATTAGTTGTCAGTAGTTTGATATGTCTTGGCATGGATTTTTTGGGTTTAGCCTGTCTGGGGTTCACTCAGCTTCTTGAATCTATTTATTTATGTCTTTTGCCAATATTGAGACAATTTCACAATTTCAGCCATTATTTCTTCAATATTTTTTAGCCCCCAACTTTTTCCCTTCTTCTGGGATTCTGATGACATAAATGTCAGAATTTTTTTTTTTTTTTTTTGTCCTACAGGTCCCTGAAGTTTTTTTAATTTTTATTTTTTTTAACTCTATTTTCTCTCTGTTGTTCAGATTGTGTAATTTCTATTGCTCTATCTTCAAGGTCACTGATTCTTTCCTCTGTCATCACCATTCTGCTATTGAGTCCATCCAGTGAGTTTTTTTTTCAGTTACTATATTTTTTTAGTTCTAAAATCCTGAGGCTTTGTAATTTTTCATTTATGTCAAGTGTGTTTGTACTTGCTCATTGGAACATTTTTATGATAACCAAAAACCTGTTGCTGTTGAGTCGATTCAAACTCAGAATGACCCTATAGCACAGAGTAAAACCACCCCATGGGGTTTCCAAGGAGCAGCTATTGGATTCGAACTGCCAAGCTTTTTGTTTAGCAGCCAAGCTCTTAACCACTGAGCCACAAGGGCTCCAGTTTTATGATAGTTGCTTTAAAATCCTTGTCAGATAATTCCAATATCTCTGTATTGGGGTCTTTTCATTGTCTTTTCTCATGCAAGTTAAGATAATCCTAGTCCCAGGTATGTTGACTATTTTTCCAGTGTATCCTAGACATCTTGGATATTATGAGACTGTAGATATTATTTAACTATTCTATTTTAGCAGGCCTTCACTGACACTGTATCAGCAGGGGGAAGGGAAATGCCATCTCATTACTGCCAGGTAGTGTAGAAATCCATGCTTCTTATTCAGCCTCTACTGACATTACAAGCGAGGGAGGGAGTGGTCGTCAGTAGAAGCCTTATTACCACTGGGTAAGAATGGCAGTCTAGGCTCCCATTTGGTTTCTGCTGTCAATGGGTGCCTAATTTTTTTCCATGGTGTTCAGCTGGAGTAAATAGGATATTTTCAAAAAGGTTTCAGTTTTTCTAGGTCAACGCTTTTTGTTTTTGAACATTTTACTGTGGTTTAGGTGAAAGTTTACATAGCAAATTAGATTCCAAATCAACAATTTATACACAGCTTGTTTCGTGAAGTTGGCTGCAAACTACTGTATGTGTCAGCACTCTCCCCTCTTCCTCCCTGGGTTCCCTGTGTCCATTTGCCCAGCTTTCCTGCCCCTATTTCTCTTCTGAACTTTGCTTTTGGGCAAATGCTGCCTTTTAGGCCTCGTATAGTTGATTGTTCTGAGGTACACATTCCTCCTGGTGTTTTGTTCATTTTATAGGTCTGTCTACTGTATGGCTATAATGTGATCTCTGGGAGTTATTTCATTTCCAAGTTTGAAGTTTGTTTTAAGGGCCATAGCCTCGGAGGTTCCAAAGTCTCTATCCAACTAGTAAGTCTGGTCTTATGAGTTTGAATTTTGTTCTACATTTCTCTCCCACTGTGTCCATGACCTACTACTGTGGTCCCAGCCAGAGCGGTTGGTAGTGGTAGCCAGGCACCATCTAGTACTTGTGGTCACAGGCTAGTGGAGGTCCATTAGTCCTTTGGACTAATTGTTTCCTTGAGTCTTTGTTTTTCTTCACTCTTCTTTGCTCCAGATGGGAAGAGACCAATTGTTGTATCTTAGATGGCTGCTTGTAAGCTTTTAAGACCTCAGTCATTACTCACCAAGGTAGGATGTAGAACATTGTCTACATGGATTATGATATGCCAATTGACCTAAATGTCCCCCAAGACTATGGTCCCTAGCCTCAAGCCCAGTATCTCAGTCCCAGGAAGTGTATGGTTATGGCTAGGAAGTTTTCATGACTGTGTCCACTGTGTGCACTATTACATACACGGGTATTTTTGCAGAATGTACACATATACATGTCCGTGGGTGTACTTCTGTCTTAGTCATCTAGTGCTGCTATAACAGAAATACCACAAGTGGATGGCTTTAACAAAGAAAAGTTTATTCTCTCACTGTCCAGTAGGCTACAAGTCCAAATTCAGGGCATCAGCTCCAGGGGAAGGCTTTCTCTGTCAGCTCTGGAGGAAGGTCCATGTCAGCAATCTTCCCTTGGTCTAGGAGCTTCTCTGCACAGGAACCTCAGGTCCAAAGGATGCACTCTGCTCCTGGCACTGCTTTCTTGGTGGTATGAGGTTCCCATGTCTCTCTGCTTGCTTCTCTCTTTTATATCTCAAAAGAGATTAGCTCAAGACACTACTTAATCTTGTAGACCTCATCAACATAACTGCCGCTAATCCATTTTATTACATCATATTTACAGTATTTACAACACATAGGGAAATCACATCAGATGATAAAATGGTAGACAATCATACAATACTGGGAATCATGACCTAGCCAAGTTGACAGATATTTTGGGGGCACATAGTTCAATCCATGACAACTTCCATACGCCCTCCCACTCCCATTCAGCTTTCATATCTACTTATGTAGACACTTGTACATTACTGTTTATCATTACTGTTGTTGCAGGATTGTATATTTATTAGTATTTACCATTGTTGCTTTTACTCTTGTATACCTTTCAGTGTCTTCCTTTACCTTGATTATGTTGTGCTGACTTCCCCCATATTGTGTCTTATCTCTCCCTTCACCAAAGATAGCATCTACTATCTTGTAAGTGGTTCCCCCCTCCCAGTCCCTGGTAACCATCAATGTTTCTGTCTGTGTGAAAACCTTTTCTTGACTTTTTATAATAGTGGTCTCATACAATATTTGCCCTTTTGTGATTGACTTATTTCACTCAGCATAACGTCCTCCAGGTTCATCTATGTTGTTTCACGGATCTGTCGTTATTCTTTCACGTTGTGTAGTATTCCATCGTGTGTCTGTACCAAAGTTTGTTTATTCATCTGTTGATGGGCACTTAAGCTGTTTCCATCTTTTTGCTATTGTAAATAATGCTGCAGTGAACATGGGTGTACATATGTCTATTCGTGTCACGGCTCTTATTTCTCTAGGATATATATCCAGGAGTAGGATTGCTGGATCATACAGTATTTCTATTTGTAGCTTTTTGAGGAAGCATCATGTCATTTTCATAGTAGTTGTACCATTTTACATTCCCACCAGCAGTGTACGAGAGTTTCCATCTTCCCACAGCCTCTCCAGCATTTGTTATTTCCAGTTTTTTTTTTGATTCGTGCCAGTAATGCCAGGGTGAGATGGTATCTCATTGTGGTTTTGATTTGCATTTCTCTAATGGCTAGTGATTGCCAGCATTTCCTCATGTGTCTGTTGGCCGCTTGACTGTCTTCTTTGGTGAAGTGTCTGTTCATTTCCTTTGCCCATTTTTTAATTGGATTATTTGTCTTTTTGTTGCAGAGGTGGTGAGTTTTCTTGTAGATTTTAGAGATTAGACCTTTGTCTGACTTGTAATGTCCAAAAATGTTTCCCAGTATGTAGGTTCTCTTTGTACTCTTTTGGTGAAGTCTTTTGATGAGCATAAGTGTTTAATTTTTAGAAGATCCCAGTTATCTAGCTTATCTTCTGCTGTTTATGTGTTGTTAGTTATGGTTTGTAGACTGTTAATGCCATGTATTAGGGCCTCTAGCATTGATCCTATTTTTTCTTCTATGAACTTTATAGTTTTTGGTTTTATATTTAGGTCTTTGATCCATTTTGAATTAGTTTTTGTATATGGTGTGAGGTATGGGTCCTGTTTCATTTTTTTGCAGATGGCCATCACTTTTACCAGCACCATTTGTTAAAAAGACTGTTCCCCATTTGATGGACTTTGGGCGCTTTTCAAAGATTAGGTGACCATAGGTGGATGGATTTACATCTGGGTTCTCAATTCTATCCATTGGCCAGTGTGACTGTCATTGTACCAGTACAGGCTGTTTTGACTACGATAGCTGTATAGTAGGTTCTGAGGTCAGGTAGCGCCAGTCCTCCTACTTTATTCTTCTTCTTCAGTAGTGTTTTACTTATCTTTCCATATAAAGCTAATGATTAGTTTTTACATCTCTTTAAAGAATATTGTTGGCATTTGGATTGGGATTGCATTGTATTTGTAGATTGCTTTGGGTAGAATTGTCATTTTCGTAATGTATGTGTCAGCATGGTATGTTTTTCATTTATGTAGATCTCTTTTGGTTTCTTGCAGTAGTGTTTTGTAGTTTTCTTTGTACAGTTCTTTTACATCCCTGGTTAGATTTTTTCCTAAGTATGTTATTTTCTTAGGGGCTATTATAAATGGTATTGTTTTCCTGATTTCCTTTTCATCATTCTCTTTACTGGTGTATAGGAATCCAACTGATTTGTGTATGTTTATCTTGTATCCTGCTACTCTGCTGAATCTGTCAATTAGTTCCAGTAGTTTCCTCAAGGAGTCTTTAGGGTTTTCTATGTATAGTATCATATCATCCATGAACAGGGACAGTTTAATGTCTTCATTACCAATTTTGATGCCCTTTATTTCTTTTTCTTGCCTTATTGCTCTAGCTAGGACTTCCAGCACAATGTTAAATAGGAGTGGTGATAAAGGGCATCCTTGTCTTGCTCCTGTTCTCAAGAGGAATGTTTTCACCCTGTCTCCCTTAAGAATGATGTTGGCTGTTGGTTTTGCATAGATGCCCTTTATTATTTAATTTATTATTAAATTTGAGAAATTTCCCTTCTATACCTATTTAATTGACAGTTTTAATCAGGAATGGGTGTTGGAGTTTCTCGAATGCCTTTTCTGTGTCCACTGAGATGGTCATGTGATTCTTTTCTTTCCTTTTATTTATATGGAGGATTATGTTGATTAATTTTCTAATGTTGAACAATCATTGCATACCTTCTATGAATCCTACTTGGTCTTGGTGTATAATTTTTTTGATATGATGCTGAATTCTATCAGCTAGAATTTTGTTGAGAATTTTTGCATCTATATTCATGAGAGATATTGGTCTGTAATTTCATTTTTTTGTGGCATCTTTGCCTGGTTTTGGTATCAGGATTATGCTGGCTTCATAGAATGAACTTGGAAGTGTCACACATGGTGCAGCTAGGCAGGAAGGAGGGGCGTGATTGTGACATGTTGAGGTAAGATGGGTATGGGAAACAGGAGAGAGAGGAGAGAGAAAGAGGAGCCAAAAACAAACAAACAAACGAAAAAGAGTGCTAAGGGAGCTTGCCGTTGGAGTGGAGAGATGAGAGACTGAGCAATGGAGAAAAACAAAAGGAAAAAAAAATGGTAAAAAAAATTTAGGAAAAAAAAAAAAGGAAAGCCCCCAGGGATCCCATCAGTGCAACTGCAAAGACTAATGAAGTGGTTTCCAGGCCACGAAGTACAGCCTGGCTAGAAGTGGTTGAGGTGTCGCACAGCACCAGGGATTCCGGAGACAGGAAGAGAAGGTAAGTATAGATAGACGAGAAACTGAGAAATGAAGAAAGACAAAAAGGGAAAAAGAGAGAAAAGAAAACAGGCAACCAAAAAAAGAAAAAAGAAATGCTAGCAGGGATCCCACCACATGTCTGTGGAGACTGAGGAAATAACTCCCAAGCTGCACAGTACAGTATGGTTATAAGGAGCTCCCAAGCCAAGTAAAGAAAGAGAAAACAAAGAAACAAAGAAATCAGAACAGAACAAATCAAAACAAATAAAAAGCCCCAGGGATCCCACCAGTGTGGCAGTGCAGGCCACGAAGCAGTTCCACAGTTGAGTGGCATTTCACAGCCTTTCAGGAAGAGGTAAAGATGGCACACAGGGCCAGGTATTTGAGGGAAAGAAGGGGGAGGTGGTGAGAAGTATGGAAGAAATGAAAAGAAGCTGAAAAAAGCAACACCAGCAACAAACAAATGGCACTCAGTGTGGGCAGTTGGTTCCAAGCGGCAAAGGGCTGAAGCTGGTGCTGCCCGGCCAGGAGACTGTGGCAACAGGAAGCAGAGGAGGCTGAGTGGGGGTGAAGAAGGGTAGGGGGTGGGAAAGCGTATATCGCTGGTTACCGGTTGTTCTGTCTCCTGCTGGGAGCTCCATGAAGCTGCTTTCCCGTACTCCCTGTTTGCCGATCTCGGTAAGGAGTCCAAGATGGTGAATCCATGCTGGGTTAGCTGATAGGAGACCTCTGCATGTATCCTTCCCGCTCTCTGTTCTCGGTCAGTTTCTTATTCCATTTGGTGCTTAGCTGAGTTCTTT
>NW_004444144.1:2094755-2107278 GCF_000243295.1 Trichechus manatus latirostris
TAAATTATCTACTTCAGTTTGTGTTAGATTAGGTAGGTAGTGTGTTTCTAGAAATTTGTCCATTTCTTCTAGGTTTTCAAATTTGTTGGGATACAATTTTTCATAGTATTCTGTTATGATCCTTTTTATCTCAGTTGGTTCTGCTGTAATGTCGCCCATCTCATTTTTTATTTTGGTTATTTGCATTTTCTCATTCTTTTCCTTTGGCAATTTGGCCATTGGTTTGTCCATTTTATTGATCCTTTCAAAGAACCAACTTCTAGTCTTGTTGTTTCTTTCTATTGCTTTTCTGTTTTCAATTTCATTTATTTCTGTTCTGATCTTTGTTATTTTCTTTTTTCTGATGACTGTGGACTTCCTTTACTGCTCTTTTTCTATTTGTTGGAGTTGTAGGGTTAAGGTACTGATTTTGGCCCTTTCTTTTCTGATGTGTGCATTTATTGCTATGAATTCTCCTCTGAGCACTGCTTTTGCTGTGTCACACAGGTTTTGGTATGTTGTGTTTTCATTCTCATTTGATTCTAGGATTTTTTTAATTTTGTTTTTAATTTACTCAATTACTGTTTTTTAAGCAAAGTATTATTCAGTTTCCATATATTTGATTTTTTTCCCTGTTTTTCCTGTTATTGATTTCTAGTTTTATAGCATTGTGGTCAGCGAAGATGCTACATATTATTTCCATGTTTTTTAATTTATAGAGGCTTCTTTGTGGCCTGCGATATGGTCTATTCTGGAGAATTATCCATGTATGTTGGAGAAGAATGTATACTGTGCTGCTGTTGGGTGGAGTGTTCTGTATATGTCTCTGAAGTCAAGTTGGTTAATTGTATTATTTAGATCTTCTGTATCTTTGTTTAGTTTCTATTTGTTCCATCTGTCATTGTAAGTTGTGTGTTAAAGTCTCCTACTATTATCGTGGAACTGTCAGTTTCTATTTTCCATGCTGTTAGAGTTTGTTTTATGTATTCTGGAGCTCTGTCATTGATGTGTAGATACTTATGGTTATGTCTTCTTGGTGGATTGTCCCTTTAAACATTATTTGATGCTCCTTCTTGTTTTTTATGATAGATTTTTATTTAAAGTCTATATTATCAGAGATTAATATTGCCATTCCTGCTCCTTTTGGGTTATTGTTTGCATGATATGTATTTTTTTCATCATTTGATTTTTAACCAATTTATGTCTTTGGATCTAACACATGCCACTTGTTGGCAACATATTGATGAGTCATTTTTTTTTTTTTAATCCATTCTGCCACTTTCTGTCTCTTGACTGGTACATTTAAACCATTTTCATTCATTGTGATTATTGATAGGTATGAATTTTATGTCATTTTCTGATGCTTTTTGTTGTGGTGTTGATGTTTGCTTTGTTCTGCTTAATTTTCTGTGCTAAGTTCCTTATGTTTATGTATTTTCATTTCCTTCATTGTTGTTAATTTTGCATTTACTGAGTCTTTATGGTTTTCTTCTTTATTTTGGTGAGGTTTATTAAATTTTTTGTGTGATTACTCTGACGTTTACCTTTATCTTCCTAAGTTTAAAACAGTCTTTTATTTTTTGATATTGCCATGACTTCTCCATATGGAAGTTCTATGTCTACATCACTTATTCCACCCCCCCTTTTGTTTTGAAGTTGTCATTGCTTACAGATAGATATCTCTGGTTTCCTGTTTTTGGTTCTGTAGCTTTATTTTACTTTTGAGATTTCTTTGTCTGGGTTGGCATCCTGGTGATGCCATTGTGTGGCTCATTCTCAGGTTGTTTTCTGGTGTCGTTGGTTCTCTATCCGAAGGATTCCCTTTATTTCTTGAAAGATGGTCTGGTTTTTACAAATTCCTTTAATTAACGTTTATCTGAGAATGTCCTAATTTCACCATTGTATGTATGTGATTCTTGGTTGGCAATTCTTTGCTTTCAGGGCTTTATACATGTCATCCCATTGCCTTCTTACCTGCATGGTTTTTGCCTAGAAATCAGAGCTTAGTCTTATTGGAGTCTCTTTGTAGGTGATACTTCATTTTTCCCATACTGCTCTCAGAATTCTTTATCTTTCGACTTGGAGATTTTGTTATGATATGTCTTGGTGACTTTCTTTTGGGATCTATTATGTATGGGGTTCATTGAGTTTCTTGGATGGAAATCTTCTTGTCTTTCATGCTATTTGGGAAGTTTTCTTTCAGCAGACCTTCAAAAATTCTCTGTGCTTTTTTTTTTTTTTTTGCTTTCTCCTGTTCTGGGATTCCAATCATGTGTACATTATTCCTCTTCATAATAATGTCCCACATAACTCTTAGGCTTTCTTCATTCTCTTTCATTGTTTTGTCTGGCTGTTCCTCAAACAAATTACTATCAAAGTATTTATCCTCTATTTCGCTAATTCTTTCTCCCATTGTTTCAATTCTACTTCTCTGTCCTTCGACTGACTTATCTCTTTCTGATATTTTATACTTAATCTTCTGGATTTTTAGTTGCTTTTTGTATGATTTCTGATTATCTATTTAATTTGTCATTTTGTTCTTGTATTGTTTTCCTGAATTCTTCTACAGTTTTTCTTGGTTTCATCTGTGTTTCTTTTGATCTCTTTAAGGAGCGTATATATAAGCCTTTTGAATTTTTATCAAGCAGTTCTATTACCAAGTCTTCTTCAGGAAGGTTTTCTTTCCCTTTATTTTGGTCACTTGTTTGAGCTATCTTGTCTTGTTTCTTTATATGATTTGATATTGTCTGCTGTGTCTGAGGCATTAAGGTGTTACTTTATTTATTCATGATTTTTTTGTTTTGTTTTGCTATATAAGAGTGGGCAGGTTGGGTGTGCTTCGGTGATTGCTTGTCTGGTGGCACGAGGGCATTCTCTACCTGACCCCAGGTGGATGGGGCAGCAGTGGGCAAAATGAGCCCTCATTTCTGTTCACTGTATATGTGAGACAGCTGAAGGTGTGTTGGGCAGCTACTCATTGGCAGTAAGGATTGGTCACAGTCACTAGCTGGGCAGTTGGGCAGTGTGCAAGGAGCTGGTGGGCAGCCTGGGGCATGGAGGTGCTCTCTCGGGCAGGAGAGGAGCAGGGTTGGTGGCTGGGGGGTAGAGAGGTGCACCCTTTGGTGGGGGAGGTGCGGGTCAGTCATCTGGGGCCACACAAGCATTCTCCTCAGCGGGGTGGTGAGTGGGCTGGGGAGTGCAGGTGCTGTCTGGTGAGAGAGATGGGGCAGGCGGCTACTGTTCCCAGGGGCACTCTCTCTGGAGGTGAGGGGTGGGGTGGGCAGCCGGGATCGTGCTGGTGTTCTCTCCAGTGGTGGAAGGGTGGAGTGGAGGGCCAGGGTAGTATAGATGCTCACTCCGATGGTGGAGGGGCGGGGTGAGTGGCCAGGTTGTATGCAGTTGCACTCCAGCTGGGGAGGATTGGAGTGGGTGGCCAGGTATCTTGCACTCTCTCCAATGAGGCAGGGGTAGGGGAAGCAGCAGGGTGTTGCTCAGGTGCTCTCTCCAGTGGTGGAGTGGGTGGGCAGACAGCTGGGAGTGGGAGAGGGGCAGGGTGGACTGCCAGAGTGGAGGGAAAAAAAAGAGGGGGCTCAGCTAGTGCTTCAATTTCGCAACCCACCCTATCTCTCATGTACCACCGCTGAAGAGTCACACTGTCTCTGAGTCCTGATTTCCTCCCTGCTCTATATATGCCAGGGTCCCTGAAGCTCTCATCCTCCTTCCTTTACTTTCCCTCATTAGCTCCAGTTCATATCCTGCTCACCTTGTTTCACTCTGGGTATGTCTACACAGTTTCTTTGTCTCCTACTGGGAGTTCCGTAATGTTGTATTCCTATGCTCCTCACCCAGAGTCACTGCTGGCTTTGTCTCAAAATGGCCCCGCTGTGCAGGACTGGCTGGCAGGGCACCTCCACTCCATATCTCTCTCCGTTCCTGCTGTTGTTCAGTTTCTTTTTCCAATCGGTGTTTGATCTAATTCTATACCCTTTAATTGGATGCTCAGGGTTCCAGGGTTATCATCTGTATCTGTTACATTTTGTTTCTTGGGTCTTTGCTGAAGAGGTACAGAGTAGTGTGTGTGACCAGGCTGCCATCTTGAATTGGTCTCCACATCTGTTCCTCGAAACATCTCAATTGGTATTCTGTCAATTCCTGCAGCCTTCTTTTTTGCCAGTGCCTTCAGTGCAGCTTGGACCTTTTCCTTCAATACTATTGGTTCTTGATCATATGCTACCTCCTGAAATGGTTGAACATTGACCAATTCTTTTTGGTATAGTGACTCTGTATATTCCTTCCATCTTCTTTTGATGATTCCTGAATCATTCAACATTTTGCTCATAGAATCCTTCAATATTGCAATTCAAGGCTTGAATTTTTTATTCAGTTCTTTCAGCTTGAGAAATGCTGAGCATGTTCTTCCCTTTTGGTTTTCTAACTCCAGTTCTTGGCACATTTTATTATAATACTTTACTTTGTCTTCTGAAGCGCCCTTTGAAATCTGTTCATCTCTTTTACGTCATTATTTCTTTCATTCGCTTTAGCTACTCTACGTTCAAGAGCAAGTTTCAGAGTCTCTTCTGAAATGCATTTTGGTCTTTTATTTCTTTCCTTTCTTTTCAATAACCTCTTACTTTCTTCATGTACGATGTCCTTGATGTCAATCCACAACTTCTCTGGTGTTCGGTCATTAGTGTTCAAATGCATCAAATCTGTTCTTGAGATGGTCTCTAAATTCAGGTGGAATATACTCAAGGTTGTACTTTGGCTCTCATGGATTGGTTTTAATTTTCTTCAGTTTCAACTTGAACTTGCATAAGAGCAATTGATGGCCTGTTTGTTGCACAGTCGGCCCCTGGCCTTGTTCCGACTGATGATACTGAGCTTCATCATCATCTCTTTCACCAGATGTAGTTGATTTGATTCCTATCTTTTCCATCCAGTGAGGTCCACGTGTATAGTTGCCGTTTATGTTGTGAAAAAAGATATTTGCAATGAATAAGTTGTTGGTCCTGCAGAATTCTATCATGTGCTCTCTGGTGTCACTTCTATCACCAAGATTTATATTTTCCAACTACTGATCCATCTTCTTTGTTTCCAACTTTCATATTCCAATCTCCAGTGATTTTCAATGCATCTTGATTGCATGTGTGATCAATTTCGTACTGCAGAAGTCGGTAAAAATCTTCAGTTTCTTCATATTTTGCATTAGTGGTTGGTGCATAAATTTGAATAACAGTCATATTAACTGGTCTTCCTTGTAGGTGTATGGATATTATCCTATCACTGACAGCGCTGTATTTCAAGATAGATCTTGAAATGTTCTTTTGCACGATGAATGAAATGCCATTGCTCTTCAATTTATCATTCCCGGCATAGTAGACCATATGATTGTCTGATTCAAAATGGTCAATACCAGTCCATTTCAGCTCACTAATGCTTAGGATACTCATCTTTATGCATTCCACTTCGTTTTTTATGACTTCCAATTTTCCTAGATTCACACTTCATATATTCCATGTTCTGATTATTAATGGATGTTTGCAGCTGTTTCTTCTCATTTTAAGACAATTAAATTATAGATAGGGAGGGTCAAGGGACTTCAACACATCAATACCGAAAGATTACCAAATAATGATGGGTATATAAAGTTTAAGTTTTTAAACGAAGACAGTTTCCTATTCTATACAAATGTGATTTGACGCGATTTTGAACAAAAAAAGTACACAATCCAGAAACAGTTGAAATTATTTTGTTTTACTCAGAAAATAAAATAAAAATTTCACCAATACACAAAAAAAAAAAAAAAGAGGGAAAAAAATTCCAGATTCCAAACCATATCTCTCTAATAGTTTCCCATCTCACTGAGAGTAAATGTTTTATAATGGCGTATAACGCCACACGTGGTCTTTTCTCCCATCACTCTCTTCTTGGTTACTCTACTCAGACACGCTCCTTGCTATTTCTCAAGCACAGCAAGCGTGTTCCACCTCAGGGTCTTTGCATTTGCTGCACCATCTTCCTGGAATGCTTCCCCCCAGATATTTTATCTCATGGTGCTGCCTGACTGGAAGAGGACTAGCTGGCCTCTCAGCCTAGTCCTAGAATCAGGATCAAGGAAAAGATGACCCATTCCTCTCTCTCACCTTGAAAGCCAAGATTTTCCCAGTGGTCTCTGTGGAGGGCACAGTCAAACTTGGAGCCAGTCAGCTTCTTGTAGATGGTCTGGATTCGGCCATGTACTGGGTCTTGGCTGTCAAGGCCACCTGTCCCAAAACACATCCACACCCTCGGTCAGACTGCCTCTTAGGGGAGGACTTCTCAGAGGCAGGTACAGCCAAGATGGATCTGGACTGTGCTCAAGATACTCTATTCTCCCACATTGGACCCCTCAGTTCCCGTGCTCTTCCCCCTCAACAGAGCACATGCAAGACCCCTGGTTAGCCTCAGCACTGTGCTGAGCAACAGTGCTCTTGGCATGGGCACACTGCAGCACCTGCCCTGTGGCAGTGCCCGTGCTGGGCTGGGCTGGCACTCACACTGAGCGATGGTCAGGACCAGGTCCCTTTCCTCATGGAGGCCCTGGTGGAGCTTTGGAGGACCGAAGAGAAGGTGCCGGAGGGCGGCAAGCCCAGTCCTTCGAACGGTTGGCTGAATTCTGGGGAGGAAGTTGGAGGCAATGGAGAGAGTGCCGGGTTTGCTTGCCTTAATGAGCTTACCCTCGAGTCCACATACAGGGACAGTTCTTGTGGAAAGAAGCAGTTCCTACCAACTGGCTGGTCTCTGGGCCAGGGAAAGGGGGCCGAAGCTGTGGTGAGCACATGCTGAGTTTCTGGAGACAGGCTCTTCCAGCTTCCAGGGTCTCTGTAAGCAGAAAGAGCTGTTCCCAGGCCCATGCATTATCAGTCAGTTCTCTGCATTTAGTCGTTTGAGCTTTCCCAGAACTAGCTGTTCCTGACTCCCGGTAAGGCTAGGAGTCCCTAGATGGTACAGTTAACATGCTCAGCTAACTGAAAGGTTGGAAGTTCGAGTCCACCCAGATGTACCTAGGAAGAAAGGCCTGGCAATCTACTTCCAAAAAATCAGTCATTGAAAACCTTACTCTGACACACACGGGGTTGTCATGAGTCAGAACTGACTCCACAGCAACTGGTTCAGTGAGGCTAGAGATGCCCAGCTGCAGAGAACCCCCATGTGGTCAGACAAAAACCAGGCCAGATTTCACAGCAGCAGCTTTTACCTTTTGTCTGCTGTCTGTCTCTGTAAAGGACATAAGTCACAAAATCGAGCAGCCTCTCAATTTCCAGGATGAGGGAGCCAGTGGGGAGGGGAGTTTACAGGGGGTCAATGCCTCTGCCGGGTAGCTGGAGCCTTCTGTCTATACCACAATCAGCACTTCCTAAACCAGGTTATGCTGGCTTCTTGTAGCTCAGGGCCACTGCCTTGAAATATTCTGATTTTGGCGGCTTCTGGCTCTCTGGGTCCTACAGTCCAACGCCATTCCTGTCATTTCAGCACCTCTCTTGAGCCGAGTTTTAGACTGAAAATCTGCAATCACATTCTCCTAAACTTACTACTGGTCACTCAAGATGCTCCAGAAAGCTCTTCCCAGCTTTTATTCTCCCCAATATTCCTTCTTTTTCCAACTCCACATATTTCTTAAATTCCCAAATAGCTTCTGGTTCCTGGAGGGAATTGCAGAGTTTCCTATATTGGCCAGGAATTATTCAGCTCCCTGCATAGGTTGCCTTGCTTCCCCCAAGGAACTACCTAGCATGATTCCAGACATCTCCATCCCTAAGAGGAAAGAGCAGGGAAACAGCTACAAAGGCACCTGTATCACAGGGCCACAGGAGCTCCATGGACACAGTCCCAGAGACGCCTCCAGGGCACTGCATGAGCCATGGGTCCTTGGCTACCATGATCCTGTGCCGCGAGAGTCTTAGGTAAGACAGGGCCCTCAATGGAAGTTTCCATCACGCCTGCTCAGGGCCCTGTCCTTGTGGAATGGATATCTGGCTCCTGGGAAGAAGCTGCTTTGCTTGAGACCCCAATTCCCATACCTTGAAGGAGGAGAGGTCTACAGTCTGGAAATGCTGCAGGGCCTCACTGAAGGAGATTAGCTACCCAGGCTGGTCTGAACTGGAGAAGACACTCCAGGATTTATAATGGTAGCCATTATACCATTTACTGAGGGCCTTCTGGTTATCACCTCCAATCCAAGCACTGGCTTGACACTGCAAACATCAGACACCTACAGCCACAACCAATCCGCTTTCAAGGGGCTGGCATTATCTGCTGGGCTGACTCCCTTTTTAGACCAGGCTGTTTAGAGGTTTGCTAGGCGGACCTCTGTAGTGAGTCGGGATAGATCCATCCTACAGGGAGCTTCCTAAATTCCACTCACCTATGAGGGGGCAAGTCCCTGCCTGGAGTGGATACCCACATAGAAGCAGGCCACCAGTTGGTTTAAGGCCTTTCCTAATTTCTACTTTGCTCCTTCTCACACCTGTATATGACCTCCTCCTCATCCTTGGTTATAGCCCACAGGGAACTAGCTTATCAGTTAGCAGTACAGGTGACGGCTGATAAAGCCCATGGAACATCTCTCCAGGAGCTCAAATGGGGCTCAGGCTGGATGGGTCCTCGTTCTATTCTCTTACCGCTCCCTCCAAACCTCTCTCAAAAAGGGACGTGAGTCAATTTTCACCCAGTCCTCAGAGCCTTCCAGCAGATGGTTTCAGCCCCCACCCCCAGGGACTTCCTTGTGCAGAGAACAACCTGCTCAACCTTCTGCAGTGCCCTGGCTGCCTGCCTCCATCCTGTGCCCAACTTCATCACTCTGCGGAGGCTGAGCCTGACTCAGGTCCTTCCTGTCTTCTCTCAGGGCTGGGTGGGGGATGGACAGGTTACTGGCCGTTTCCTGACAGCACTCATTCCCATTTCCCCCAGAGGCAGAATGTCCTCTCCTTTGGATTTGAAAAGGAGACTTTACTCTATGTCACGTAGCTAAAATGAGAACACCAGAACTCTATCTCCTAATCCCACAGTTGCAGAAACTTCTGTTACACATGAGGATGGTGTCGTTGCTGCCAGCAGGGCTGTGTGAAGGTCGTGCCGTGCCTGCAGTTACCTGTCTCTGGCTGGATGCTGTCCACGGTTTCCCATTCTTCTTGGGCTCTGAGCACTTCTGTACTTACAACTGCAATAGTGAGAAAAGGAAACACTGAGATCCAGGTATGTCTGGATCACTGTAGTAGCCCGAACCTCATCTGCTTGCCTTAGGTCTTGTCTCCTTCGAATCCCCCTTCATACAGTTGGCTGAGTGAGCTATGAAAAAGGCAGATCTGATGTCGACCCCTTCTCAAGATCCTCCAGGGATTCTCCATAACCCTCAAGGTAAAACCCAAACTCTTCAGCACAGCACCTAAGTACGTCTATAATCTGGATCCTTCTCACCTCCCAGCTTTGCCCTTGGCCTATACAGAACTAGCTGAAGGTCCTCAACAAGCTCTACCTCCTCCCACTTTGGGTGTCTTGGCACAGGCTGCCCCCTTGCTGACCAACCAGGAGGCTAGTACTCTCACCTTCACTTCCAACCCCTGCTGGCGTAGCTCATTCTCAGCCCGCAGTTAACTCGGATATCACCCTCACTGGATGTTGTCTTTCACCTCAGTCTGGACTAGGAGCCACTCCTGAGAGACACTGATACTCAGTGCTTATCATACAGCGTTGTAACTGCCTCTCCCATGAGACTGTGGGCAGGGTTCTCTAGAACCTAGCACGGTGCCTGACACATGATAGGTGCTCAACAAACGTTTGATGAATGAATGAATGAAAGCACAATACCAAAAACCAAAGCAGTTGCCTTGAGTAGATTCTGACTCATGAAGACCCCATGTGCATCAGAGTAGAACTGTGCTCCATAGGGTTTTTAATGACTGGTTTTTCAGAAGTAGATCGCCAGGCCTTTCTACCAGGGTGCCTCTCGGTGGACTTGAACCACCAACCATTCAGTTAGCAGCCCAGTGCTTAACCGTTTGTGCCACCCAGAGCCTCTGAAAGCACAATAAGAAGGGGAAAAGCAGCAGGATAGGCTCTCGAGAGCCATCACACAGGCCTTTTCTCCAAACCACAGCTGTTAGTCTCTAGCCCAAATTGCTAGGGTATTTGCTGTCACTGCCTTTCCTATAAAGGACATCAAGTAAGTGAAGGACGGAGACGCTTCAGTTTAACACCAAAAATGATCCTCCAGTCGCAGCGGTAAAAATAGTTTCGGATAGCTCCCCTCTGCCTTATAGTCTTGGCTGAAGAAGTCACATGACAATGCAATGTGTTGAGAATATACTTGACAACTGGATAAAATACTACCAAAAACTCTAAATGCTAACTGATAATGAATAAAAGAAAGTCGCTGGGAAGAGGTAGATAGAGGGTGGTCGCTAAAAGCACACCCCAGAGCTAAACTGCCTGTTTCTATTTTATCTCCAACACTTACCAGTTGTATTTCTTTGGGCAAGTTACTTAATCATCTGTAATCCCTCATAACATAGCTGTGAGCATGAGGTCATTCCACAACTTGGAAGAGTATATGGCACAAACGTAAGTGCTCAATAAATGTTAGCTATTATTATCGACACAACCATGGGCTCAGGTCCAGCAGAGTGAAGGACAGTCATAGCAGGTGAGGTGGGTCCAGAGGTCCTGAATGCTTGGATTTCTAGAAAATTCAATCTTGCCAGCCCCAAACTCTAGGTGGGGTGGCAGACAGGGAGCCTCAGGGTTTCCAAGCTAGACAACGCTAATGGAATACAGAACACTCGACTTTGGACGGTCAAGAACATAAAACATGCTGGACCCTTGGGAGATGAAAAGAAGGGACAAAGTGACTGAACAAAAACAGAAAGAGTGGAACAACAACAACGAATGCTTATTATGAGGCTGAAAAAGGTCCCTTCACTCTTCACACCCTCATCTACACACAACTTTATTCATTTATCACTCTTCAAATCCTTACCTACACCCTTTCAAATCCTCAGCAACGTGATCAATCTTTAACCCCGCACGTCTCACCTACAAACAACTTGATCAAAGACTGTGAGCCAGGAGCAGAAATGTCTGCAATAAAGGCGTGGGAATTTGCTCTCGCAGCAGGTTAGCCAACAGAGAGCACAAGGTCTCAACCAGCAATATCAGTCTGGTGCCTAAAAACTCGATGCAAATGTCCAGACTGCACAAGAGCTTCTCTTTCCTTTCCTCTTGGAACCAGGGAGGCTCCTTCTACTTCTGAAGAGGATCCTGACATAAATACTATTCTCCCCTGGCCAACAAAAGAACATGCGGAGAAAAGACACATTCTTTTGATATGTTCTACCTATTTACAATTAACCATATATCCCAAACCATCTTTCCCAAACAGGAGTGTTACTTACCGGTCCGTCTTTTAACTCTTTCTCATTATGGAAAGAGCCAGATATTTCATTCATGACTCACAACCATTTGTCCAAGTGAGCTTTGTCCTTGGCCTCAGGAAGGGGCTTAATAAGGTCCGAGATCAGAAGCTTCGGGAGAGCTGGAGATCCAACTGCTCTACATTTGCTCTCCTAAGAGAACAGTCCCTCTGTGCCATCACCAGGTGTAGGAGGTTTCAGTGAACACTGAAAGATGTCCCTGAGGTCTCTGAAGTCTCAGCCCTGCAAAAAAGAAAAAAGAAAACTGGTTTCATCATTCAGTTATGCCTCTGTTGAGAAAAATGGACTTTTAAAATCTTTAAGCAGCTGTGAGTTTATTCTGAATAAGTGAGCAGCCTACCTCTTACTACCCAGACCACACGATGGGGAAAAAGGGGGCCCTGCAGGAGTCAGGGGCCGGGTTCTCAACGTTGCCTAGAAGGCAGCAGCACCACTGTGAGCGCTGGGGTCTGTTTATGACACTGACGTTACTGGGCCCGATGGCAGCTCATCAAAGGGGTGAGGCCAATAGGCGGCACCTTGGTGGGTGGTCTTCCCTGAAGTGCTCAGGCTTTGCTCAGGTCTCAGACTCAGGTTGGGTCTGGGGGCTTAAAATACTAGATCTAATTCCTATGACATTAGAAACTCAGAATGCAGCACAACATCTAATCTCCCCTCAGTTGTCACAATATTGTACATGGAGCAGCTGTCTAGCCAGTATGGCTCTTTAATCCGCCGCTGTCTGCTCCAAGAGAAGGACTCTTCAGGTCCATTCCTCATCATGGGGTAATTGGACATAATGGAAGCCTGTCACCCCAAAACCACGCGGGATCATAAGTGGGAGGTTGGCTCACACACATTTGACAGTCAAACGTCACAGACTCGGGTGACTAAAGGAGGTGGCCTCTCTATGAGGTCAGCCCTCCACTGTGGGATATGATCTAGGTTCCCCAAAACTCGTCTGCTGGTAACAAACTGGGATCTTTGTCAGGAGGTAGGAGGCATCAATTCCTAACACTTGCAATTAGCAGGAATACTTCCTAACTCTTAGGCTGGACATTTGGCTCATTGGATTCTGGTGGGGTGGGCGTGGGGGT
>NW_004444144.1:2109204-2110862 GCF_000243295.1 Trichechus manatus latirostris
AAAAGAAATTGCGTTTTGTTTGTCAAGTGATTTGACTGGTTGCCAGGTGTTTTGACTGGCGGTCAAGTGATTCAACTGGTTGTCAAATGATTTGACTGGTTGATTTTGTTTGTCAAGTGATTTGATTTGATGGAGTCCAACTCAAAGCATTAAGCCCTGGTTCTGAAATCTACCGGAGGCTCGGCAAGGTGCCTCGTGATCAGAGCCGCTCTCCCTTCACCAGAATACCTCCATTGTTGTTGTTAAAACCTATCTTAGGGTTGCTCTAAGGTTTGAAGAATGACTACTTATTAAAAAAAGAAAAAAAAAAAATCCCTATTTTTACCTCCAGACTCCCTTTCACTTATACATTTTAGAATTCTGTGTGATGCAGCTTGCTACACAGTCAGAGACGATATAGTGGAAGTACTAATAGTCTGAACTTCTCAGACAGAATTTTTGGCTTTAACTCTGTCACTAATTTAGTGCATAGCCATTCGCAAGTCGCTGGATGTATCTGGGCGGGTCTAAAAATGAGATAACTAGTTTAACTGTTTTTCAGATCAGGTTGTGACGTATTGGTGAGTCTTAAATCAATTTAGTGGGTTAGAACCAGCTTTTAAAAATGTAGAAGAATAGAAAATATTGGTCATGGTAAGTGTTGTATTGTGAACATCTGTGTCAGGTGTATGCATTATATACTTACATGTGTTCTGAGTCATGATATAAAATGTATTTTTCACTATGGGTCTCTCTAAAATAGTTTGAAAGCCAAAAAATTTGCCAAGTTCTCTTGCAGCTTGAAAGTTCCAAATCTCAGTTCTCCCTGAGTGACTGAACCCTTAGAGAAGAGATCTTGTGTTGGAGGCGCCCATATAGCACCACCAGGGGATACCATATACTCTCCAGTTTTATCTTCTGTTAGGCCCTGCACCCTCAGCCCTGTCTCTACTGCCTCCAGACTCCACCATGCGAAGGGGTGGTGCTGTAATTTCTCAGAGCAGCAGCCTCTGAAAAATATTTTAGAACTATGAGCAGCTCTGTCTCCAAGTACCACAATACCACCTGGCTGCATCACTGGCACCCACAGACCCTGCAGCTGCCAAAGAGAAATGACCTGTGAACGCACAGTTGCAGGAGATGGCAGCCTGCTCCACAGCATTCTCCCCTCCCCCACCATGTTTTCTTTTTTCCCTGGTTTTCTGTCTGTGGGGCCCTGGTGGCGCAGTGGTTGAGAGCTACAGCCGCTAACCAAATTGTCAGCAGTTCGAATCCACCAGTTGCACTTTGGAAACCCTACGGGGCAGTTCTGCTCTGTCCTATACACTCACTAGGAGTCGGAATCGCCTCGACGGCAGTGGGTTTGGTTGTCTCTCTGCACCTAGGTTTCTCAGCCTGTATCACTGTCAGCCTCCGTTTGTTCCTGTAGTAGTAGTTCACCGAGTCCTACTTTCTTTGAACGTAGGGAAAATTCCTAAGTACATAGCGGCTTTACTTAAACCAGTTCAGATCAAACCAAATTGTTTCGTTTTATCTACCTGGTGGGTCCTGAGTATTTCCAAGGTGAAGTGTTTGAGACAACTTAGACAGGAGCTTCGTGCCAAACTGCTCTAGCGGTTTCTTGCATTGTACAAGCTAGAGAAGCCCTTCTCGGTGTCTGTGTCTTTGCTGTTTCTCTG
>NW_004444144.1:2111477-2113942 GCF_000243295.1 Trichechus manatus latirostris
GGCAGCACTGGCCGTTTTATGTTGGACCAGATCACCGAGGGGCAGCTGGACTGGGCTGCCATGTCCTCTCCCTTTGACATTATGGTACTAGAAGGGCCCAATGGCCGGAAGGAGTTCCCCATGTACAGCGGGGAGAAAGCCTATGTTCAGGGCCTCAAGGAGAAGTTTCCTCAAGAAGAAGCTGCCATGGACAAGTACATAAAGCTGGTTAAGGTAACATGGACATGCTGAGGATCCCAGTTTTATCCCCTACAAGGCTGGCTGACATTCATTAGTGGAGTGACTGGTGGGGGAGGCAGGAAGGGAGGAACACGTCTATCCTGAACTCAGCCCCTGCCTGAGTCCACCTCTCTGTCCAGCTGGGCCCTCTGTCTCTGGAGCCTTGGCTCAGCAGCTGCCACTCTCACTTGTGGCCCCTCGGGGGCGCCCTGCTCTCCCTGACTAGGCTGGCTTCCATGTGGTCAGATCACTGCTCTTTTCACTTCATGTGGGGCCAGATCGAAAAATTTCAAAAGGAATTTGAGCAGGAAACTAAATGACTAAAGAGGACTCATGTGTATATTGGATAAGGGCTTAATATCCAGAATATATAAACTCTTACAATTTAACAACAAAACGACAAACAATCCAATCAAAAAAGGAGCAAAGGGCTTGAATAGACATCTAACCGAAGAAGAAATACAAGTAACCAATAAGCACATGAAAAAATGCTCAATGTTATTAGTCATTAGGGAAATGCAAGTGAAAACCACAATGAAATATCTTTTCATACCCACTAGGATGACTATGGAAATGCTGGTGGCATAGTGGTTAAGAGTTTGGCTGCTAACCAAAAGCTTGGCAGTTCCACTTCACCAGGCACTCCTTGGAAACCCTATGGGGCAGTTCTACTGTGTCCTATAGGGTCACTATGAGTTGGACTCGACTCGAAGGCAATGGGTTTAGTTTTATTTGGTTTAGGATAACTATGATTAAAAAAACGTAAAACAATGAGTGTTGGCGAGGATGTGGAGAAACAGGAATCCTCATCTGTTGTTGGTGGGATTGTAAAATGGTACAGCTGCTGTAGAAAACGTTTAGCAGTTCCTCAAAAATTTGAACACAGAATTACCATATGATCTAGTAATTCCATTCCTAGGTATATGTCAGAAGCCCTGGTGGTGCAGTGGTTAAGAGTTATGGCTGCTAACCAAAAGGTCAACAGGTGTATACCAATAGAATTGAAAGCAGGAACATAAACTGTTACTTGTACACCAATGTTCATTGCAGCTCTATTCACATTAGCATAAAGGTGGAAAAGGCTAAATATCTGATGAATGTATAAACAAAATGTGGTACATGCATACAATGGAATATTACTCAACCATAAAGAGAAATGAAGTCCTGATACCTGCTACAACATAGATGAATGTTGCAAGCATTTTGCTGAGTGAAATAAGTCAGACACAAAAGGACAAATACCGTATGATCCTACTTATATGAAATGTCTAGAATAGGCAGGTGTATGGAGACCAAAGTTAATTGGTGGTTAGCAGGGGTGAGCTGGAGGGAGGGGAAGGAAGACACAGTGCTTTGGGGACACTGAGCTTCTGTTAAGGGTGATGGAAAACTTGGGAGTAGATAGGGTGATAGATGGACATGTCATCCATCACTGAACTGTACATGTGAAGATTGTTGAAATGGCAAATGTTTGGTTATGTACATATTTACCACAATAAAAAAAATTAGGGTAAAAAGGACTCATTTGAGTGTAGAAAGGGAAAAAATTCATGCTACAGATTCTTATAAAAATCCAAATTCAGCAGAACTCAGCCAGGGGAAGTGTTGCTGGGCCGTTGGGTGGGTGCAGGCTACTGGAATGGTGACTGTGCCCCATGGTTCCCAGAGCTGAGGCCTGTTCCTCACGCCCTTTTCCTTTCCTGGGCGGTGTCCAGTGGAGTCATCTTTGCCATCTTGCTGAAGCTTTTCCCGTTGCCTATGGTTCAGCTCCTCAACAAGTGTGGGCTGCTGACTTGTTTCTCTCCGTTCCTTCGTGCATCCACCCAGAGCTTGTCTGAGGTCTTGAAGCAGCTGCTGGCCTCCCCTGAGCTCCAGGCAGTGCTCGGCTACATCGTCGTTACTTACGGTGGTACTAGCTCTGGATGGCTCCTGGAGAGGGGGGTGCTGTTCTCCCGGCTCTCAGTCTTTCTTCCCGAACCTGCTTGGCTGAAATGGAGCAGTATAAATCCCAAGCCCTTTGGAGCTTACAGGTGAGAAGTCTGTCCACCTGCTGGACTCTCTCAGAGAAATTCCCCTCATCCATGCCCTGGATTTTTCTGTTCGACCAGCACTGTCCTCCTTGTCTTGGCAGTGTGATGTTTTGCAGGGAGGAGATTCCTGCTGGACCCAAGATCTGTAAAATACCCCTTATTTGGATGGAAACAAAGCCCTCTGACTGCCTTGGGCCTGGGGAGCATTTGGATCCC
>NW_004444144.1:2124522-2174622 GCF_000243295.1 Trichechus manatus latirostris
TTCTTACTCCGTTTGGTGTTCGGCTGAGTTCTTTATCTCTTCATTTGATGTTCTAGGGTTTCAGGATTGTTGATTCTCTGTTTGGCTTAGTTTTTCCGATCTTTGTTGTGGAGGGACGGCGTGGTGTTTCTGCCTAGAGCGCCATCTTGCTGGAAGTCCTTGGCTTAATCTTTATGGAAGCAGATTGCCAGAACTTTCTTCTGAAGTACCACTGGGTGGGTTTGAACTGCCAACCTTTAAGTTAGTAGTTCAGCGCAAACCATTTGCACCACCTAGCTCTTAAAAGAAGTTTAATAAATGTTGGTTCAGGGAGGGCTGGAATGAGTGAGTCACCTGAGCACTCCCCAGGGCAGTATGGAGGCCAGCAGAGTACCCTGCCCTCACCTGTAATGGCAGAGGAGGACCTAGAATCTCATTGTCCTGACTCAGGTTGGTGCTGTTACCTGCACAGAGAGTCAGATCCCACAGCGGATTAACTCTTTGAGGAGGCCGTCTGTGCAACAATGGACTATGGCAAACAGAACAGGCCATCCGTGTCTAGGGGCTGATTGAGAAGCAGCAGGGAAGGGAACCAAGAGGCCTGAGGATACAGGGCTGGCATGATGGTGAACTCCCCAGAGGAACCTTTGAAGGAGTAGGTGGTGAGTCAGTGGGCCAGTTCACAACAGAACAAGGGAGAAAAGGCCATCAGTGAGGTCTGAGAATGTATTTGTAAAAGAGATCAAGAGGTTGCTGGGTAGTGAGAGAGAGGTGGCAGTTGTGCAATATTTTCTCTGATGTCTGTGAGCAAGTTCTCCTTTCAGCTGAAAAGGGTCCAAGAGCAGGTCAACTGATCAATTCAGTTAAATTCAATTCAGAACATACTTGTGTTTTCCATGTGCCAGGCAATAAAAGATACAGACAAAAACAAAAATAAGTGCCAATCTCTAACTCAAGAAGTTTCCAACTACATAGGGAACATTATTGCAATATAAGTTCCACAGTCGACACATATGCTTGGGATGGAGGTGACATAGAGGATGGTGGAACAGGGAAGGCCTCACAGAGGCAGAGGTGTCTGAGCCACATCATAAAGGCTGAGAAGCTAGCCAGTGGTCAGGGTGAAGGAAGTTGTTCCAGGCAGGGAACAGCATGTGCGAAGCCATGGAGGTATGAAAGAGCTGAGCATTTCCAGGCATCTGAGAGTGTTAGGTTGAACTATAAGAAACATCAGTTTTTACAGGTCCAAAAAATGGTCGAATGTCCGTTGTTTCACATGGTTCTACCTAATAGTTCCATAAGAGTAGCAAGAGATGAGGCTGCGCACACAGAAGGGACCAGATCATGGAAGGCTGCTACAAGGCATGTTATAAATCTGAGGTGTCCTTGAAGGGTTTTAAAGAGAATCAAACCAAACCAAAACCATTGCCATGGAGTCGATTCCAACTCATAGGGACCCTCTGGGACAGAGTAGAAATGCCCTGTAGGGTTTCTGAGGCTGTAAATATTTAGGGAAGCAGAATGCTACATCTTTCTGCTGCAGAGTGGCTGGTGGGTTCAAACCACTGACCCTGCGGTTAGCAGCTGAGCACTTAACGACTGTGCCACTAGGGCTCCTCTTAAAGAGAACAGTAAGGTGAAATAGAACTCTGGCATCAGTGAAGAAGGAAGAAGGGAGGGTGTTAGCCCATGAGCTTTGTCAGGGTTGATAGTTGGGCTTTGCTCAAGAAAAGAGGGGCCTGGGGGACAGAAGGGTGGGACAAGTGGGGAGAGAGCTAGGGAAGGTAAGCGCAGAAGCCATTGTGGGATAGGTTGCAGTGCTTGAGGATATTCCACTCACACTGCAATTTTGCCTGGGTCTGCACTGCCTGGCCCAAGGTGGGCTGGACTCCCAGGTCTGAGAAAATGAAGCGTAGGCTGGGGGAGATCTGTGAGGCTGTGGGCCTTTCTTTACCTTCCTAGAGCTCTCAGAACTTCACCCACCTCCTGTGTCTGCAGGTGTCAGTGTGAAGAAGGGCCAAGAGCTGGTGAACATCTACTGCCCCATCGTGATCTCCAATGCAGGGCTGTTCAATACCTACGAGCACTTATTGCCAGAGCATGCCCGCTATCTGCCAGGTAAGAGACTGGTCTGCGTTGCTGTCTTCCAAGTTCTCCAGCATTTCCCCTTCTGGAGTCATCTTGCTCAGCCTGTGTGATGCTTTCTCTCTTCTTCTTGGCTTCCCAAACCAGCTACCCTCTGACTATCCTTAAGCAGAAAAGGTGAGAATTTTGGTGTCTAATGGTATCTGTTTGCAGCAAGCCTCTGTGTTTAGGGGTTGGAAACAAGTTCCTTTCTGTTCCATCATCCCCAAAGACTCTTTGGTCCTTATCTCTCATTTCATTCTTGGCATATTTACACCCGTTCCCCTTGTAATCTCAACCACTTTTCCCTCTCCTCTTTTAAGTCTCCATTCCAAGTGGCCCATTTCCAGTTTCTCTAGATCTTAGATCATCTTTTAATAGTTAGTGAGTAGAGTCCTAAAGGAACATTTCTTGGGTTTTCACTGAGTTTGTAGTGTGAATTCCACTTTCTTTCTTAATTTCTCATTTATTTTGAATAGAGGAGATTGATCTGGTAATATCAGTAGGGAAGCAACACTGATGTGGAGAAGAAAGGATAGATATAATAGGTGTGTGCTTTATTTGGGATGTTTTTCTTCTTTCAGGACCCAGCTCCTTATTGGGGCTGAGCTTGCCAGAGTACCTTTCTGGCTTTCTTCTGTTTCTTGAGCCCCATGCTTGAAATCTGGTACCCAGGTAGAAATAAGCCTCAATGCAGTCATCTCTGACAGGCTGTGTCTAAAAATAAAAGCCTGGATTTGTGGAGGGGAGGTGGGTATATTTATGGGCGTACCATGGATAAGTCTATGTGAGAGGCTCAACTTTTGTCATTGTATTTGATCCTCACAATCACCAGAGAAAGAGATATCATCATCCTAATGTTTATGGTTGGGGAAACTGAGGCCCATAGAGGTCAAGTAACTTCCCAAGGCCACTCAGTGAAAGTGGCAGAGCTGAGATGAGAACTCTGGTCTGTATGACTCGAAAGTCTAGGCTTTTTGTACCCTACCTGGGCTGAGAAGTGTGGGCACTCTAGAGCAACGGCCTCACCAAACGGGGCAGGAGAGCAGGAGCAGCCCACAAGGTCTAAGTAGCCGAGCCAAAGCTAGATGAGAAGTTACCATGTTGAAGTGGACTCAGGTTGTCATGTAACTCGAAGCTACTGGTGTGATGTGAGGAAAGGAGGCTGGTTGGCCAGGAGGGGACCAACAATCCAGCAGGAGTAAGAGAGAGGGGTCTAGATAAAGGCTTTGGCTGGGGTGGGATGGACACCAGGGATATTAGTGGGCTGAGGACGAGGAGTGCAGGAAGCAGTGGGGAGGAGCTCTCCACCCGTGGTGGGCCCCATGGGCTGCTCCCTGCGGAGCTGGGGAAAGTGGGCAGCACAGTGGGTTCAGTAGAAAAGTGAGGTCCTGGATTTCTTCATGGTGGGTAGGTGAGGTGGCTGAGGTATAGGATGTGTGCCATGGAAAACCAGTACCTTTGCCTCACTTAGCAGAGGCCTCCTAGCTGTCCAACTGGGTGAGCTGAGTGGGGTGAGGCAGAGACTGCCCAGTTACAGGAAGGCGGGGCAGGTTGTGAGGAGGACCACAGACTTTGCCTTTGGTACTTCCTGCCTCCCTTTCTGTAACCCTTTCCTCCCTTTTCCCTTCTAGCCCAGGACAATGAGCCCTGCCACTGTCCTCTAGAGGCCCCAGCATTCCCCTCATCCTGCCTCTTCCCAGGCAGCCATGCTCCAGTCACCTGCTCAGCTTGATCTCCCCTCGTCCAGCTACAGTTTTCATGCTCTTATGTATCTTCCGTTGAAAGCAATCTAATGGTGCCAGCCCAAGCTGGCTGAAGGACCAGTTGCCCGTCTTGGGTGGGGGGTTGGGTGCTGCCCCAGGTGAATCCCAGTTTGAGAGCACTTCAGGCAGTGATGGTGAGGTGATGAGACTTAACTCAGAGATCCCAGGTGCCAGGACGCCCTTCGTTTCCAGCTGGTTGGGGGAGGGGATTCTCACAGTTCTATCTACCTCCTAGGGATGGGAACCAGGTATCAGGTGGCCTCTGGAACAGGCTGAGCCAGTTGGGGTTGAGGGTGGAGATGGGGTGGTCAAGTAGGGGAGTCTCTGTGAATAGGGAAATCCTTTCTTAAATCCCACTGCTGAGCCTTGAGGGGTCACTGGGGATGGTTTGGGGAGGAAGGTCTGTGGCTCCCAGGCCCTTTCTAGCTTGGGAAAGAGGAGAAAGGGACAGGTGGAGGGAGGGGCTAGGTGGAGGGCGCTGCTTTCTAAGCAGCCTCTGAAGACCCAGGGGTTCCACTCCTGGGCTCCTGTTCCCTTCATGCCAACCTCCCATCCCACCTGGAGAGGGGGTGCCAGCAGTGTGCCTACCCCTGGATGCTGGGACCCAGGGGAGAAGGTGCTCCTGCAGCTCCAGCACCAGGTGAGGGCAGTCCTCTGCACTTTACTGTGACTGTCCCTCTGCCTTCGGCAAGGTGACAGGCTGAGCATCTGGGCCTCAGGATCTACATGGGATCTGGGGGGAGGGGTCAGAGAAAGCCCATGTTCCCCTTCCCTCCTCAGTATGCTCCCATAGCTGGGTGTCTAAGTTTTATGTCTATTTTCCTAATGTAATTATTAATAATCCACCAGCCGCTCCTTGGAAACCCTATGGGGCAGTTCTACTCTGTCCTATAGGGTCGCTATGAGTTGGAATTGACTCGACGGCCACTGGTTTGGTTTGGTTTTTGGTTTCACTCTCAAGGGTGTTTTGGATGATAGATTATATGGGCACCCTACCTGTGGCACTCAGTTTTTTGTAGCTCCTGATAGATAGCCAACTTCTTTCAGAGAAATCTCTTTTCCTGTAGGCAGGCATCATGTCTATTGATTCTCTGTGGTATCCCTAGCAGAGGGCCCAGAACATTTCAGGTTAATAAATATTTGTTAAGTGCATGAAGCAGGGCAGTGGCCGAGTTCGCCCTCAAGCAGGTTCTGGAGATGCTCCTTGGAATGGAAATAAAGAACAAGCATTTGTGGGTTTCAGTTTCCAGAAAACTGGTCTGGGGTCATTTGTAGCTGAGAGGTAGGGAAGCCCAGCTGCTTGGGTCCAGGGGACATGGGATGGCCTCACAGTGGTTCCTTCCTCCGTAGTGCTGCTCTTCCCTCCTCCTCCTGCTGAGTCATGAGGATTGGAGGCAGTTGGCCTGAGACTGTGTCCTACAGGTGCTGTGAGCCAGCCTAAGGAGGTTAGGGCCCAGGGGCTGGGCGTCACCTGCTTATGAAGGTGTTTAGAGCAGAAGTAGGTGGAGGTGGGAGAGTAGGAGCCTGCGGTTGTGTGCTTCACAGGCAGGCCACCGACGAAGACCAGGCCCTGCCAAGTTAATGTTGAAATAAGAGCTGTAAAAATGGGCTGGGCCTGAGGCAGGCAGCTGAGGAGAAGGCTGTAGATAAAGGGAGTTGACAACAGACTCTCCTGGCACAGGCAATGGCAGTTTCTGGCCACAGGTCATCGCAGCCCTCCCGCACTCCCTATGATAGATGTGAAGAAACGGCTGGCAATGGTGCGGCACAGCTTGGGCATTTTCTATGTTTTCATCTGCCTACAAGGCAACAAGAAGGACCTGGGTCTGGAGTCCACCAACTACTATGTTTATTTTGACATAGACATGGACAAGGCGTAAGGTATGTGTGTCTGCGTGCGTACAGACGGGTGTCAGAACTAGCCTACGGCCCCCTAGGGCCCCTGCTGCCTCATGGAATGAGAAGGAGTGGGCAGGAATTTACTCCTTGAAGGGCTTTTTCCTCAGTACCACATTGTCATCACTGTGGTGAGTCCCTGGGTGTGAGCTGTCCCTGGGGTGGCTGGGAGGAACGAGGACAGGGATTTGCAGCCACTGCTGTCACCCACAGGATGGAGCACTACCTCTCTGTGCCCAGGGAAAAGGCTGCGTGCGGCACACATCTGCCGTTTTCTTCATTTCTTTCCCATCAACCAAGGACCCGACGTGGGAGGACCGATTCCCAGGTGAGGCGTGGGGGCCTGCTGGAGAGGGGGCAGGAGCGGGGAAGGGACCAGGCAGCAGTAACCCTGGCTCTGCACCCTAGACCGGTCCACGATGAACATGCTGATACCCACCGCCTATGAGTGGTTTGAGTGGCAGGAAGAAAGCCACAGGGAAAGCGGAGCAGTGACTGAGACCCTCAAAAATGCCTTTGTTGAAGCTGCTATGTCGGTTGTCCTGAAGCTCTTCCCCCAGCTGGAGGGGCAGGTAGGAGGACAGAGTATCCAGTGGTGGTGACAGACCTCTTGGTGCCATTTCCACCCTTTCCTTAGGGCAGGGAATAAAGCCCGGAGATAACAGTCCCAGGGACGCTCAGCAGGCAGGCAGGCTGCTCCAGGAGAGCAGAAAAGGGGAAGAGAAGAATCTCGGCAGGTCCCACTCCTGCCGAGGCCACCTTTTTTGCCTCCTCAGGTGGACAGTGTGACTGGAGGATCCCCACTGACCAGTCAGTTCTATCTGGCTGCCCCACGAGGTGCCTGCTATGGGGCTGACCATGACCTCGACCGCCTGCATCCTCATCTGATAGCCTCCATGAGGGCTCAAAGCCCCATCCCCAACCTCTACCTGACAGGTACACTGACTGCCCTGTTCTGCCAGGACCTGACACCGTGGGCCACCCTGTCACCCAGAGTCCTCTGTTTCTGTCCTCGTGCACTGCAGGCTCCTGCAGCCTCCCATGCTCTCAACTGGGATGCCTTGCAGTTCGTGCGCCTTCCTCCCGACATGAAGCCTAGTCTCTGGGTGGCCCTAGCTCAGAGGGAGGAACGTGAGTGCCCTTGTCCTCCCCCTCTGTTTGCGTGGATGCCGACGGGCCTCTGCTCTTGCCTTCTAGGCCAGGACGTCTTCACTTGCGGGTTGATGGGGGCCCTGCAATGGGCCATGCTGTGCAGTGGCGCCATCCTGAAGCGCAACTTGTACTTGGACCTTAAGAAGCTTCACTCAAGGATCCAGGCACAGAAGTAGCTGCGTCAGGGATGAGTCAGAGGAATTTGCCCCGTGGCTAGGGTACCTTTCTGCATTAGTGCCTTGCCTATATAAAGCACTTGTTTTGGTTTTCTGAGCAAAGCTCCAACCCGCAGGCCCAGGGTAGATCACAGGTCTTAAAGTGAAGCTCTTCTAGCTGATGCGGATTATCTTTTATAACTTTTAAAGCATACTATCCCTACTGAAGACCCAGTCTAGGCATGGTTTTGGTTCTGTAGGTTCAGAGGGCTCCAGATGCCATTTTTGCTGGTTCCAATGGCTCTTTCAGAGAACAGGGAAATGTCTGTAGCAGGCTCTGTGTGGTTTTGGGGGTAATAAGGCATAAGGACGGAGCACCTCATAAAATAAGCAAGGTATGCACAGGCTTACCTGTGCTTATTAATCTATAGTGCACAATTCCACCTGTTTTTCTCCACATCAAGCCTCAAGGCTTATATTCCAAAATATTTGGGGAAAGGTGATGTTAGTGAGGGTACAGGACTGGAAAGATGACTTTGTAGGGGAGAAGCAGATTGAAACGGCATTCCAGGCCAAGGGCAGAGCAGAAGACAAGCAGAGGTAACTGAATGTGCTGTGGCAGAGGGCCCAGCTACCTCCCAGACCTGGGCCTGGTAGATGGAGGCGTGTGGGGGCAGAAAATCAAGTCACGATCAGAGAACGAAAACGCTCATGAGTTGTGTTGGCAGTTTATCTGGTGGATGTATGGAGACTGGATGGGAAGGTAAACGAAGGTTTAAGGTTTAAAAAAAAAAGCTTTATGTTAAACTGAATCACCAATTTTACTCAATTTTAATGCAGTACTAATAAACTGAATCATTTATAGCTTTACAATTTGAAAATTGCTTTGTTTTCTGTTGTATGATACAATACTACATTGAGATGGCATTCACAGAAGCTAGTACAATATTATGTACTGAAAAATACTTATCAGTAGACCAAATCAGCTTTAAAAAATAAGATTAAGTAATCATAATTAAGTTACAGAAAAGCTGAAAATACAAAACACTGCAAAACAGTGGCAACCGACTAACTAGGCAAAAAAAAAAAAAAGAATGGCAACAATTTCAATCATTTATTTAACAAGGTAGACTTATGAATCAAAGGAATATCTATCAAAGAGTGTGAGGTGGCTGAATTTGTTGGTAGCTTGAACTACCGTATAGCTCAGACCCAAACCCTATACAGAAGAGTGTCTAAATTGGAATATTTAGGAAACTCACACCTGACTTGTGGAGCTAGCTGCGTTGAAATTCAGTCTTGACTCTGGATGTAGTTCAATTAAGCCTGAAAGTCTCCTCTCAAGAGGCTTACTTAAGCAAGGCAATGCCCAATTCATCCTTTCCAGCCAAAAGTTTTCAGAGAACAGCCTGGCAGAATCACAGGATCTGATGTACAGCACTCTCTCCTGTGTTCAAATGATTGAGAACATGTGCAAAGCTAACTTTCACCACACCTGCAGCATTACACATCTGTAAAAACAAGGGTGGGCTTCCTTTATTTTTTTAATGTGATTTACGTGAAAGTTTACAGAGCGAACTAGTTTCCCATTCGATAGTTTTTAAGGCTTCCTTTGTTTAATTTAAATGACATAAACTGGAGAATATGAGAATCACCATCAGGGGAATGTTAGGGGTAAGAGTTCTATTACCAAATGTTGCGTTAAAAGCCATTAAGGGAAAAGAAATGTCAGAAATACCTATCTAGTTGTCAGGTCTTTCCGAGTTGACTTTGCACTTCTAGATACACTGGCCTTCGACTCCCGCAGAGTCCAAAAGCGAACTCTTAAAGTAAGTCTACTCAGTAATCTGTATCAGGAAAAGAGGCTCCTCTGTTGACATCCGTGACCCAAGTACAGATCCCTCCTAACAGAAATCACCTTCAGCCAAAAGCTGGGGCAGGGAAGGGGGGTGTGGGAGGCACATGGCTGTCTAGATAGGGATACCTCTCATGGCTCCATGTGCCTGCTACACACCCCTCACCTCCCAAAACCAGGCTTGAGAGATGCTTCAGCCAGCCCACCTTCATCCACATAATCTGTAGGAAAACATGCCTCAAATATTCTACCTTCAAAACAAGACGATCAGCTAGAAAAAAGTTTTCCTTTGGTGTGAAATATTTCCTTCAGTGAAATTTCTGAAGCAGCACTTAAATTCTAGGTACTCTTTCAGCACAAGAACACTACTTCTCAGAGGCTATTGAGAAGCTGGACTATTGTGGACTGCATGACATACATATGTGTCCACTCACTGTCGACCGTTCGGTTCCTGAGACCTGCTCTCTTCCTGCTCTAAGAACAAATCCAACATGTATAAGGCCATAGTAATCTGTAGCCAGAAGGCACTGCACATGAAACCTCAGTTAAGTCACGTTGAGATGTCACGAATGGACAAAATGTCTTCTTTGCAAGAAGAAACTGAACTCCTGAAATACCTAAGAAATGTCACTTTTATGTTAGGCAGATACAAAGACCATGCCAGGGGCTCTCCCTTGAGCAGATTAATTTTCCTGGGGAGACCACAAAGACATCAGATACTGACTGCCCTGGTTTGCTCAAGTCCCAGAATGAATGGCATTATTCTGAGCTATTAGAGTAGAATGCAAAGAGCCAATCACGTGGGGCGGGGCAGTTAGGAAGATCCATGGGAAAACTTGAGCTGGGCCATGAAGAAACAGGTAGATTTCGGGAAGGCAAAAAAAAGAAGAGAAAGGAGAGTTAACACAACCAAAGAGGTCATGGAACACAGCAAGAACACGGCACGGACGCACAGAGGGGCATCCAAAAAGAGGGGGCTTTTGCCTGACTGGGATGCAGAGAAAGACAGGCAGGAAGGTGCCAATCTGCAGACTCCCGAATACCAAAGAGTCTATAACTTGATTCTCTAAGCCCTGAGAGGTTCAGACAGAAGCTTCAGAACAGGGCAAGTATTTCAGAAAGATCAATCTTGTCTCCTTATGCACGTGAGAGAGCAGGGACAGGAGAACGGGTTAAGGTGGCTCTTGGGGAGACGTCCAGGCGAGAAGTGAAATGGGCAGGAATGTGGCGAGAGGTAAGCAATTGAAATGAAAATGGAAAGAAAGTTTATACCTGGAGATATTAAGAGAAAAACGGTTAAGATTTTTGTGATGAGAGAGAAAAATCGTAGAAGTTTGCAGTTTTGAGCTCAGATGGGTAAAAAAATTGGGCAGTTGAGAGGAACAACTTAATGGTAGAAGAGAGAAATTCAGTTTTAGTGACAACAGGACAACCAAGCTGAAATTCAGCACACAGTAAGACTGGTTTTTTTTGGGGAACTAGGCCAAGGATAAGGACTCGAGAGTCACTCACTCAGAGGATGAAGAATGGATGAATTTCTGAGGAGACTGTCAAAACAGAGACCTGCCTTTGAGAGCCCTCTCCCCGACCAGCATAGGAAATGGCAAAGGAGTTCTTAGAAACCAGGACAGTTTGTCAGAGAAACCAAAAGAGGGGAATTTTAATTCGGATGCTCAATAGTGTCCAACTGTATCATGGACAAGACTAAGCTCTGAGAGCAAGTCACTGGATTTGGTGACCTGGTAACTGGTAACCTTTGGAAAAACACTATTAGTAGAAAGACAGGAACTGAGTTTGCAAAGATTATGAAGAGAGTGAATGGTATGATAATGGAAGCAACAGTTAGTGGAGAAATTCAACTAGAAGGAATAACAAATAGGATGGATACAAGCAGGAGTAGGAGTGGGGTGGAAATCTGGGCATGCATGAAGAAAGAAAGAAAGAAAGGTGCTAGTATAGATAGGCACACATAGAAAATGAGAGAAGAGAAGGGAAGGCAGAGGAGTAGGGGAAGGGAGAGAGAAAGGGGAATAAAATAACCAAGGTCTTACGGAATGCTAGAAGATCTTGGTAGACAACTCTTCAGCTTGGAGGAAAGTATTGTAAGACTGGTGTACAAACAGAGAGATGATGCCCAGAGGAGTATTCGTTCATTCCTTATCTTCATGAAGTAGGTTACCAGCCAGGAATGAAAGTTTCAACTCAAGGCCACGGGCCATTTTAAGCAAGGTGGAAGCTAACAGGACAAATAGGGTGGTCCCTTCTTCAGACTGACTTCCTCAACAGAGTTCATCATTTTCCCCTTACTTCCCACATTCTTTGCATTTCCCTGAGATTAGCTATTCTACTTCAGTTTTTCCTTTGCAGAAAGAACTCTCTTTAGGCTCTGTATAATGGGGGAGCAAGACTAGAACAGATTCAAACAAAACTTCAAAAACAGCGCAGTCCAAGACACTACCCTCACTACCCCAGGGGAAGCCCAGGGAATTTCTTAAATTTTAACGTCCCCTGACATGAGATGGAAGAATTTTACTAATCACCCTTGGCATTTTATATCAGATGAGAAGACAATCTGATGATGGGAAAATGGTCACGGAATTCAGTTTGTTGTTTTGTTTTTACTTTAGGTGACAAAGGCAAACGGAGTTTGTTTGTGGGAAACCTGTTTCACAAAAGCCCTTTAAGAAAATGTAGACATAAACCAAAACTCTTCTACATTGTTTTCCTGCATGAAGCATGAACTTGCCCTACCTAAAAAAGTCCCTACTGAGTAAGACTGCAAGCATGGAAGATGATGTTGATGTATCAACAATCATAACCACACTTAAAAAATCTACAATGGGAACAGGGTTTCACAGCTTTACGCCCAGAAACACCAAGTTTAGCTTCTTTCTTGGTACTACCAAACAGAAATTGATTCATTTTGTCCTAAATTATATGAAAATATCAGAAAAATGTGAAGAACTTATGCTACACAGGTTGGATTAGCAGGTAGTAAAGCACTTTTTCAACTTGCTGTTCTGGTTAGCTGCTAAAGCCTTTGAAGAGAATTATGTGTTCAAAGAAGCCCTTTGCCCATCAGCATTCATCATCTTCTACGTCTTTTGAAGGGAACATCCCCCAAGTAACAGTCCTTGGTCAAGAAGTATCTGAACCTGCAGAGTTTGCTCCTGGGTCTGCAAAGAGAAATAGCAGCGAGCACAATGCTATTGTCAAGGGGAACCTCTACTACAGAGCCAAGGCCCAAGGGTAGGTGGTCAACAGCAGTCGCCTGCCTAGGGCTGGGGTCTCCCTTTGGTCACAGCTGAGTTCCCATCTGCCCCCTCCACTCACACTCAGAGGGGTAAAGGATAAATAAAGAGAACACATGAGCACAACGTCACCAAAGTGCAGGTGCAAAAACCCAAGCAATTCCCCCACCTCCGCCAGCCCTGACTTGTCACCACATCCCAGAGGAGGAGGTGTCTCTTAGGTCACAGTACTTTTCTCTTCATTTCTCTTGATTTTACAAACAAATCAGCAGGGAGGACAAGGTTCTCCAGGAAAAAAAAAAAATCAAATCTGAAACGACAGCAACATGAGCCATTGTTAATGATCACCATTTTCCAGAGGAAGATCCTTTATTGCTTTGATTTTGGGGGAAAAAGAAAAAAATTATAAAAGATGCAGTTCAGGGAAAAAACTCAGAATTACGACAAACTGACCCACCACCAAACAGCAATTAATAATAGTAAAAGCGTATAAAATTATTTGAAAAGTCAGTTTGAAACAGAATGTACACAAGACTAGAAGGAGATATCCTTGGGGGAGGGAATATGGGAAGCTTCACTTTTTGCTTCATACCATTCTGTATTGTTCTGAATGATTTACATGTGTATACTTTTTTAATTAGGAAAAAAAAAAACCCTATGCTGAAGTTTAAAAAAAAAAAAAAAAAAAATCCTTAAAGTCAATTATCTAGGAAGATACTAGGCCTAGGCCAGGACCAAACTGTGAAGCTAACCTGCTGGGCTAGCTAGCAAAGACGTTCTGAGCTGAGTGGCTGGTTCTGTAGCTGGTACACGTTGTACACGTGAATTCTGTTCCCTGCAGGAAGCCTGGAACACTTCACAGTTGGGCCCTAACTGTCCTTTGCCAATGTCCTCACTGTGGCTAAAGAGAAGGAGCAAGGAAGAGTGTGTGGGGTAGCAATGTGGTGGGAGTCCACTACTCCCGCTGATACAGGTAGCCTTCGGGAAGACCCTGGCTCAGCTCCTGCTGCTGTGGGATGGAAGGAGGGCTTTTCTTTCTGGCAGAGGCTATGGGCTGCTGCAGTCAGGAAACTGAGTCCACAGGTCTGAAGGTCTCTGCTTAAGACCGGGCTGATCTGGGGGAGTTGGAGGCCTATGTGCTCGGGCCTCATTTGTTTTCAGGGAATAGAATCTAGTGCTTTGCTACTTAAAGTGTGGTTCCAGCAGCACTTGATGTCACCTGGGGTCTTCTCAGAAATGTAGCTGCATAGCCTCCACCCATACCTAGTGAATCAGAATTTGCTTTTTGTCAAGAATCCCAAGGTGATTCGTATGCCTACTAACATTTGTGAAGAGCTGGTGCAGTGCAAAAAGCACAGGACCGGGAACCTAGGGAGCTGCTATCAGGACCTGATCTTGCTGCCAACTTGTAGTGGGAACTTAGATTCTGGGCCTCAGTTTTCTCCTGTGTCAAGGGCGGGAGCTGTTGTAGATTACTTCAAGGTCACTTTTAGCTCTATCACTGTAGATATGTATATATGAACGTCTCTACTTTGTGGTCTAAAAAGGGCCGGGACAAGAGTAGAAGCACCCCCAGAGTCATCTGCTGCTGCCATGCCAAATGCAAGCTCTGCTGGACCCATCTGAGGCTGTGCATCCCTCCCGTGGCCCTAGCTCTTCCTTCCTTACCTTCTGGTCCAAACGCTGGTAGTCACTGGCCTTTGGCCGCCGAGTGACTTTGGATCTTTTTCCTTCCAGGACAAAAGCAATAATCTGGGGAAAGGAAAGAGAACAATTATAGTAGTGTTGCACAACAAACTATTTAACAGGGCTGATGCAGTGGTAGCTGCATACTGAGGTGACCCCCAAAAGCAGGTCTTCCAGAGACAAGCAGTGCAGGGAGCCACTAGAAGGGGAAGAGGGCAAGACACTACTCGGGGGGGGGGGGGAGGTGTTAAGTGCACCTAGGCCATGTCCTTCTGAGAACTCTGAAGGGGACTAGCAGCCTGGGGTCCTTATAAACATAAAATTTTATTTTATTTAGGGCTCAACGGGCTCATACATATCAAAGATCATGAAGATGGCACAGGACCTGGCAACCTTTCCTTCTGTTATACACAAGGTCGCCATGAGTCAGAGCCTGCCTGATGGCAGCTAACAACAACAGGGGCTGGTAGATACTGGGTTCAGTTTCACAGGGCATGTAAAACAGGCAGGCTCTAAGAAGCGACACAGCCACTTATTTGGGCTACTTTAAAAACAGTTAGATGCGTAAAAATGAGTTTGGTGCTGGTGGGTTTTTTGGGCTAACAGGTAGGCTTTCTGAGCTAACAAGCCCCAGCCTGTTATGAAATAAACTTGGGGCTAATACAGAGTTCTTCTTTGGCTCATTTATATACCTGCTTAAAAGGAAACAACAGATGGAAGAAGGCTGCTCTGGACTACCCTTGTGGGAGTCTGTATGATTTACTCACGAGCTCTCAGTCCAAGGCTACTGAACTGATGGATCTGCCTGCTCCTCCCCAGAGAGCTCCTGAGTTTTCCAGGCTAGGACATGGTTTTTTTCCTAATCATTATCAATAATTATTTCATACTTTTAAATGTACACTTTCACCCCATACCTACCTTCTTCATCAACTGCACTCTTAACTTTCCCACCCTCACACCACTCCTAAGGTTACTATCCGTGCTGAACAGCTGGATCAGCTAGATATGGAGTAAGGGATGCACACTGCAACTCAAAGCCCTACCTCACTCTCACAGCTATAGGCTGATTGCCATCATGAATTTGACTCTGCGATTCTAACCAGGTGTTACAGACTGAATTGTGCCCCCTAAAAATATGTGTCAACTTGGCTAGGCCATGATTCCCAGTATTGCATTGTGGTCCACCATTTTGTGATATGATGTAATTTTCCTATGTGTTGTAAAACCTAATTTTGCCTGTGGTTAATGAGGCAAGATTAGGTTATGTTAAAGAGAATTAGGATGGGAGGCAACACCCTTACTCAGGTCACAGCCCTGATCCTACGTAAGGGGAACTTCCCTGGGGTGTGGCCTGCATCACCTTTTATCTTATAAGAGACAAAAGGAGACAGAATGGAGTATAGAGACAGTGGGACCTCCAGCCACCAAGAATGAAAAACCAAGAGGGAAGCACGTCCTTTGGACCCGGGGCCCCTGTGCTGAGATACAGCTAGACCCACCCAAGGGAAGACTGATGACAAAGACCTTCCCCCAAGAGCTGACAGAGAAAGAAAGGCTTCCCCTGGAGCTGGCGTCCTAAATTTGCACTTCTACTCTCCTGAAAGGCTAGAGAATAAACTTCTGTTAAAGTCATCCACTTGTGGTATTTCTATTACGTCAGCACTAGATAACTAAGACACCAGGCTACAGAAACTATCTTCAAATTCATAGGTCTCAGTAGGAAATGCAATCGTTTAGTCATCAAAGTGGCTGCTAAGGGCCAGGAATGTCATTTCACACCAAATCCTGCTAAAGAAGTAAAGTAAAAGGTGTGTGTATCTGTCTACTTTCTGGGCTTTCTTCCAGTTATGAGAAACCCCACATTGTAGGAAATAGTCCCAGGGCTCCTTGCTGTTGATGTAGAACACTATGTAACTGAAACCGTTCTTTCTACCAGTGCAGATGGAAGACAGAAGCTTGGGAAAGGAAGCTCGAAATGAAGCACTCATCTCAAGAATGGAAATGAGAACACAAGGGCTCTAAGAACTTATCAACTGTCATGTACCCAAGTCCTCTGAAGCTGAGAAGGCTCTAAGTTCAAGGTTATGGGAGAAGAACCCACTTCAAGACAGGTCATGATGCCATCTTAACTTGGCACTCAATGCAACAGCAGAGGGCACTTTGAGAGGGAACAGGTGACATGATGGAAACAGGATCTATAAGAGGAGTAAAGAGCCCCAGCAGGGTCTGAGGAGAAACTGAAGTTTGTCTTAAAACCCCTGTGCTCACATGCCAATGAGTGATGGAGACTAGCCCACACACCAAGATTTCAGAGTGGAGGAAATCCCATTCCGCTCCCTAAGGCAACTCTCGACTTACCTTTCGCTTGTTGTGATAGGCAACATAGAGGACCGCAACAAGAGTGGCTGCAGTCACCAGATATGCAAAGAAGTGGCTGCTCTCTGCACTGGCACTTCCAGGATTGTCCTTAAAAAGGTCATCCTTCTCACTACTCATAGAACCCAAAGGTGGACCTTCACGGTTCTCACTGGAGGCCTGGCCTGACACCCCTTCTTTGGGTGGGGACTCCTCTTTCGGCTCTGCATCATCTTCTTCAGCCTCCTTGGGCTCTGCATCATCTTCTTCAGCCTCCTTGGGCTCCACATCTTCAGCAAGATCTGAAGACTTATCTTCTCCTTTCTGCTGGGGAGAAGCGGGCTCAGAGTCTGTTGACACTTTCTCCCCAGATTCTGTCCTAGAAGCATGCTGATCGTCTCCTTTGTCAGGTACTGCGTTCGGGTCAGATATGGAGGACTGCTCGTTATCAGTAGGGTCTTTCAGGGTCGCGTGTTCCGAAACCGGCCTGTCAGGGTCGACTTTCTGGGATGTCTGTTCCAGATCCGGACTGTCAGAAGTGCCGTTCGTGGATGCCGGACGCAGATAGGGTGTGCTGGAATGTTCCTCCTTAGACGGAGGTTCCGTGGTGTGGCTGTCTGAGTGTCTTTCTGCAGAAGTCTCTTCTTTCTTGGAAGTGTTGGTCATATTTCCGGCGGCTGACGCTTCTAAGTCCAGGGCATTTACAACGGGCGACCGGACTTCTGAAAAAGAGGAACCAGTTGCTCCCGGAAGAGACCGAGGCAACGGCCGGGAGGGGGGAGGGAGGGAGTTGATGCCGTACCGAAAGGTGGGTCGGGAACGGAAGAAGACTGGCAGGGATGAGGGCGAAGAACTGGGGGCGAGAGTGGGATGGGGGTGGGGGTGGGGGGTCTTACCCGGCGCTGCGACGCTCACCAGGAGAAACGCAACCAGGAACCACATCCTGCATGGACTGCGCGGCCGCCCCCTATCGCTCTCGCGAGATCAGCGCAGGGTACCGTGCGTGAGCTCAAGGCAACCCCTTTCCGGCGTGCATCTCGCCGCTCCTCCCGAGCGATGGGCGGGGTTTACCTAGCGGCCGCCTGGGCGCGGAGTCCTTGCGATGCTTTCGTGTCTCTGTGGTCCTTTCACTCACGGGTAGCGCTTTAGCGTCTGCTTGTGGAAAGCCTGTTCGTCTCTGTCTGGTTTTTTTTTCCTCCGTAGCAGCCAAAACAGACCATCATTCTCTTTTTCCTTCTCTTCCTCGTAGTTCTGAGACATATATAGCCCGAACAGGAGTTCACCCACTTACGAATGGTCCCCAGAGTGAGGTCGTCGGGGCCGGGCGCTGCTTCTTCCCTCCTCCGTTCGCATTTTCAGTCTCTCCCTTTCTCCTGGTTCTTTCCCTGCAGCACACAAACCTGCTGTGCTCAAGTCGCGCTCGTCTGGAAACAAACCGATCCCATCACCCTCGTCGCGGCAGCCTTCGCATCTCTGCTCACCGCCCTTGCGACTCCACGGAAACAGTTCCCTCCGAGGTGGCCAAAGATCTTCTCTAAAAAGCACGATTTTTTTTTTTTCTGATCATAAAAGTTATTCATATTCACTGTAGGAAATTTAAAGTGTAGAAGTAGAAAACAAAACCTTCCTCTCACTCTGCAGATAATCACCATTAATATTTTAGTGTATTTTCTGTTTTGCAAATATTTAATATTTTTGATTAGGAAATACATTCCAATGGTTGAAAAATCAAGACGAATTTTTTTTTAAAAAGTATACATTATAAAGTTCTTGCTTCCTGGTGGTGTAGTGGTTAAGAGCTATGGCTGCTAACCAAACGGTCGGCAGTTCGAATCCACCAGGCGCTCCTTGGAAACCCTATAGGGCAGTTGTACTCTGTCCTGTAGGGTCACTGTGAGTCAGAATCGACTGCAACGGGTTTGGTTTTTTGTTTTACTACTCCACAAGTTACCAATTATATTGCCTTATTGTGTTTCCACCTAATTTTTTTTTAAAGCAAATATACTTATTTTCCTCGCCTTCTTAATTAGTGCATTTCCTGTCTTTTTTTCTATGCATAATTCATTTTCTTCCCAAATGGGGATCATTGGGTAAATAGTTTTGTATCCCAACGTTTACAGTTACTGTTATATTTATTCGTTAAACGCTGATTGAAAACTTTATGAACAGTTCTGCTTTTGTAGATAGTAATTTAAAAAATGATAGGGCCTAACTCTATGAAGTATGTAATCTAGTGAGGCACACAAATAGAAATCAGATAGCTACACAAGGATGTGTGTGTCTGCCAATAAATGCCAAGAAAGTAAACTATGAGAAACATCTCTTGAGAAAGGGTTATTATAGGGGCAGATTAATCAGTAAGCAAGGTACACACGGGTTTACTGGTGTTTACTTACTAATCTGGAGTGCACAATTGCGCACGTTTCAAAGATGTGGTGAAAAACAGGTCAAATTGCACACTCCAGATTAGTAAACACAAGTAATCCTGTGGATACCTGGTTTATTGGTAACCAGTCCCTGGGAAGAGACCTTTGAGCTGAGGACCAAGGATGTAGGTATTTCCTAGGTGGGGCTAAAGAGACAAGGAGGAGATGCTTTGCTGGCTGCGTGTACTGCAACTGCAAAGTCCTGGAGGCAGGTGGGAGCAAGGAGAATGGCAGGGGCTGAGGCTGGAGCAGAGCCAGATTAAGGAGTAAATGATCTGGGAGTTGTCCAGATTATAAATATGTATGGGGCACAAAAGTGCAACTGAATTAACAGAAAATATGCCAGTTAACTCAGATTGAAATATAAACTGGAACCACCCATCAGAAAGGACTATAGCCTCCAGAGGAAGGCTCCTGGCGCAGTGATTAAGAGCTTGGCTGCCAACCAGAAGGTCAGCAGTTTGAATCCATCAGTTGCTACTTGGAAACCCTATGAGGCAGTTCTACTTGGTCCTGTAGGGTTGCTGTGAATGGGAATCGACTTGATGGCAATGGCTTTTTTTTTTTTTTTTTTTTGTAGTCTGTTGAGTACGGTATTTGGCACGCAGTTCTAGTCAGTTGAAATTCTCAAGAATTTCAAGAATAGTACATGGCATAAATCTGCTTTTCAGGAACAAGTGCATTATTTCGTTACTTAATTTAAAACCCTTTAATATGCTTCCCAAGAAGCTGTTGTAAGAAATTCTTTCTCACACGCATTACTGAGAGAATAAGAATTAGAAGTGAGAAATCTTTTACCAAGTTATTTCACAACTTTGACTCTGCTTTGGCTGTAAAGGAAGTGAATTGTTAAGTGAATCTGTTTCTGTATATACTTTTAATTAATAAAATTCTCTCCATCTACCCCAAATAAATGTTTGACTAACATTAAAGGATACTGGCTTGATGAGAGGGACTCAAAGCCCCATTGCCGTTGAGTCGATTCTGACTCACAGCGACCCTATAGGAGAGAGTAGAACTGCCCCATAGGGTTTCCAAGGCTGTAGTGTTTACGGATGCAGCCTGCCACATCTTTCTCCTGCGGAGCAGCTGGTGAGTTTGAACCACCGACTTTTGGTTAGCAGCCAAGTGCTTAACCACTGTGCCACCAAGGCTGCTTAGTGAGATGGGCAAGGGGTGGCAAATTATTAAATCTGACATGGCGTCCACAATACTAGGCAGGAGGGCAAGGGAGTCCTGATCATGCAGTTTGTGGGCCATGCCCAGAGTTTTGTATTATATCCGAAAAGTAACGAGAAGCCATTCAAGGGGAAAGATATAATCAGAGTTGGGGATTTCTGAATATTACTCTGGTTGAAGTGTGAAGACCTATTCGGAGTTGGGGGGGGGCGGGAAGAGTTGACTTGGAAGTTAGTGAGGAGACTACTGCAGTAGTCCAGGTAAGACTAGTGTGGGGACAGTGAGGATGGATACAAGTGGTTGGATTCTGGGTAAATTTGGGAGATAATACTAACAGGCATTGGAGATGGGGGCATGCAGTGAGGGCAAGTAAGGTGGGAGGCGCTAGTTCACTGAAGCAGGAAACACTAAAGGAAGGCCACGTTCGACGGAGGTGGGGCATAGGAAATTAATTTTTCTTCTGATTGTATGTTTCAGATGCCTGTGAGACAGTTACAGGGAAATAGTTGGCAGGAGGTTGTTGGAAATGTGGGCATGGAGTTCAAAGGTAAAACAGCTATCTTCCCTAGAATTTAAACATTGTTGAAAAAACAGTTGTTAATGATTTCATAAAAAGGAATTTATGAGCTTATCATAATTTTTATGGCAGTTCCATTAATATTAGACATTTGGGTTGTATGCCATTAGGTGGATTCTGACTCATAGCAACCCTATATGACAGGGTAGAACTGCTGTAATCTTTATGAGAGCAGATTGCCAGATCTTTTCTCCCACAGAGCAGCTGGTGGGTTTGAACTGCTTAACTTTTGGTTAACAACTACTTTTTTTAGTGTCAGGTTTTGGTTTGGTGCATTTTAAGACGAGACAGATACTCAGAAAAAATTAAATAACTTGTCCAAGGTTACTCTATTACTCATCCAGCCCTCGACAGCATTGAGTATTCTTAATCTGCCAGTTTGACAGGAGAGAATAGTCCCTGTTATTCTTTAGTACTTAATGCACAGATAATTCACATGAATTTGGACAATTTACTTAATTGCTTTAAATATCAGCTTCATTATGAAATGTGGATTAAAACGTGAGAATTAGATAATTCATGTATAGTATTTAGCAGTGTCTAACACATGATTAAGGCTCCAAAATTGTTGTTATTATAATTAGTACATTCATTTTAGAAAATAAAGATAGGCCAAAGTAAGAAAATTATCTCATAGTCCAGAGTTTGCTATTATTGTGACTATTTTCGTGGTCTTCCCTTTTTAACAGGCATATATTTGCAGATGGTAAGACTGTTAACTGAAAGTAAAGCAAGTTACAAAATCTTACGTACAATTCGTATTTTGCAGGCCTCTTTGTAGCATTTACTGCTACAACTAGTCATGTCATTTGTCTTCTGGGGCACTGCCATCTACTGGTTTTCCACTGTTTCTTTTCTCAGCATCATTCAAGGGCTCCTAATTGTCATAGAACTGAGTATTTTCTAGAAGGAAAGTGAAATCAACAGTATCAAATACAGTCCAGAGTAAGATAAAGACTTAGAATTAGGAATTCCAGTAGACTGGTAAGATCAAAACCTGGTTGCAGTGGGATAAGCAGTGAGTAGCAAGGTAAGTGGAAACTACTTATTCTGGAAGTTTGGATGTGAAACAGCATTTTTAATATGGGAGAGGATTGAGTTTATTTATTGACTGAGGGGAATGTTTCATTAAGAGGAAGAGTGATCAAGGTTACCAGAGAAAGATGACTGATGGGACAAGGTACCAAGAAATGAAGGGCTGGGGTCTAAGAGTCAGTGGAAGAACTGACCTTGAACAAGGGTTGACCTTGAGACCTGTGGAAAGACAGTTAGAATGGGTAGGGATTGGGTAGATATTTAGGTTGGAATGTGGGAAATAAAAATACAGCATTTTTGCTGGACTTAATTTTCTTGCTATTTTAAGAGGCAAGGCAGTGTTCCATGAATGAGGAGGTAGGCATTCAGTTGAGGGCTTGAGAATGATAGAGAGTTAGAAGAGTTATTGAGGGGATTAGGAGAGGGAGCTGACAAAGGCCAAGCGTGAGAACTGATGAGTAGTCCTGAAGATGCAGGTCAGGTATCACGAATCTATTGTGGCCCCTGTCTGAGTGGCAGTTTTTCTCCAGGTAGTGCTCCTAATGGGGATGAGTACACGGCAGATTTTAGCATTAAGTCCTAATTCACACTAGTTTTGGTTTAAGGGCATGATAGGAGGTAATGTTAATCTTAAAATTTCCTTGCACCCCTTCATGATAAAAACACTCAGCAAACAAGGAATAGAAGGGAACTTTCTCAGCCTGTTAAAGGGCATGTATGAAAAACCCACAGCTAATGTCACACTTAATGGCAAAAGACTGGATATTATCCCCCTAAGATCAGGAATATGACAGGGATGTCCACTCACCACTTCTAGTCAACATTGTACTGGAGGTTCTAGCAGGGCAATTATGCTTCAAAGGACACCATCAAGAAAGTGAAAAGACCACGCACAGAATGGGAGAAAATTTTTGCACATCATATATCTGATGACAGAGTGGCTGCTATAGTGGGTTTAAGCATAACAACTGTGAAATGGCGCAGGACCAGGCAGTGTTTCATTCTGTTGTACATAGGGTCACTAAGAGTCGGAACCAACTCGATGGCACCTAACAACAACATATCTGATAAAAGACATATCTAGAATGTATAAAAAAAACTTTGCAACTCAACAATAAAAAGGCAACCCAATCAAAAAACGGACAAAGGATCTGAAAAGACATTTCTCCAAAGAAGATATATAAATGGACAAGTACGTAAAAAGACGCTCGATATCATTAGCTATCAGGTAAATATCAAATCAAAGCCACAATGAGATATCACTTCACACCCACTAGGATAGCTCTAATTAAAAAAACAGATAATAATAAGCATTAGTGAGGATATGGAGAAATTGGAATACTCATACACTGCTGGTGGGAATATAAAATGGTGTAGCTGCTTTGGAAAATAGTCCGGCAGTTCCTCAAAAGGTTAAACAGAGTTACCAAATGACCCAGCAGTTCCACTCCTAGGTTACCCCAAAGAAATGAAAACATATTCACACAGAAACTTGTACCTGAATGTTAACAGCAGCATTATTCATAATAGCCAAAAGGTGGAAAGAACGCAAATGTCCATCAACTGACAGATAAACAGAATGTGGTATAACCATACAACAGAATATTATTTGGCAATAAAAAGGAATGACTTTTATGTTGTGTGAGTATTACCTTTAAAGCTGTTACCAAAAAAGTTTCATTAGGGTGCTAGATACCATGCAAAACAAGCCAAGGATGCCCGTGTGGATAACTCCCAAATCAAACACAACATCAAATATTCATTTTTCACGTCTCTGTTCAGTTCTGACACCAGCTGCCAAAAGCGGCACTTCTTTTTCTGGGCCAGCCACCCACAGCTAGGCCAGGTCTCACAAGTGAAAAGGACACAGTCCTTCAGACTGCCAAGTAGACCCACGACTCCAGGTGCCAGCTCCAAGTTTGAGAGTCCACAAAGCACCCTCACTTCTGACCTGCTGGCTGCAGACTTGGGGTTTTCACACACCCCTTCAGGATGCTAGCTGCAAGCACCGGTGGTCCTCTGGCCTCCCTCACTTTTGACTGGCTACATATTCGTGAGTTCCCTGTACCCCGTTAGGATAGTAGCTATATGCTCAGGGCTTCCCGGCCTCCCTCACCTTTGACTTGCTGGCTCCCACTACTCCTTCAGGTTCAATTCACTAGAATGACTCAAAGAACTCCCGGAATGTGTTATACTTACGATTACAGGTTTATTATAGTAAAAAAGGATACAAACGAAGAGACGACAGGGTAAGTGCTGGAAGGGTTCCCAACATGAAGCTTCCATATCCCAAAGGTGTGCTACCCTCTCACGTACATTGATGTCTTTCTCCCACCAGGAAGTCCATGAAGCTTCCGTGCCTGGAGCTTTTATCGGGGGTCTCATTACGTAACAAACTCCAGCTGCTCTCCCCTGAGGTCATCCCGTATCACGAGGTGATCATGAGGTATTACATAGTGGTTCTTTCTGGCTTGGCCAGCCCCCACCCCAGAGTCACCTTGTCACCTCACCAGCATAACTGGTTATGTAGGTATGGTCTGGAGTCTTACTGAAAACACTTAAATTACAAGGCTTGTTTTTAGAGATTGCCTCTCATGAACTGAGGACAAAGACCAAATTCTCTGGGTAAAGTTAATGTAATCCCCACGATGCCCCTTCGATCTTTGCAATTATAAGCAGACAAATGTGTGTCAGCAACATAATCAGAATGGCTTCCAGGTGGCAAAATAATTTCAATCAAGTGTTTAAAAAAAAAGACTCCTTCAGATTCACTCATCAGTATTTGACTAGTCCACATACTTTCAACACTGAAAGCCAAATTGGATTTTTCCAATTGTGTCAGGCATGTTTTATATCCTCCTCCAGTAAGTGATAATCTTCTCTTGCATGCCTGTAAAAATCTAGCACAAGGCTTGGGTATGAAACAGGTGGCTTGATTCAACAAAACGATGAAAAAATACTCAGAAAAGGTCTTGCAATTGCAATTTTATTTTCTTTTGTGAAAATAAACAACTGGGAGTTTAAATTGCTCCAAAAAAAAAAAAAAATCATAAAAACAAACAAAAAAATACACACAGAAGAAGCGTGTGAGGTGACGGGGTAGGGGAAGAGGGTCTTTAGAACTTTGGCAGATTGTGCTAGCACTGGCCCAGGTGACAGGAGCCAGACCTTAGAACAAGGTCCTGTCTGCCACCCTGGAACTGTGAGGGAGGGATCTTGACTGGTAAGGGTGTGGAACACAGACTTCTTCACTGAGGAAGTGGCAGGCACCTTGAGTCCCTTTAAATGTTGGGGAGAATCATTTCAGAAGACCTCTTGACCCACCAAACGTTGGAAGCTGGGGGGTTAGGTCCCACTGAGGGAAATAGGATGCTGGTAGAAGCAAATCAGGCAAAGATGTCTTCTCACATGGTGAGGGCCTTACACTGGGCAGAGAACAAAGGAGACAGAGGGGCAGAACCCATGGTGCTAAGGATAAAAACTTGGGCTAATAGGAAATAACCAGGAATGGGATCTAGATGAGTGAAGAGGTACTGGGTTAGACATAACAGCAATGGCGCACATGCAGACTGAGTGGGGGGAGTTGGGGCAGGTGGGGATGATGAGAAGAGGGAGGAGGGCAGAAAATGAAGGAGGTAGAGAGAACGGTGTCTTCTGCCCCGGTCCATCCACCACAGCACATGCCGCCGTCTGCCATTGAGTCGATTCCGACTCATAGCGACCCTACGGGACAGAGTAGAACTGCCCCCGCCATGGGTTTCCAAGGCTGTAAATCTTTACGGAAGCAGACTGCCACATCTTTCTCCCGTGGAGCGGCTGGTGGATTCCAACTGTCGACCTTTCAGTTGGCAGCCAAGCACTTTAACCACTGCGCCACCAGGGCTCCTCCACAGCACATACAGGAAGCGTAACACACTACTTTTCAGTTCTTCTCTTTTAAAGATTTTTTTGTTTTGTTTTGTTTTGTTTTTTAAAAAAGCCTTAAGATCAACTACTGGTTACATCTACAAAATGCAAAGTGCTGTTGTTACCAGTCACTTCACAGAACAGTCCAGAGTGGTCAAATATTGACCAATAAAGTTTCCTTTTTTTTTCTTCTGAATCATTATTACTCCATGAGTCACTTGACAACCTGAATAGGTCAGGGGGCAGCCTAGTGGGCAGACTTGGTGACCAAGGAAAGAGGCTGGGCCTGTAGTACTGGGAGGGCCTGGTGGGCATGGAGTGTGGCTGGGAAGGAAGGGGGAGAAGTCAGCAGAGCTGTTGGCATGGACCCAAGAGGGAGGGGCCGTGACAGCACGGGAGGCTGGCTGCCCATCTGGCTAGAGGAGGTGGCTGCAGCCTTGGCTGACAGGAAGGCAGCCGAGTGGAGAGCCAGCTGGGCTCGGGTCTCTGGCTTGGTGGTGAGGGAGAGGGGCTGAGCTTGCTCCGAGTGGGTTGCAGCAGGGGCAGCTGGTGAGGCCAAGGCGGCGGAAGGGGTAGCAGGGGAGTCCAGCATGCTACCGTGGGAGGAGGCAGGGCTGTCACAGGGCTTCTCAGGGGGCAGGTACTGAACACATGGCTTCTTGCTCTTAGAGGCCAGAGCACCTAGGAGAAATAACACAGGGAACAGTGAGCAGCTCAAAGCTCGGAGAGGCAGGTGCTGAAGAACAGCCCTGGCTAAGGACCAAGTACCAACTCTGTGAGTTAGCCATCTTGGATGTTCCAGCCCAGATGAGCCTCTAGATGACTGCTGACCCTGCTGACACCACAGGGAGCAGAAGAACTGCCCAGCAGAGCCCAGTCAACCCACGGAGTCGTGAGAGAGAATATATGGTGGTGGTTGTTTTGGGCCACTAAGTTCTGGGATGGTTTATTATGCAGCAACAGATGACAGAAACATAAGGCATATCCTTTGCATAAAATAGCTTACAAACAAACAAACAAACAGAATAGACCTGGTTATACACCTGTATTTTGGCAATCTAGGAATGATTATGGGGAAGGAACTGAGAACCTACACTTAGTTCTAAGGCTTTCAAGACTAGGAAACTGCATTCACAGAACACCAGTGCATAGAGAAGGGGCAATGCCAAAACTGACAAAGACCTACTCAGTATCTGACTGGACGAAAACTAGCTCAGTCTGTCGTATCATCTTCTGCCTTTGCTAAATCATCACTTTTGGGACGCTTTAAAATCTGTGACTTATGGCACAATCAGAGATAGCGTAGCACCTGCTAAGCAGCATGGTACACAGTGGGTCTTACATCATATACATATTTTACTTATGTGTATTCAGATGTAGATGAAAAGAAAAAAAGAAGGTAAAAAGCACCTTAGATGGTGCAAGCAGTTCGACCTGCCCTTCTACTCATTGCGTTGTGTCCTGGCGTGACTGGCCCGAGATGGAGATGTGAGTCAGGTCTTCTTTAGATGGTCACAGTTCCATAGCGTTTGTCACAGTGACTGTCCCTCTGTGCTAAGTGTGATTCTGGTGTAAAAAGGTTTAGTATACATACTTTTGGCACAAAGTGGCCCCTAAACTCAAGCAAACTATTTCTTGGTGTTCAACCAAAGAAAGATTGGAGGAAAAACGGATGCTGCTGGACTCACTGATAGGTGGTGTGTCAATGTGATACCTCCCCAAGGGAGCGTCAGGGATGATTTCACCTACATTTGATTTTTACCTTATGCATTCATTTTAGAACGTAACCCTCATGTAACATGCAACTCAGCTATGCTGAGAAATGCCCAGGCTTTGAACTATGAAAGTGCTGGATCAAATCCTACCTCCACCACTTAACAACCAAAGTGACAGGGAAAATTCCTTAACATCTCTGAGCCTGTAATTGGTCCTTTCTAAAAAGGGGCTAATATAACAGCTACCTGAGTAGACGTGAGGATGTCGTGAGGCAGAGACCCTGAAAACGGCAACCATTGTAGAATTGTATCCATCAGAGACCCAGACATAACACATAGGCGGGTGTCCCTGTGATGGCCGGAAAGAGAAGTAAAGGAAACTGTGCCCTTGTTGAGACTCACCCTCTGCCTCTTGGGCTTGTTGCTGTGACTGCGTCTGTGACAGCTGCTTTTCTCTCTTTCTCTTCTTTTTCTTACCCTGAAAAATGTGGCCAAAGGAAGAGGTAACCTGGGACGGCCTTCTCAGGAGGGCTGCCAGATAAGAAGGGGAGAAGACAGGATAGTGCCCACACTGCTGTGGATCCCTCCCTTTGTGAAGGTGATGGTGATGGGGAGCCAATTCAGATCAGCTCTCTCCAGGAGCCCCAGGAGGAGGCAATGAGCCTCCTGGGTCTGCCTGCCCGTTTTCCCCATATAGCAGATTCTTCCCATCCAACACTGGTGCCAAGGCCCTCTTGAAAGCCCTCATCCTTTCATTGTGCTTCAGACTTGTTTTCATCTCTCTCCCTAGAACAGTGGTTTTGATCTTTTTTTGAGGGGTCCTAGATCTCTGACAAAACATGATGCAGCTATGAACCTTCTTAAAAAGAAGTAAATGAGAACATATGTACAAAAATCTGCCTAGTTTATATGCCCCCGAGGCCCATACACTGGCGCTTGAGCCCCAGGTTAGGAAGACTTGGCTGGTGATACTTACCACCAGAGCGAGTACATGGCTCCCACTGCAACCTGTATTATGGAATCAAAGACTGAGTCCAGTTCAGATGGGAAAGGCACAAATTTAAGTCTGTCCTTGGGATACCAAAACCATTTCCTTGTTGGGCTCCTGAGAATTAAAATGCCTTTCTGATTCCTAGAGAGAAAAACTTCTCCCTGGTCTAAGTCCTCTATAGATGTAATCAACTTCCTTCTCCCCTCTTCCTCTTGCAGATGCTGCTCTTGGGGTCTGAGTGTCCCCTGCCCAGAGTGGGCACTTACATAGTTGTCCCGGGCTGACCAGGTGGGGTAGAGCTGGGAGTGAAGCTGCCGCTCCTTCCGGGCCAGCTCATAGTACTTGGCCTGTTCTTCTCGAGACAGGTTGTGCCACTGAGGGAGAGAGAGGGTTGGAGATGACTTGGAACCAGGAATCTGGGAGATCCTGACCACCTGCAGCCTGGGCTCCTTCCCCATAGGCTGGAGAACAAGGGCAGGTCTTACCTTTCTTCCCAGGATTTGGTTAATGGCTGCACTTTCCTTCAGAGTGCACTCAGCCACCACCTTGGCCCTCATCTCCTTCATATATAACATGAAGGCATTCAGAGGCTTCTTCACATGAGGCTTCTTTTCTTCCTCCTTTTTCACCGTCACTGGTGATTTCCTGGGAAGTCACATGGCTGCAGGTTAGCACAGCTCAGCTGTCATCTACCTCACCGACCCTGGCCTCTTGTGGAGGGGACAGCCCAACTGTCTCTGGGTAGGGAGATGAGCTGCCTGGACACTAACTCAAGTTGCCCATGTTTGCTTGCTGTACCTGAGCATCTTCCACAAGTAGTTGCCAACCTCTGAATTATCTCAAAGCCATATTCTCTGAAAATCCACCCAATAATTTCCTGACGGAGGAGCAGAGGGAAGTGGTGAGGGCAGAGATGAATTCTCCTTGTGCAGGCACTCAGTGGCATCAGGTGACAGAGAGGAATGGGGTAGGGCACTTGGCAGGAACAGAAGGGTCTCCTTGGCCATGAAGCACTGACTCGGGCTTCCCTGTCGCCTTCAGAGCACGGGCCTGGGTGCTGGTCTCAGCTCTGCCTCCAGACAGCCACGTGGCATGAAGAAAATGCTTTCTCCTTCCTGGGCCTCCCCATCTGGTGTGTATTACAGGGGAATGGAAGCTGAACGTTTTCTCAGGTTCTCTTTCAGCTGCTAAAACCTGATTCTAAAATGTGTCCTAATGTGAGAAAAGATGCATGATGCCCTGGGAGGATGGCAACACAGAAAGTCAAACAAACGAGGCGAAGGGAGAAGAGAGTCCAAGGAAGGAGACATGGCTGAGGGAGGCTGCTGGGCTGCTTGCCAAATGAGAAAAATGGCACCTGCTGCTCAGAGACTGGCCATACCATCCCCACCCCCATTCCTGGTTCAAAACTGCACCCTTGCACCCACCCCCATTCCAGGCTGCCTGCTACTTACACACTCACTGCTGGGCTCAGGCTGGGGGGCGCTGGCTCCTGCTTGACGATGGGGGAGACGATGGCAGGGTGGGGGATCCCTGAGGTGGGCAGACCAGGATGGGCCGGAGCCACCATGTGAGGGGAGAACCGACTGGAAACCAGGCTGTGTACAAGGTGGAAAGAAATGACAACAGAGGGATTCAGACTGAATGCTTGTCACCTGGCAGAGGAAAGGGATGGCTGCATGCCTTTAGGGCAAAGATGTGTAAGTACCTCTGCTACAAGAAGAGTGTGAGGAATGGCAAACCATTCATGGAACCAGACTGGGAAACACCACACACACGCAATGTGCCTATATCTGGTGCTAGAAGCAGGCAGAATGAAAAACACACAAGAAGGTGTACAGGGTGAGAGCAGGGGAATGCACAACAGGCAGCTAGGGGCATATGCTGTGGGGTGATTTTTTTTGTCACTGGAGGTGCCACTGTCAGGCAGAGCCGGCCCGAGACAGAAATTCTCTTTCACTGCCTCTTCTCCTGACATGGTTTCAGGAAAAAAAAGGAATTACTCTTCTCCCAGTTCTCTGGCTTTGGTGTGATGCACTCAAAATGTTTCTGCGACACAAAGCCCAGGCCACGGGGGACGTGGCAGGAGGACTGAGTGCTAGGGCTCTGAAGCTCTTCTCTTAGAGATGGGAAACAGTGGTCTGTGGTCTCCACTCCAATCTGGGGGCAGAGAGCACAGGCAAGAGAAGCCCCTCATCGAAGAGGGTGGGGAGGAAAGTGAGGCCCTGCCTCCTCGTTAACTGACAAAGAAAGGCCATCTGATAGTCCAAAACAGTGATGTCACTAGAGGACAAACGTCCCCTGCACGGCCTTCATGCTCCCAGCCCGTCCTGGACTCACCTGGACATGGAGGCATTCATAGCGAGGGCAGGGTAAGAGTGCCGGAAGCCACCAGGAGGCAGGGAGTACATGGGCTGTCCTTGCCTGTAAGGGCCAGGAGCGAAGAAATCCAGTCAGCATTTTCGTTAAAATCGGAAAGTTCAGGATGGAGAAGGAGAGGGGATTTGGGAGAAAGGATAAGAAATAAGGGTCAGGAAGTAGGAAGTAAGAGTGGGAGAAGGGGCCCGAGCAGGGAGGTCTAAGACCTGGCCTTTGCCTCTCTGTGGGCCTATGAGGGCAGCTGGAGGCACAGAATGCAGAGCTGAGCATAAGGAAGGGATCAGGGTAAGAAACGCTGCAAGTTTCCTTACTGTGGGACGAGCCAGCCGAGGGGATGGGGGATTTGTCCGACAGCTCCGGGTGATAGTGGGTAATATGGTGACAGCTCAGATGGGTGAGGGGGCCGGGGGATTCCTGCTTCCAAAGAGAGATGTGTCAGACTGCTTCCGGGCCCCAACTTAACACCTTGAAATAGCATCAAAGTGGATGTTCCCATGCCCCCAGATGGTCTACAGCTATCCTTGTTGTCTATCACTTCCCTAGTGCCTCTGGACAGTCACTCAAGGATATATTCAGGGGGAGGTAGGACAATGCATCTTCTCTAACTATAAGGATTCCATCTCTGAGGTAGGAGTAACTTCCAGCTGCCTGTGATACAGGAGTTAGCTTCATCTAAGAGAGGGACCAGATGACCTGGACTGACAGAGACCCCTGGCATCCCCCATAGCCATCAGTTAAGTAACTCTCTAGAAAACCTGCCTCATTCATGGAGAAATAAGCTTTGGAGTTCTGCGCCACAGCTGTCCTTTATTATCTGTAACATGTAGCACCCTTTATTTCTCCAAGAGGGGCTCCCAAAATGCTTGAAGCCATAGTAACACTGTGGGAATTCTATGGAGACCATGGCTCCCAGGGATGTGTAGGTCTGGTGGGCAAAGTTAAAAAAAACAAACAAGCTAAGTCAGCCTTACTGCTTTATAGGCAGACTTACAAGTCTGACTAGACCAGTTACACTGTTTGAAGATGTTAATTTTGGGCAAAGGTCTTGGTTTAGGAGGCAGAACCTGCAGGTATGCTAAGTTCAGTCAATAAAAAACTAGGAGAGATTTTTTTTCTTCCAGCTTGGTCCGCTGTTGAAGTGTGAAAAAGATTCCAAAGCAAAAGAAATGGTGTCCGAGCAAAACTAAATGCTCATTACCGTGGAGCCAGGCCCCGTGTGGCAGGGGCTCTATGTGCATTCTCATCCGATTTCCTTTAATTTTCACAACCACCTGATGATGTGGAGGGTATAGAAAAGGCAGATAAAGAAACTGAAGAGGCCAGTTATTATTGGGCAAGGTCATAAGCTCTTGAGAGGTGGAGACATGATTTGAACCAGGTCTGCCTGATTTGAGGGCTATTACATTCCCTGGGAAGGAAGGCCTGCCCACCCTGCAGGAGCACCACACATCTGGTCCAGCCTGAGCGTCAGACGACTCACCTGTCTTTGGATCAATCTCTGGGGAGAGGTGCGTGGGAGGGGAGCCAGGAGAGAAGTGGTCATTGCTGTAGGTGATGAGGGGTGTCAGTGGATGCATGTGATGTGGGTGCTGCACGACAGGAACTTTATTAGACTGAAAGACAGAGAAAGAGATAGTTGCCAAGGAGATGAATGGTAAAATCAGCTGTCACCAACTGGGTCTAATATAACATGTGCCAGGCATTTTCCATGCAACATCCCCTTCAGTCCTCACAACAGCCCTATGAGAGAAGGCAGCCGTCCCCACAGCACAGAAAGGACCAACAGAATGGGAGGAGAGACTACACCTATCCTGCAACAGAGCCTCTCCAGGACAGCTCCCGGTCATTCACCTCACGAAGACTGTGTGGAGCTGACTGCCGCAGGCCACCGAATGAGAAACTGTGCTCTGTGTAATCTCAGTGAATTTAAAAAGACCCAACACACGCTTTCCAAATAAACTTTACAGAAGTAGCACCTCTCAAGTTCAAGTCTATGGTGAGAGGGACTGGGGACAGAGCAGTTGGGGAATTGTCACCATCAGACCTCACATAATCAGTTCTTGTGTCCAGATGTCACAAACTGAGGGAGAGAACTTGGTTTGAAGCTGGTTTCTGAAAATAACCTGAGCACTCAAGATGCCTTTGTTTTCCAAAATAGCTGGGCAAATAGGGGCCACATAGGCCCCTCACCTTCAGGAAGGGGGGTGGGGCTAATACAGTCATGCGTATTCACTGGGGTTCCTAAGGCTAGGAGACCCTGAACCTTGGAGCACTCTCTTTTGGGTCTCTTGGATTGTCAAGAATATCCATGCACGGGACAGGGAATGGCAAGTCGCTGGGACCACCCCCACGTCGGGACCCCCCCATCCCCTCAGGCCTTGCCTGATATATCTTTATGCTTGTATACTTCAGGTTATAATAAATGGGTAACTGTAAGTATAGGTAATAGTTTTCATGAGTTCTGTTGAATCATTCTAGTGAATTATTGTAGCTACTGGGGGCAATGAGAATCAGCAGAGGTTGGCATTTGCCTATTTGACAAGGCTGGAAGGACATAGTCCTAACTTGTGGAGATGTGACGCTGGGTGGTTAGAGAAAGTGCCACGTGCATGGCTGGCATCTGAATGATATAGTGAGAAAGTGGGGATATGAGTTATCTTCACATTTTGGAAATTAGCCTTATGTCAGCTATTATTCATACACAGACACAACCCCAAAACACTTAAAACACTTCTCCCCGTAGCACTTCAAATATTCTGCTGACCTAATTACCCATTTCATTTGACGTAAAACACCATTGGATTTAAGGGGCATCATTGTTTTATATAACTACTAAGAAAGAAAGACTGGCATGCCATTGACACATCCTGATTTCAGTGATGTTAAAACGGGAAAAAACTGTATCTTAGAACTGGTAACCTGTATTAATTTTTTAATTGTTTTAACCTAATCTGATCAACAATAAGGATATTTATTGTAAAAATAACTACAGTTTATTGATCACCTACACTACAAGCAGAGCCCTGGTGATGTAGTGGTTAAGAGCTCAGGCTGCTAACCAAAAGGTTGGCATTCGAATCCACCAGCCGTTCCTTGGAAACCCTATAGGGTAGTTCTACTCTGTCCTATAGGGCCGCTATGAGTCGGAATCAACTTGACGTCACACAACAACAACGCTACAAGCACAGGGCTAGTAAAATATCTAGTCTTTACTATAACCTAGCAAAGAAGCTACGATAACCCTCATTTTACAGATGAAGAGACTGAGGGTCAGAGAGGTTAAGAAATTAAGTGACTTAGCCCAGGACACAGAGCTAGTAAATGTCAACTGGAATTCATACGGTTCTAGTAAACTCAAGAGTATTTTCTCTTGTACTGTCTGCCTCCCTAAGAGTAAAAGGACAGCTTTTTTTTTTTTTTTTTAAATACAGTGAGGAAACTGAGTTACATGGGGAGAAGAAGTGATTTAGAGGCAACCCCAAGGCTCAAACTCCAAACTGATGTCTTCTCATTTGAATTTTTCATTTCATAGATTCCACGAACCCTTTTGGCCTTTCATATGGTACCTATTTGGTGCTCATAATGCAAACCTCCATCTGTACATTTCCTAGGTATCCATGTGCTGACAGCAGTCTTGTTCCACTTTCAGAAGCTCTGCAGAGAGGAAGGATTCCCAGTGGCACGGTGGTTAAATGCCTGGCTGCTCGCCAAAAGGTCAGCGGTTCAAACCCAGCTGCTCCATGAGTGATAGATGTAGCAGTCTGCTTCCAGGAAGATTTACCTTGGAAACCCTATGGGGCAGTTCTACTCTGTCCTATAGGGTCACTATGAGTCAGAATCAACTCAGCAGCAACGGGTCTGGGTTTTTTTGGATGCAGAGAGGAGAGGCCTCAAACCTAGGATCCTAATCCCAGATCCACAGATATGAGGCAGAGCATTCAGACTGTTCAAACCACAACCACCAGGTGGTGCTGGCACATGGCTGGGCCCTGCCGGTGGAAATGGACTTTACTATGAACAAATTCCTGTCACCTCCCGTGGCTGGCGCATTTGACACGGCGTAATGCGTTCCGAAATTATTTTCACGTGCTCACTTACTGGTTTTTGAAGATGTCTCCATACACATGAACACACTGCACAAATAAAAAGTATAAAATATGGCTGACTCTTTTTATTGTCTCCCTTTCTGTATTTTCCAATTTTTAATTATCATTCTACTACTTAAAATGTATTTACAACACAAATTTTTAAATATAACTATATTATAAAGCACTTGGAAAATACAATCACACCATCTTAACCCAGTAACTATTATCTGTTTGGTTTATCTCCTTTCATTCTGAATTCCCGTACATCTGTTTTTCATTTAGAGACAGTCCCCACATTACGAACATCCAATTTCCATCCAACCCGTAGTAACAAGCCAACCCCAATAGAGCCAATTATATTAAAAATCTGAAGTACATACAATAGTTTGTAATAACAAATGGGTGCCACTTTGCGCTGCAATCAAAACATTATTATTATATTGTAATACTGTATGGAAGCAGAAGGTCAAGAAATCAAAACGGCGTATTGCATTGGGCAAATCTACCACAAAAGACTTCTTTAAAGTATTAAAAAGCAAAGATGTCACCTCGAGGACTAAGGTGTGCCTGACCCAAGCCATGGTATTTTCAATCGCCTCATATGCACACGAAAGCTGGACAATGAATAAGGAAGACCAAGAATTGCCTTTGAATTACGGTGCTGGCGAAGAATACTGAATATACCATGGACTGCCAAAAGAACAAACAAATCTGTATTGGAAGAAGTACAGCCAGAATGCTCCTTAAAAGTGAGGATGATGAAGACTTTGTCTCAGGTACTTTGGACATGTTATCAGGAGGGGCCAGTCCCTGGAGAAGGACATCATGCTTGGTTGGCAAAAAATGAGATGGACTGACACAATGGCCGCAATCATTGCCATCACTGTGAGGATGGTGCAGGACCAGGCTGTGTTTTGTTCTGTTGTACATAGGGTTGCTATGAGTCGGAACCAACTCCATGGCACCTAACAACGAACATTATTATGTTAAAGATGTTTTGCTGCATCTGGAAGTGTTCCTTTAATGTTTTTTATGCATAGAAAAATGCACTATATACTAAGACAAACATGTGACTCACTGACATTAACTGTGCCTAACTTCTGACTTAGACATACAAATTCGACTTAAAGACAGACTTAGGAATGGAACTCCTTTGTAATCTGGGGACTGCCTGTACATTTACTTGTATAATTTCTAGCTATCCACGTTAAAAGAGTTAATGGTATTATGAAATCCTGACTGCCCATGTGCAGAGTTTGGCCTCATCAGAAGCTGGCAAACAGCACTGAATGGGTGGTAGAGTTAAGTACAAAGCAGGAAAATGAGGGTTAATATACTCACTTAGATGCTCTGTGAGTTACTTCTGTCCCCATTAGGTAGTATCACTGTCCGGAAAATGCACTGGGAGGGGATTGCACAGTTTACAGAAGGAGAAAGGAAGGTAAACTTTTCCTTGGTCAGTCAAGGAAGAAGCCTCTGGGTTGATAAGCAAGAACTGCTTTCTCCTGGGACCAAGAGAGGGCAGGCTCTCTTCGATGGAAGCTGTGCTCAGGGGCAGCATGTCAGCAGCGCATTCAGGTAAAGGGTTAGGCGTGTAGGGACTCACTCTCTGTCTCTCAGTGGACAACCCCAGTACAGACAATACGCACAAGTGAAGGCACAGATACTCAGCAAGATAGCCAAGTCCACATTTACCCAAAGAAGAGCATCTCAGAGCCATCTGGGACCTCGTTCCTTCTGTCTCATCACTCAAACACAACTTTTTTCCAGCCCAGGTGTTCCTCGGCTCTTTCGGTCTATTTCTGGAGCTAGTCTAGGCCAAAGTTCTTTATTTAAACTCCTAGCCCCTGAGGAAGCAATGTGTCCGTTCTCTCACTATTTGGAACTTTACTTTCAAGCTTCAAGTCTACTCCACACATCTCCACAACAGTCCCAGCAGACACCCTCAAGTCCAAGGCCCTCACAAAGTCTCCTGACTCTGTTGTTCACTCACGATTTTCTTTTCTACTGGATTTTCAGAGATTAGAAGGATAGGGTTTAGGGCTCAGGCACAGATGAGCCTCATATTTACCATCATTCACAAAACAGTTACAGACCTGCCAACAGACGGCCCAGGAAAACAATGAGTTTTACTGGACTGCTGTTATTTTTAAGAAATCTGTTCTACCCTTCTTCAGCTATCTATTTACAGATGGAGGCAACCTTCTCTGGGGGGGAGGGGGCGTGGGCGGGGGCGAGGAGACTGTTTTCAAAAGACTCTGCCTAAAAGGAGGGCTTGAGGGAAAAGGAAATCAGCATTGCTACTAAAGCATCAGCCCAGTCACCGAATCATAAGGTTCCAGGGAGGGCATGAGATGTGAAGTGGTCACAGTGGCACTGTCCCCCTCAGGGCAGGAATTTCCCAACTGCAAGCAGAGCGGCTGGAAAGGGGCCTCTGAGGGCTTTGTCTTCAGCAGCAACAATCAATGTTACTCTGATTCTGCTATCTGCGGCAGGTAATCAGCGAGGCCCAGGTCTCTAAACTTTTTTGATCATAGACCCCAGTGAATAAAAAGTGTCAGTTGTGATAAGTTCTTTTTTTTGCTCAATAGTAGTATTTTCATCAAATGTTTTCTTGCAGGACTCCTTCCAAGCTATTTGTACATTTCCTTGAGGGTATTTTAGTTTAAACCAAGTGATCTGTAAATCTACATAGCTGAGCTCGGCTAAAGTGCATTATGCTGCAATATTGTGGATGCCAGCAGGTAAGTGAAGCCCTGGCTACTGATCCCCCCAAACCACGAGTCTCCTGGTTTACCTCTAGCATTCCTTACAGTGAAGATTAATTTCTCCCTAATGTCTTTAGACAGGAACATATAAATGACAATTTTTTTTTTTCTTTTTCCCTTCCCTAAGTGACCTGTACTCAAGGGAACATTCTGTGCCTGCACCCTTTTATTTTTGTGCTTTAAGTGAAAGTTTACAATTCAAGTTAGTCTCCCATAAAAAAATTTATACATACATTGCTGTGTGACCCTAAATGCTCTCCCTATACTGTGACAGCACATTCCTCCTTTCCACCCCTGATCTCCCGTGTCCATTCAACCAGCTCCTAACTCTCTCTGCCTTCTCATCTCACCTCCGGACAGGAGGTGCCCATTTAGTCTCATGTATCTACTTGAGCTAAGAAGCACACTTTCACGACTATCATTTTATGTCCCATAGTCCAGCCTAATCTTTGTCTGAAGAGTTGGCCTCGGGAATGGTTTCAGTGCTGGGTTGACAGACAGTCCGGGGGCCATGCTTTCTGTGGTTGCTCCAGTCTCAGTCAGACCATTAAGTCTGGTCTTTTTACTAGAATTTGAGTTCTGCACCCCACTTTTCTCCTGCTCCATCAGGGACTCTCTGTTGTGTTTCCTGTCAGGGCAGTCATTGGTGGTAGCCGGGCACCATCTAGTTCTTCTGGTCTCCGGCTGATGCAGTCTCCGGTTTATATGGCCCTTTCTGTCTCTTGGGCTAATGCTTTCCTTGGCCTGCACCCTTTTAAATGAAAGCCTGTAATAATACATCAACAAATACTTTCTGAGCTCCTAGCCTGTGTCAGGGAGTGTGCTGGAGGCTGTGAGAGACGTAAAGATAAATCAAAAGTCTCTGCCCTGAAGGAGATTTTTCGGGGGCAACAGGAGAGAGAAAAAAATGCTGAGGAAACTGGAATGTGCCTCTGGGCCCTTCCCCTAAGAAGTAGCACGTTTTGAGGTCTTTGCAAGTTAGACTGGACATAAAATTCTGGGGATAAACATTTCTTATCACAACTCTGAATTTTCCACTGTTTGCTAGCATTAAGGATTGCAAAAGAGAATCTTGAGGTTACCTTTATTTTTGTTCCTTTTGCACTAGCCTTTTTTTCTCTGCATGAATGCCTGTAGAAAGTTTTTTAAACCCTTGCAATTCAAATTATTGCCAAGATGTGTTTCGGTTAATGTCAATTTTCATTTATGTATTTCAAGTGAGCTCTTTTCATCTTTAAATTCAAGTTTTTGTTTTTAAAGCTCATTTTTGATTTCTTCCCTTATTGCCTCTTTTCTTTTTCATTTGCTTTGGTTCATTCCTCAGGAACACCATTTGTAGATTGGCTTCTTAGTTTCTCTTCTCTGAACCTATCATCTTTTTCATCAGTGTTATCCATGGCACAAACTTGACTTACCACATTGTCAATTCTGCTCTGTACTGAGATTAATGAGCTGCGAGAGATGCGTAAGAATTTCCAAAAAGCTAAACTTCAACAGCAGAAACCAACAGAAGGAATGATGGAGATAGAAAAGTCATCGATGCCCGCTAAAACTAGTGGGTGAAAGCTTGATGAGAAGCTGAATATTCTTCACAGTCTCTCCCCACAAAGCACTTGCGTTAATAATAGCTGACATAAGGCTAATTTCCAAAATGGGAAGATAACTCATATCCCCACTTTCCCACTTCATCATCCTGACACCAGCCACACACGTGGTGGCACTTGTCTCTCTGACCCTAACCACCCAGAGTTGGGTCTCCACAAATTAGGACTCTGTCTTTCCAGCGCTTGCCAAATGGGCAAACACCGGCTTTTCTGCTGGTTCTCACTGTCCGCAGTGGGTTCAATAATTTGCTGGAATGATTCACAGAACTCATGGAGACTACCTCTACTTACAGTGTACCCATTTATTATAACCAGAAAGGATACAAGCAAAGAGATGCAACAGGCAAGGTCTGGGAGAGGTCCCAGCAGACGAGGCTTCCACTGTCCCCAGAGCACAGAGAGAGAGAGACAGAGAGAAGCATAAAGCATAGGGGTAAAACTGGTGAACCTGGATAAAGGATATATGGAAGTTTCTTGTATTATTATTGCAACTTTTACAAAAGTTTAAGACTATATCCAAATGAAGAGTTAAAGTTGTGCAGTAAGAATTGAAATCAGCATTGGAAATAGTAAAGAGCAGCAACAAACTATATTGTGAATTTTAAGAGTTTTATGAGTCTATAAAGGTATACTGGGCAGAAGTAAGGGAGAAGCTATATACAATTATAATAGGGAAATCCCAGTGAGTGTTTTTAATTGAGAACCGGCATGCTAAGCAAAGTCAGGCTTCTCAGCTCAAAGTTAGAGCAGCAAGACAGCCATTCTTCAGAAGGAGGGCTTCCGGGCAATGGCTTGGCCATCAGTCATTTGACGTGAAGCTCTCCAGCTTGCTCCTGCTCAACCCTAAAACAGGGTGCTTACTATAATCAGTGCAGATAATGCCCACTGGCCAGTGGTTCCCAAAGCGTGGTCATCAGACTAGCAGCATCAGCATCTCCTAGGAACTTGTAAGAATGCAAATTCCCAGACCTACTGACTCAAACTCTGGGAGTGGGGCTCAGCAAACTTTTTAACAAGCCCCCTCCCCAGGTGATTCTGACACCTGTTTGGGTTAGAGGACCACTGCCCAGACAAAGAATGATGAATAAGGTGCTGCCAGTGTCTAAACAATCTCAGTAGGACCTTTCTGATATCTGCAAAGATGATAACCAAGAGAAATTCCAATGCTGATCCTGTTAAAGATGCGAAAATATGAGAAATGGTAATTTGACAAGATGAAACAGTTAACACTCCCTGTTGCCGTCAAGTCAATTCCAACTCATAGCGACCCCGTAAGACAGAGCAGAACTGCCCCAAAGGGTTTCCAAGGAGTGGCTCGTGGATTTGAACTGCTGACCTTTTGGTTAGCAGCTGAGCTCTTAACCACTGCGCCACTACGGCTCCACTGTTAAAACTAGAAACAATCACTTATTCTTGTTTAGAAAGTGTGTTCATCAAGGATTCTAAATGCTAAATAAGATCAACAGGTAAGGATGTAGCCAGTTTTGGTAGCTTTTTTTATTTATTCATAATTCTTTCTTCCTTCCCTTGGCCCAAGGGGCCCTGGCTGCACAATGATTAAGTGCTCAGCAGCTAACCGAAATGTTGGTGGTTGGAACCCACCCAGTGGCTATGCTCTGTAAGAAAGAGACCAGGCGATCTGCTTCATAAAGATTACAGCCAAGAAAACCCTATGGGGCAGTTCTACTGACACATGGGGTTGCTATGAGTTGGAATCTACTCTGGCACACACACCAACAACATCTCTTGCCCCACTGATGTTAGGCTTGCCCTTGTGACTTGCTTTGGTCAAGAGAATGTTAGCAGACATGAAGTGAGCGGAAGCTTTAAATATGCTTTCCCTCTTTTGCGTCTGCCGGATGCCATGAGGACGGTATGCCCCCTGGCAGCCAGCAGTCTTGAGAGGAGAGATATGTGGAGGAGATCCGAACCTAGCCCTTTACCTGAAAGAGCTGACCCACGCAGACCTATGAGTGAGAAAAAGAAATGTTTGTTTTTGTTGTAAGCCACTGAAATTTTGGCATTATTTGCTACATAGCATTATAAAAAAATATAGCCAACCTAACACATAAGATATACAGAATATTTTTTGAGAAATTCAGGAAAGTATAAAGAATGATACAACACCCAAATTTTGCAAACCTAGGATCAGTGATTGTTTTGTAACTTTTTAAAAACTGTTTAAGAAAAATATCACATAAAGCTTACACCTTCTTAAATCACTCTACCAGTCCTACTCTCCTCCCAGCTTCCCAGAGGCAGCCACTATTTAAATATTTCCAGCTCTTTTAAGAAAAGTACTTTATAGATACGTAAAGTAAAATTGGGAATGCAAAATGGTACAACCACTTTGGAAAACGGTTTGGTAGTATCTTATAAAGCACTCCCACTGTTAGGTGCTTACCCAAGAGAAATGACAATTTATGTTCACAAAAAAACCAGTATGTGAATTTTTATAGGAGCTTTACTCATAATTGCTCAAAACTGGAAATAACCCAAATGTCCTTCAACTGGTAAATGGTTAAATAAATTGTTACATCCATACAACAGACTACTACTCAGCAACTATTGATACACATAACAGCGTAGATGAAACTCAAGGGGCCAGACTCAAAAGGTTACCTTCTGCATGTTTTTCTTCATGTGAAATTTCAACAATAGCGAAACCAGAGAGACAGAAAGCAGATTAGTGGCTGTCAGGGATTCAGGCTGAGGGGAGGAGCTGACTACAAAGGGGGACAGTGGAACTTTCAGAGGCAATGGAACTGTTCTGTATCTTGATTTTGGTGATGTTCATTTTATAAAAATGGAAAACCTGGAAACAATCTATGTCCATCAATTAATAGTATGTTTAATAAAAGACAACCAGGTAAATGGAAAGACATCTGTGTTCATGCATTGGAAGACTTAATATTAAGACGTCGATACTACCGAAAGCGATCTACACATTCAATGCAGTCAATTCCTATTAAATTACAACAGCCTTTTAAAAATTTTTCCAGAAATGCAAAAGTCAATATTAAATTCAAATGGATTGTAAAGAACCCTGAATAGCCAAAACAATCTTGAAAAAGAAAACTATGAAGACTCGTACTTCCCAGTTTCAGAACGTTACTACAAAGCTGAAGTAATCAAAACAGAGTGGTACTGGTATGAGGACAGACATGTAGACCAATGGAATAAAATCTAGTGTCAAGAAATAAACTCATAAATCTATGCCAATTGACTTGACAAGGGTGTCAAGTTCCTTCAATGGGAAAAGAATAGTTTCTTCAACAAATGGTGCTGGAACAACTGAATATCCACGTGCAAAAGAATGAAATTGGACTCCTACCTGACCATTTATGAAAATTAACTGGAAACAGATCAATGACCTAAATGTAAAAGCTAAAACCATAAAACTCTTAGAAGAAAACATAGGGGTAAATCTTCAGTGCCTTGCATTTGGCAATTGATTCTTAGATGTGACACAAATTTTTTTTTTAGCATGAGAAACAAAAGAAAAAATAAACAAACTGTACTTCATCAAAGTAAAACTTTTGTGTATCAAAGGGCATTATCGAGAAAGTAAAAAGACAACCCATAGAATGGCAGGAAATATTTGGAAATCATGTATCTGATAAGGGGTTAATAGCCATAATGTAGAAAGAACTCCTAACAACTCATAAATAAAAAGACAAAAAGCCCCATCAAAAAATGGGCGAAGAATTTGGATAAACATTTCTCCAAGAAAGATAAACAAATGGCCAATAAACACATGAAAAGATGCTCAAGATCATTAGTTATTAGGGAAATGCAAATCAAAACCACAAGGAGACACTACTTCATACCCACTAGGATAGCCTACATATATGTGTGTGTGTGTGTGTGCATGTGTGTATGTGTGTGTGTATATATATATGAAAAGAACAAGTGTTGGTGAGGATGTGGAGAAATGGGAACCCTCATGCATTGCTGGTGGAATTGTAAAATGATGCAGCAGCTGTAGGAAAGAGTTCGGTAGTTCATTGCAATGTTCACTGCAGCACTATTCACAATTGCCAAAAGGTGGAAACAACCCATGTCCATCAAGAGATAAATGGGTAAACAAAATGTGGTACAGATATGCATTGCTTAACATCCATTCTTGCAATGTCCAACTGCATATATGTCTGTGGGCTGGGGCACCCAGGTGTCTGAGTGCCAGGATGCCAGATTCCTGTCTTGAGGTTGGAGCCCTTCTGCCCAGCTGCTGCACGGGGCCTGGAAGCCACCTAGTCTATGGTGATGGAAGCCCAGGCCCAAACTACCAACCCCAGTCCCCGTTGGCTCCCGTAACCCAGTGGGGGTAGTCTGCACGTTTTGCCCAGTGTGGTACCGTAGGGTGCTGTCTTAGTCACCTAGTGCTGCTGTAACAGAAATACCACAAACGGATGCCTTTAGCAAAGAGAAATTTATTCTCTCATAGTCTAGTAGGCTACAAGTCCAAATTCAGGGCATCAGCTCCAGGGGAAGGCTTTCTCTGTTGGCTCTGGAGGAGAGTCCGTGTCATCAAACTTCCATTGGTCTAGGAGCTTCTCTGCGCAGGAACCTCAGGTCCAAAGGACACGCTCTACTCCCGGTGCTGCTCTCTTGGTGGTATGAGGTTCCCATGTCTGTCTGCTCACTTCTCTCTTTTATATCTCAAAAGAGACTGGCTTAAGACACTACCTAATCTTGTAGATCTCATCGATACAGCTGCCACTAATCCATCTTATTACATGATAGTGATAGAATATACAACACATAAGGAAATCACATAAGATGACAAAATGGTAGACAATCATGCACTATTGGGAATCATAACCCAGCCAAGTAGACAGACATTTTTAGGGGACACAACTCAATCCATGACAGGTGCCGATGGAAAGGTATGCGCCCTGGACTCCCCAGCCCTGGCTCAGGTGCCCCTGGCGTCTTTGGTCTGTACCATCGCCTCCCTGGACAGGCTCTCACAGGTGAGCTTGTCTTCCCTGAAGCTGGCTTAGCAGGGAAGGTGGCAATAGATGGGTGGGACCCGAACAAGTGCTCATCTGAGGTATCCGCAGCGGATTCTGCTGGGGCCGAGTGCTGTACAGCAGCCCCCAGGGCCAGTTCACCCCAGAGCCCAGAGCCCCACAGACACAGGTGTTTGCAAAACGTCCAAATCACATAATGTCCTATTTCCTAGAACGTAGCGTGTATGTTAAGTGATGCATACCTGTATATCCATACAATGGAATATTATTCAGTCATAAAGAGAAATGAAGTTCTGATACACCCAACACGGATAAACTTTGAAAATATTACGCAGAGTGAAATAAGTCAGATACAAAAGGACAAATATTGTATGATTGCATTTTTATGAAATATCTAGAATAGATTAATGCATAGAGACAAAAAATAGATTAGTGGGTACTACGAGCTAGGGATAGGGCTAGGGGAATGGGAGGGCGAAAAAAAAGGGCAACCAGGAAGAGAGGTGGCAGAGTTGAAAGCTGGTAGGTGTTTTTGCCTTTGTACCATCTTCATCTAGATTTGTTCTCTACATTTTCCCTTATTCCTTCCTTATTTTCTATGCCCCCTCTGTGGGTTCTGGATATGCAGCTTAACAACTGAAATTTATAAATATCATCTAAAAATATGACCACCCTCCAGAAACTGGATGGAGCCAATCTAAACTTTTGAGACTACAGCCACTTCCAAGTGATCTGAATTATTCCACTCCTGGGCCTCTGGAATCACCTGCCTGTGACACAGAGTTGCATTTATTAGGTATCTCCATGGACAGGGAGCATTTTGGTGCCATACAGAAAGCAAGTTACAGGTCTACACACACACAGAAGAGAAACAGAAATGCTATAGAGCATTACATATTTGTGGGTTGTGGGAATATAGGTCTTTTTCTGTGCCTTCTGGCATTTTCAAGTTTTCTATACAGTGCATGTATTATTTATGGCTTTTAAAACTTAAAAAAAAAAAAAAAAACACACAAATTTTTAATTAAAAAGAAGAACAAAATATATGTGATTCCTATCTTTGTAGTGGTCATATTCTAGAAGCACACATATTTGTGTCCTGTGGCTGGGCACAGTGGAAGGTTAGGGTTAGGGTGACATGGAGGAGGTGAGTAGAGGGGAAGATGGGGCCATGGTAAGGCCATATATAATAGTCTACAAGCAATGAGATCACAAATCTGATATTGCAAACAGTTAAATATAACATGTTATTGTTGCTGAGTTTTAGAGCTTATTTTGAAGGTGCCAAATCTGAGTAGTAATCATACTTAAGGAGCCCTGGAGGCACAAACAGTTAAGTACTCGGCCGCTAACCTAAAGGTTGGTGCTCTGTGCAGAAGAAAGACCTGGCGATCTGCTTTCGGAAAGATTACAGCTGAGAAAACTTTATGGGGAGTTCTTTCCAGTAACACACGGTCACCATAAGTGGAATCTACAGGGCCTGGCAACCACCACCATCATATGTAACTCCGCCCCCTCCCTGCCCAGTTCTGACTGGTTTAGACACACTTACTTGATAGGAAGACAGGCCGTTTTCTTCACTTGCCCTTCTCCCTGGGCAAGCCTCATCTTAAAACATTTTACTCATGATTCTAAAATAAATGTCATGATCTCCAGTGTTTTCAAAAAGCCAGCAGTCAAGCCTCCATGAGCACTTCCATGGTGGTAATAAGCTGACAGTTCCTGAGGGCTTGCTTTGTTTTAGGCAATATTTTAAGCTCATTACATGCACTGGCTCATTTTCTCACAACTCTATAAGGTCAGTCCTCTACTATTCTCCATTTTACAGACAGGAAACTGATGCCAAGAGAGAGGAGGTAATTTGCCTGGAGCTGTACAAGCAGCAAGAGTCAGGGCTGGGATTCAAGCCCCTTGCATTATATAGCTTCAGCATCCATACCCAACTCTCCTGCTCCCGCTCCCTCAGGTTTTGCTCCCACACAAACATGTATCTCAGAAGTTGGAACAAGATCCTTTGCGACTCAAATGGTGGTCTCCTACCAAGTTTTAGAATTTCAAGTTAATTTTAAGGTTTTCTCCCATAAATGTTCCCTAAGCATTTGATGCCCGTTTCTGCTTTTTGTATATTAGAATACTGAGCAGGATAATATACAATTTACTGCAGAATTATCTATTTTGCTATCTTTAGTGGAATGTATCAACAGTTCATGCTACTCTGCCCTCAGACAAAATAAGAAGGCCCTGCCCATCACAATGCTGAACTATTGTTTGCAGGACACACATTTGCACAGGTCGGATGTTTGCTTTGTAGTCCGAACTACACGGACAGAACCTTGTTGAGAGTTTAGGGATTTCACGTCACTTATACAGAGGTAATAAGTAAGGATGAGTAGCTGATTTATTTCAGGAAAAGAATCTAGATAGAAAATGGAAGTTCAGAGTGGACAAATAACTGAAGAGAAATATATTAATACAGCATCACAGAGGCAATGAGAAGAGAACGCCAGGAAGCAGAAAGCAGTGAGTGCTGTTAGATATCACCTGTGTTGAGAAAAAGTAGGAAAAAAATAACCGGACTTAGTTATTAGATGGCAACTGGAGAGCTGAGCCAGGCTGCAACGACTGGAGAACAAATGATACGGTGATGGAGGTGGTGGATACAGCCCTTATGTGAGAAACTGGGTGGTAACATTAGGAGGGAAACAGGATAACACTCCTAGGAGGAAGAAGGCCAGACACAAGTTTTTTATTGTTCAGAAATGGATTGTTCTGTGTAACAGACAGGGTGGGAAACTCAGAATAGATGTGTTAGTTTTGTGGGGAAATCCAGTAATGCCATTGAGTCGATTCCAACTCATGGTGACCCCATGAGTGTCAGAGTAGAACTGTGCTCTGTACGGTTCAGCAGTAGATTGCCAGGCCTTTCTTCTGAGGCACCTCTGGGTGGACTCAAACCTCCAACTTTTTGGTTAGCAGCCGAGCTCGTTAGTGCGTTAACCATTTGCACCACGGGGCCCCTCAGAGGGAAATCACATCCTCTAAAAGTGGATGGAGATTTTAGACAATACACAGAGATAGTGAGCGTGGAGAGGACAAAAGGCCGAACCGTCTCAGGATATGCTGGGGAGGGCTGGGGGATGGCAAAGGATAAGTGGGAGGCAGGCAGAGATCGAGAAGAACAAGGATCTGTAACAGCTAACGACATGGCTGTGCTGGGAGACAGGACAAACCAGGTTCCCGGTGGGTGGATGTGGGATTGCAGGTTCTCCGCCGTAACTGACTCACACCACTAGAGGGCACCTGTACCTCGTGCTCGGCAATCCCAAATGGGCATCCTGGGCGCAAGAGCCACCACACTGGCCTGTCTAATCCCTGCATGCTAAATCCTCATCAGTCTGGCATATATGTATGCTCTGTTCAATGGGCCGCTCATGACGTGGTGACATGCCACAGAACCTCCTTCAAGATGTCTGTTCCTTACACAGGTGCTCCACCTGTCCTAGAGGACTGTGAAATCACAGTCCCTGTCCTGTCTCCCAGTGCAAGGCTGTGACAATCATCTGAGAACTCTACAGGACATCATTCTATAAACTACCAAGGGCTCACGATTACTAGAAATCACACAGGCTTACTGCGCCATTATTTATCTTTCTGTGTGTATCCTGGAAACCCTAGTGGCAAAGTGGTTAAGCGCTATACCTGCTAACCAAAAGGTCGACAGTTCAAATCCACCAGGCGCTCCTTGGAAACTCTATGGGGCAGTTCTACTCTGTCCTATAGGGTTGCTGTGAGTTGGAATCGACTCGACAGCAATGGGTTTTTTCGGTTTTTTTTTTTATGTATATCTTCTTTCTCCTCAACTGGACTCTAAGCTTTTAATGAACAAGGACTATCAGGATACCTGAAATGTTGTGAATCAGATAAAATAACATGTCAATATGTCCAACTTTGAAATAACACACTGTGGTGGGAGGGGGAGTGTGGATGAGGGGAACAAGGGAGTTCCTTACATAATTCTCTCTACCTTTATACATATTTGGAGTTTTCTATAACAAAGTTTTAAAAAACATACTGTATCTCCTATGCCTTATACCTAGCAGAGTGGTGACGATGATGCCCTCAGTCACCTGGTCTGTAAAATGGGTGACAGATCACACCAGTTGGGGTTCCTTCTAGCTGCACCCTCTATGATTCTGAGGCTCACTGGACAATGGGCAAGCACTGTTAGCTTGTGGGATGCGTTGCTCTCAAGGCAAGGGTTGCCCCCAGCTCTTAAGAAAAGTCCAGTTAAGGGGAATACAAAGTCATGTTCCAGGAACATCTCTTGGCAGCTTCTGATTTCAGTCCTTTGCGTGTCCCGAGGAGGTCAGGAGACCTGCTCTGACCCCACTGCTCTAGCCTCCCAGGCTCCCCACGATCCCGACTTCCTTTGTGGCCCTGCGCTGCCCCAGGGCTTCACAGAAGAGCCTTAGCTCTGTGCCTGTGCCCTGTGGGGTTTTTGTCTGTGTATGTTTTCATTAATTCTTTCCTATAACATCCTGAAGGGAAGAGTCTCTTCAACTTCTGCTTCGCAGCTACAAGGAAGAAGAAGAGGTAATACTGAACGAACTCGAACAGGGGAGAAAGGAGAAAACCTTAGCCCATCTGAAGCAGGCAGAGGGATCTGGAGGAGAGTGGGGAAGGATCTGAGGCAGACTTTGGTTGGGGCCGGCATTTATAATGCCTCTACTAGATTTGGAGAAGGATGTGGCAGGGTGCAATAACAAACAACAGTTAAGGTGTGGACATCAGACGATGTGTGCAGGTGTATGGAGGTAGAAGAAGCTTACTTGGTAAACCTCTGACCCCTCAGCTCTTCCCCACTGTGCTCATACATATGAGGAACACTGTTAGGCCCCATCAGCTTCAGGGTTAAGTGGAGGGAGGAAGTGATACAGGACGAGGTGGGTGACGAGTGTTCCTTCGATGCTTTCAAGTTAAGAAATAGACTTACCAGGTGTGCCGGGGATGGGGACCTCGTGTCCTTGACTGTGGTGCTGGAGGGGACATCGAGAAGGGGCCATTTCATCTGCAGGTACTACACAGGGGACAGAAAACATAAAAGAGCTGGTGAGATGAGGCCTCACAAGTGCCCAAAGTGAGCGAAGAAGTGCTGCATTTGGGTGACGGCAGTTCAGGAAGGCCTGCTATTTTAACTCCACGAGCCCTATACTGGGTCCATTTCCAAACGATTTTACAAGGGTAGAACATACACTTATAATCACCACTATGACCACCACCCTACTCCATCATTTTTGGGGGAACCAAAGAACAACCAAGCTGAACCTTGAATGGGGGAGAGAACTGATATAGCCCAGAACACTGGCCAGCGGATTCAAGGAACCCAGTCACGAAGCTCAAGTCATCCCTGCTCTGCTCACGGGAAGAGCAGGCTCGTTGAGGGGGCCTGATCCATTTCCATCTCTTATCACACGTAATGCTCCCCAACAAACAGCCTCTCCAGAAGTATCTGGTGGGTGAGTGAATAAAAACCATCTGGCTGACGCTCTCTGGGTCATGGGTAATATCTATCCATTTTCAAGGATGCTGATCTTACTTACTTCATTTTAGTGTGTCTCAGTCTTGAAAAGATTATCCAGAACCCCACCCTCTCTCATGTATCATTAAAAAAGAACCAACACAAAACAAACCCCCAGCCCAAACACACACACATCTTTCACAGGTTCAGACTCTCACTCTGCCAATACAGGCTATGTGACCCTGGACAAAAGATCTTAATGATCTGGAGCCACGTTTTCTTCATGCGCAAGGCAAGGCTAACTCTACAAGTTATTAGAAGGATTAGAGGCAACACGTCTCACACAAGGAAGACATTTGAAAATGGCAGCTATTATTTTCATAAGCAAATCATTACTCTTTGCCAGGAGCAAAAACACACATGCTGTCTTAGTGCTCACACTGATCTGGTGCTTCTGGGCAGTGGCCCAGCTATGCCATCTCTTCAGAATCCTTGAGGTGACTTTGAGAATTAAAGCTCTGGTAGGAAGTGATGGCTCCAGGAAGAGCTTCATAGAAAGAATGAAGTCTTTGACTCATTCCTTGCTCTGGTCATTCAATTTTAGGGGGAAAAAAAAAATCAAGATTTGGCCTTGCTTGATGAGCACAGGGCAGGAAAGTGGGATGGGCAGTGCCCCAGAAGGCCCCTCTGCCCTCATCAATTACAAGCCTTGACTGAGA
>NW_004444144.1:2174860-2182900 GCF_000243295.1 Trichechus manatus latirostris
GCCCAACTTCGTGGATGAGAGCTGGAGCCTGGGTCTCTTGACTTCAAATCCCACACTTTCACTATACCATGAGTCACAAGGCCTTTCACAACACCATCATCTTCTAGAAAACCGCAACCCCCCACCCCCCACCCCCCAGCCTTTTCTTTGCTCTCTCTCTCATAGGGGGCGGGCCACCCAGAAGCTGAATGAATACCACATCAATGAATGAATCAACGTATACACACATCAGTGCTTTCCTGTAGGGATACTTGGGGGCAGGCAGAGTTTACACTTGGGTGTTAAACATCACACTTGCCTCTCTAGAAGCAACAACCTCCCTGCCCCCAGCATTTGTTTGCTTTTTAAAGTTGAACTATAATAACAAAGATCAGGTGCTAAAGTGTCCCAAATCCACTTCCCCCCAACATTAAACATGATAGAAGGACCCCTAAAATCCAACACTGCCAGCATCCGGTACTCTACTCAGAGTCGTAAAGACACACACTGAACACGCTTCATTCTTGTTGGCTTACCAGGACGCTCTTAGATGAGATGAAGGTGTCCCCAAGGATTCTTAACGCTAGCTGGGCACAATGCTGAAGTTTTGGGTGTTAAATAAAATAAAGCTTAGGTTATGGAGAAAAACTGACCCATAGGTCTCCAACACATAATGTGCTGAGAGCTGGAGCCAGAAAGGTTGGGTGCTGACAGTGAAGCAACGAGGCACCTTGGGGCGGCGATGGCGAGGTGGGGAATGGGGCATTTCATACCATCAACTGACCTTATGGGTCGTTAGGCACAGTTGGTGTGTGAGGGCTCTAGCGCAGGGGTAATCCAATCTTGGCACTACTGACACTCTGGCTGGATAATTCTCTGTTATGGCGGGCTGTCCTGTGCACTGTAGGATGTTCAGCGGCATCCCTGTCTAGAAAACAGTACTTCCGCCCTCCCCCCCAAGTTGTGGCAACCAAAAATGTCTTCAGACTTTTGCGGAGGGGTGGGGGTGGGGGGATTGTCAAAACTGCCCCCGGGTTGAGAACCACTGTGCCTGTGCTACTGGCTGGAAGCTGGTACCCAGTACACTGTGAGCTCATGAGGGTTTGTCTGCCTCAATACTGGGGGCATAAAGACACAAACATGCATATAAACACACACAAATATTCACAGTAAGCGCTTTTAATAATAAGCTACTATTTGGGGTAGTTTACCTTGTGCTTGGTGTTTTACCTAAGTGACAGGAGTTACAGGATGCCTTGGGCTTCAGGTGGGATGAGATCCCCGTGGCCTCCCCTCCCCTCCCCTCAGGGTTCAGGCTCACTCACTGATTTTAACCCAGCAGCTGGAGGGTGGGTGAACATCTTTAGTCCTGTCCATCACTGAAATCTGGCCCCCCATGTCAGGGAAGAGAGCAGAGGGGAGAGGCAGCTCTGGCATGAGTTGCTCCCTGCCAGAACCCATCCTGCCCCAGCCACTTTGGGGGTGTCTGGGCGTTCTCGTGAGCACAGAGGAACTCATTCTGGGAGTAGGGATATGGAGGATTGACTCTACCCCCTTTGTATTTTTCTGTCCTTTTTTGATTTCAAAACAAGAGATGGCGGTAGGGAAGAACTGTAAGACAGAAGCCCCTGCAGCTTAGCCACAACTCTGAGGATAGGAGCGTTCCAAAGGGACAGCTGACATCCCAGAACCATGAATCGGGGCAGCAGGGGCCAGCAACACCCCTTGTAACACTCATCCCCTCAGCACCAGGAGATTGGAGGTGGCTGGGCAGCCATGAATTCCTGGGTCGGGCCAGTACAATCTTAACGTAGAAAAACCTCTCCTTGGCTGAAATTCTCATGAGGGGACAGGCCCACGATCATCCCAGGGATAATCACTCATTAGTGGGAGCGTGTCCTTGCGGATTAGGTGATAAGTATCAGGCAGCCTGAGTGAGACTCTCTGAGCTGGCTGAGCCTATATTCTTTGCACGGTAATGGTATGTGGGCAAATTAAAACTGCTGGTTTCATCCTTTATGGTTACGAGGAAGAGGAGGGGTTGGGATGGAAAAACACTAAATAGACAATAGATAAGTGGTAACTTTGGTGAAGGATAAGACAGTAAACAATACTGGGGAAGCCAGCACAACTTGTCTAAGGCAAGGTCATGGAAGCTTCATAGACACATCCAAATTCCCTGAGGGACCAAATTACTGGGCTGAGGGCTGTGGAGACCACGGTCTCAGGGAATATCTAGCTCAATTGGCATAATAAGTTTATAAAGAAAACGCTCTACTTTCTACTTTGGTGAGTAGCATTTGGAGTCTTAAAAGCTTGTGAGCAGCCATCTAAGATACTCCACTGGTCTCACCCCATCTGCAGCAAGGGAAAATGAAGAAAACCAAAGACATAAGGGAAAGATTAGTCCAAAGGACTAATGGACCACAACTACCACAGCCTCCACCAGACTGAGTCCAGCACAACTACATGGTGCCCGGCTACCACCGACTGCGCTGATAGGGATCACAATAGAGAGTCCTGGACAGAGCTGGAGAAAAATGTAGAACAAAATTCAAACTCACAAAAAACAAAGACCAGAATTACTGGCCTGACAGAGACTGGAGAAACCCCGAGAGTATGGCCCCCACATACCCTTTCAGCTCAGTAATGAAGTCACTCCTGAGGTTCACCCTTCAGCCAAAGATTAGACAGGCCCATAAAGCAGAATGAGACTAAAGGGACACACCAGCCCAGGGGCAAGGACGAAAACGCAGGAGGGGACAGGAAAGCTGGTAATAGGGAACCCAAGGTCAAGAAGGTGCGAGTGTTGACATGTCATGGGGTTGTTAACCAATGTCATAAAACAATATGTGTACTAATTGTTTAACAAGAAGCTAGTTTGTTATGTAAACCTTCATCTAAAGTACAATCAAAAGAAAACAAAACTGCTGGTTTCTCCAAGCCCAGTGTAGGTGTCATTCAACTTGCCGCACGAGGCCCAACATGGTTCCCGACCAGCGTGTGATGGGTGGGCTCCAGCACATAGTGAAGATGTGTACACGGTGGTCAGGCTACCCGCCCTCCTGGGGGAGACCCATGGCAATGTAAAGCACTGGACCGGTGTGGCATCAATGCAACTGATGGCTAAGCAATAACGACAGCTACCATTTATGGGTGCTATCCAGCCAATGTATCAGGAGAGCAGCCACCACCTGCCTGTCAGTGGAGGCTTGTGTGTTGCTCTGATGAGCAACAGATTCCACCAGAGCTTCCAGCCAATACAGAACGGAAAAAAGGCCTGGTGACCTACTTCCGAAAATCAGCCAATGAAAACCCTACGGATCACAACGGTCTGATCCTGTTGTGCATGGGGTCACCATGAGTCGGGGGCCAACCTGACAGCCCCCGACAACAGCAATCTATGGGATAAATACTCTCTGATGATACTCAAAAAAAAAAAAAGAACAAAAGAAAAAAACCAACCCAAATGGCAGGTACTATCATCCTTGATTTACATATGCTACTTGATATGCTGCTACTGTGGGTTGTGACTCTGAGACAAAACAGGTACACAGTGTTTCCCAATCCTACTATATCCGGAAAATCCTTTTTGGGGAGTTCCATGGAACACACTTGGGTAAATTCTGCCCTTGTGGTTCACAGTTAAGTAGAGCAAGGCTGTGGGTTTAGAACCTGTCTTTACCTTGTTAAGGAAGGATGATTCTATTCCTATTTCTAAATTGTTTTCATTGGAACAGTTGTTAAATTCTCTCAGCATCTATCAAAACGGTCAAGTGGTTTCTGTATCTGACTTATTTGCGAGATGTAAAAGGCTTTCCTACACCAACGCACCCTTGCCTTCCTCAGGTGAGCCCTACTTGGTCACGGAGGTTCGTTTGTTCTTGCACTACATCGCAGAACGCTAATCACAAGTGCTTTAAGATTTTTACTTCTACATTCTCAAGTCAGAGTGAACAAAGGTTTTCTTTTTGTGACTTTTGCCAAGCGTTAGCGGTGGTATTTGGGCGTAATTAGACCTAATGGGGCTGCTCCTCTTTCCTGAAGTTCTGGGTCCCTCTCTGCTTCTTGGGTGAGCACTCGACCAGGCAGCCTCGGGAAGGGTCCTTGTGAAGGGTGTCCTCACCAGAGAGCCAGGCCCCTTTCCTGCAGGGAGGTGGAGAATCCGCCCTACAGAATCCCTGCGTCGGGACTGTGCAGCAGATTAACTGCAGCTGTGCCCTGGAATTTCCCCAACATACAAATCTTCATGATGTAAAACAGCTGGGAGGAAATCCCAGCATGCCCTGTACAGAGGCAGAGCTGCCAATGAGCTACGGAGATTAACCCTCTGGCTCCCAGAAGGTGGGGAGAGCCTCTCTCCAGTCATACCCTGTTCTAGGCTTGTTTTGGTGTAGATGGGACTCTACAGTCACGCACTCACAGGCTTAGTTCTCGATAAGGCCCACATTCTCCCCGTCCACCGCCCCCCAAGAAACCATGTAAGCAGGGCCCAAGCAACAGAGGAGACAAAGCTTCATGTTACAGAATCAACAGCAGTGCTCCTAAACAGGCGCTACAGCCGGAAGCAAGGAAAACAAGTCATCTTCAACAACTTCCCAGGTGAGAAAACTCCACCCCACAGAATCTCCGCAGCTTCCACAGCACGCGGACAGAGGCACATGTCTGGTGCAGAGAGAAAGAGCCCTCTTCTCTAGCTTTCCAGTCTCGCTGGCTTTTGTGCTTCAGTAGCGGATGCCCCCACTAGAAAGGACATCACGTTTGGTAGAGGGTCAGCGAAAACAAGAGAAACCCTCCAGGAGATGAACTGACACAGGAGCGACAACATGGGCTCAAACATACCAATGATCATGAAGATGGCACAGGACCAAGCAATGTTTTGTTCGGTTATACATAAGATCACCATGAGTCAGAGGTGACTTGACAGAGCTCACAACAACAGCAGATGCTGAGGCTTACCTATGTAGGTGACCAGGTCTTCTGTTTCTCTGGTCCCTAAAGGCAAACGCAGACTCCAGTGACCCAGAGATAGGGCCCCTTTAATAGAAAAAAACAAGGCTTCTCCAGGCCTCCATCTCCTGGGAGTGCATGCTGCTGCCCCGAAAAACAAGGCAAGACCTCACGACCAAAGGCCTTTGGAAACCCAAACCCTGCAGGGAGAGGGCTTTCCACCAAACAGCAATGATAATTGTTCAAGCTGCGCTCGTCAGCCTTTTAAAGGCTAATTTTAACATGAAGTCATGTATCATAAATGAAAAATGTGAAGAAACAATCAGTTTCTCCTTATTCTCCATTCTGCCACAGTTAGGGACATAATCATTTCTCACCGGGACCACCGCAATAGTTTTCCAACCTTCTATAACAGTTAGCCTTCTAAAAACTAACCAATCAATTCTCTTCCTTGCTTAATACCTTTCCCTGGTTGGTTGCTAGGCTCAAGGGATTGGGGTGGGTTTGGGGGAAGGCATCTAAACATAGTGCTGTTGAGTTGATTCCCACTCAGTGACCCATGTGATACAGAGTAGAACCGCTCTTGCTCCATAGGGTTTTCTTGGCTATAATCTTTACAGAAGAAGATCACCAGGCATTTCTTCTGTGGTGGGTTTTAACTACCAACCTTTTAATTAGTAATGGAGTGCAAACCATTTGCAAAACCAAATACCTTTAGGCTTCCTCTGGGGAAGGCCCCCAAACTCCCCACCAATCCAGCACCAACCTATCTTTCTGGCTTTAACCCTCATCACTCCCCCTAGCACTAGCTGCCCTAAAGTTCTTACTCTGACTACACCGATTGTGCCACATTGCTCTGTTGGCCCCCTGCCTGACAGTCTTTACTTCTGGGAAGGAGACTCTAAGCCTTCTTCAAACCCCAGCCCCAAGGTCACTTTCCTGACGTGCCTTCTCCAGCTCCCTCACGAGCTGGTCCCTCTCCCCTCTGCGCCCCAGCTGGCTTGGTGTCCCCATGTACCCTACACTGTGTTGAGACCCATCTGCATGTTCTGTCTGCCCTTGGACTGTAAGCGTTTCAAGGGTTATGCTTGCACCCCCAATTCCTTGCACAGAAGCGAGCAATTATGAAGTGTTTGGTAGATGTTTTCAGATTCTAAAATCAGACCCATCTATGCTGAAACCCTGTCCTACCTTGTGCTAACACACTGGGCTTCATGATGTTGTTAGCCTCTATAAGCCCCAGTTTCCACCTCGATCACACGAGGTGGCCCTGCCTTCTTGAATCCTTTCGAGATGTGGAGCACCCGCAAGGGAGTCTATTTCACTCTTGAGTGACTGGTTCTCGAGGTTAGTTAGTTAAATCGCCAAGAATTTGTAAATGTAGGCTGGAGGCTGGGATGCTCAACCTGCCAGTTTCTGGAGGTCTCCTTAAGATCCCAGTTCTTCTGTAGAAATGGACATAAATTGATCTACATTTGAATACACCACCTTTGAGCAGTTAAATCATTAGTAGGGGGACAGAAAAGCTTTCCCAAGTGGGGAAAATTTTTAGTTGTAGAAGTCACTGAAAAAGATAAAATGAAAGTATTATAAGAACAGGTTAGCAAACAAGATGGATTAGACAAAATTGTGGGAGCAAAAGTATAAAAACAAGTTTTACCCCTTTATCCCTTATTTTCTTTTCTAAAATGAGTTATTTTTGCATTTGCTTAGCTTTGTGTATGGCACTAAATCCTAAACACAATCCCCCTCTTTATCTTACTCAAGTGTAGAAGGTTGGGTTCCTTCTTGAGATTTTGTTGGTGGGTGATTCCTGACAATTAAATTCAATTAATAAATCCATAATGTCCTAAAATAAACTACCTTTGAAATTAATATGGAGCCCTGGTGGCGCAGTGGTTAAGAGCTGAGCTGCTACCAAGAGGTCAGCAGTTCAAATCCACCAGCTGCTCCTTGGAAACCCTCTGGGGAAGTTCTACTCTGTCCTATAGGGTCGCTATGAGTTGGAATTGACTTGACGGCAACTAGGGTTTTTTTTTTTTTTTTGGAATTTAATACGCCAGACATGATTTTGTGGGAAAAGTTATTTAGAACCACTTTTCTACAGTGTTTTAAGTCAATGAAGTAATTTTTCCCTCCAGCACCTGTCATAGCACTTAGTCAACAAACATTTTTGTGATCCTCTTGTGCACTGGTAGCAGAGAGGTTCCAAAAATATTTCTTGACTAAATAGTAAACTCAAAAATAAGGGTGGGCTGGCTAGGCTTCAATTTCCCCATAAACATATATTTTTACCCTTTCCCCAACTAACTCACTTTCTTTCTTGGGTGACCCCCAAACTATTCTCTCCCCATCCCATTTCAGCAAACCAGTTGCTGTTGTTGAGTCAATTCCAATTCATGGTGACCTCACGTGTATCAGAGTAGAACTGTGCTCTATACGGTTTTCATTGGCTGGTTTTTCAGAAGTAGATTGCCAGGCCATTCTTCTGGGGCACCTCTGGGTAAACCTCCAGCCTTTCAGTTAGCATCTGAGCATGTTAACCATTTGACCAACCCAGCGACTTCTCCGATTTCAGAGAATCTGGGAATTTTGGTAGAAAAAAATTTTTCTAAATATTTTCTTTTTTGTTGTTGTTGAGAATATACACAGCAGAAGATACACCAATTCAACCACTTCTACATCTACAATTCAGTAACATTGAGTACATTCTTCCAGATGTGCAAATTCTCACCCACCTTTTCTTACTTGTTCCTCCTCCTCCATTAATATAAACTCACTGCCTTGGTAGACAATTTTTGACTTGACCAAAGATTTGTTTTTAAAAATTGCCTCCCCCAAGAGGCCATTTTTTTTTTTTTTTTTTCCTTCTACATTTTTCTCCAGCTCTGTCCGGGACCCTCTGTTGTGATCCCTGTCAGAGCGGTCAGTTGGGTAGCCGGGCACCATCTAGTTGTACTGGACTCAGTCTGGGGGAGGCTGTGGTAGTTGTGGTCCATTACTCCTTTGGACTAATCTTTCCCTTGTATCTTGTTTTCTTCATTCTCCCTTGCTCCCGAAGGGGTGAGACCAGTGAAGTATCTTAGATGGCTGCTCACAGGCTTTTAAGAC
>NW_004444144.1:2183000-2213121 GCF_000243295.1 Trichechus manatus latirostris
GTTTTCTTCATTCTCCCTTGCTCCCGAAGGGGTGAGACCAGTGAAGTATCTTAGATGGCTGCTCACAGGCTTTTAAGACCCCAGACACTACTCACCAAGGGAGAATGCAGAACATTTTCTTTATAAACTGTGTTATGCCAATTGAGCTAGATGTTCCCCGAGACCATGGTCCAAGAGGCCAATTTTTAGTGGTGGAAGAATGGGGCCCTGGCGGCAAGAGACCAGGGTTGTAGTGTCTTTTGAACCTCTCTAAACTTGATCATCTCATCTTTAAAATGTGTATTCATCAGCCTGAAGACAGGGGACTGGACCAGATGGCTGGGGTGGGGGTGGTGGTGGCAAGCACCAAAGAACTTGTCTGTCTAAACCTCAGCGGGTTCCCGGGAGTGAAGACTCCACTGTCTTCTCTGCTGAGTACACTTTGCCTTGTATACGGAGGGGCTCAATAAATAGAGAACAGAAGTTTTAGCTGAACTCCAGTTACAAGCTTTGTGCCGGGGGAATTTACAGAGCCTCTGGTGTCTCACCTGTGAAGTGGGATGACAGCATCCGCCGCCTGGCATAGCAGAGTTGTCATCTCAAACGTGGCCATCAATTGGGCGAAGATCAAGCACAGTGATGGGCACAGAGTGAGTACTTACAAAATGTGTGCTTAGTCACTAAATTTAAGTTACTTTTGTTCAACGGGCCTGTAACTTGCACCTTACCCAGTGGCAGGAGAGAGCTAATTAACACAGAGTTTGGCCACTCAGTCATCTACGGGGGCTTTGTGGGGAGAGATCCTGTTCAGTGGTGTGCTGAGAAATGTCTCATTTGCTCTCTAAGCTTAAAAAAAAACAAAAGCCTGATTTGCAGCATTTGCTGGTACCCATGGTTTAATGCTGCCACCACGGCTGATCTGCAGCTGCCACAGTGAGCCACCGAGGCAGTGTCGGCAGAGATGCTCACAGGAGGCTGGGTGCCAGCTGGGCCAGCACACACTGCCTGCAGGTGGGGGCCGAGAGGGTCTCGGCGGTGTGCCCGGCCTGCTGGGACTGTTGGCTGCGCTCAGACGGCTGGAAGGCAGGCACATGTGGCCCTTGGCTGCAGCGGGTCTCAGGTCTTGCTGCAGAGCTGGACACCTGGCCAGGTGGTCTTTGTGGCAGCTGCATACCCCTTTCAGAAGCAGCAGTGAGCACTGAGCACATAGCGGTGTGTGCTCTCTGTGGCTGGACTGACCGTGGGGCAGAGCCCAGGGCTTTCAAAGACATTCTCAGTTAAACTGCTTTCGGGTCCTCGTTTCCACAGCCTGGAGCAACAGAGCCTTGTGTCCGTGTGGCCTCTCCACATGGGCTGGGACCGCGGGCTTGCTGGGTACAGGCAGTTTGTGTGCTCACTGCCTGACAAGCAACCACCATGAGAAGCTTGTTTGCAGAACTAGCTCTGGATGCCTGCCCCTCCTTTCCTGGAGCTGAGCCCTGTCTGACCCCTTGTCCTTCTCCTTTCTGACTTGGGCCTCATTACTACCATGTCTGGGAATTGACAGTACTCCGCTTCCCACCCCTTACTCCCAATCATCAGGTTAGATCACCTGCCCTGGCCCCCACTGGTGGTGGAGTTCACCTGCTAGCCTCTGACCTGGGCTCACACTCAGCTGACAGAGCAAACAGCCTCTGCCCCTGCACAGATTCCAGCCTGTTCTCTGGCCTCAACATATGTTAAACACCACCTACGCCATTCTGTCCCCTCTCTTGCTCACCCAGCAACATATTACAGATGGTCCCATATCAGTACATACAGGGCTGCTTCATTCTGTTTAACAGCTGCATAACACCCACAGTATGCAGGTGCTGTAATTTACTTGTTTTGGTTAGCCGACGTTGAGTCGGCACCTGTTATAGATTGAACTGTATCCCCCCAAAACATGCCTCAGCTTGGCTAGGCCACGATTCCCAGTATTGTGTGGTTGTCCTCCATTTTATAATCTGATGTAATTACCCTATGTGTTGTAAATCCTAACCTCTACAATGTTAATGAGGCAGAATTAGAGGCAGTCAAGTTAATGAGGCAGGACACAATCTACAGAATTAGGCTGTATCTTGAGTCAATCTCTTTTGAGATACAAAAAAGAGACGGGAGCAGAGAGGGGAGGAACCTCATTATCACCAAGCAAGAAGAGTCGGGAGCAGAGCGAGTCCTTTGGACCTGGGGCTCCTGTGCTGAGAAGCTCCTAGACCAGAGGAAGACTGATGACAAGGACCTTCCCCCAGAGCCGACAGAGACAGCCTTCCCCTGGCGCTGGCACCCTGAATTTGGACTTCCAGCCTCCCAAACTGTGAGAGAATAAATTCCTCTTTGTTAAAGCCATCCACTTGGTGGTTATTTCTGTTACAGCAGCACTAGATGACTAAGACAGCCCCCCAACTCATGGCCACCCTATGCACAATGGAATGAAATGCTGCCAGGTCCTGCACCATCCCCGTGATCGGTTGTGGGTAAGACCATTGTGATCCACAGGGTTTTCATTGGCTGATTTTTGGAAGTAGATCATCAGGCCTTTCTTCCTAGTCCATCTTAGTCTGTAAGTTCTGCTGAAACTCGTTCAGCATCGTAGCAACACACAAGCCTCCACTGACAGATGGGTGGTGGCTGTTCAATGAGGTACACTGGCTGGGTATTGAACCTGGGTCTCCTGCATGGAAGGTGAGGATGCCACCACTGAACCATCAATGCACCTTCATAATTTACTCTACAGTCCTATATTTATCGGCACTGAGGTGGTTCCCAGTCTTTTGCTGCAATGACTATCCTTGAACATTCATCATTTTGCTCATGGATGAATACAGCTGTAGGAAACATTTTCAACTGTGAGGGGAATTGCTAGGTATGTACATTTAGGTTTTGGGTGGTATTACCAAATTTCTCACAATCTACACTGCTATATTTCTCCCGTGGAGTAGCTGGTGGTTTCAAGTCATCAACCTTTCAGTTAGCAGCCGAGTGCTTTAACAACTGTGCCACCAGGGCTCCTTTGGCAACAATATCTATTAAAAGCAATCCTACAATAATCATTTTTATCCTCAATCCAGTGCCTTCAGTTTACCCAATTAAAAAGCTAAAGCTTAATGTCTTTAGCAGCTTCCCCTGTCTCCAGCTGGACACCAAGTTTATGGGTTCCAGGCATCTTTCAAATCCAGGCGCTCCCTATTTCGTGGCTGGGCCACTCAGCAGCCTTCTGCCTACACATGCTCTCCTGCCTGTGGGTCAGGGTCTGCTCCAGACTGTCTATCTGGGAGGAACTTGGGGTAGCTAACCAGTTAGAAAAGTGGCGAGCTGCAAGCTGTGTTGACAGGTAGGTCACTTTGCCTCAGACTGACAAAATGTCTGTGGTTCACATCAAAAACTGGTGGTGGATGGAGATTAAAGGGTCCCAAACACTCTCTGCAGAATCACCACTGACTCTGTCTCCCTCTCTCTCTCTCTCTCTGTCCACCCTCACTTGTCCCTGGAAATATCTGAACCATCAACTATGCTCTTTGAAACTAGCAGGTGGCTTCCCATTCTTACAGGATTGCCTACCAAGTGACAGCTCTGTACAGGTCACTCCCAAATATTTAGTGAGCACCTCTTAAATTAAAGGCAGCTATTTAGGTACGTAGGTCCCTGGGTAGCCCAAATTGTTTGCACTCGACTGCTAACCTAAAGGTTGGTGGTTTGAACCCTCTCAGTAGTACCACAGAAGATAGGCCTAGCAATCTGCTTCTTTTAGGATTACAGCCAAGAAAACCCCACGGAGCAGTTCCACTCTGTAACATACGGGGTCACCAAGAGTCCGAACTGACTCAATGGCAACTAACAACACAACATTTATGTAAATGTATGATACTCCACAGGGGAGATTTAAAAAAAAGTTACTGTAGTAAAACATACAACAGAAAATTTGCTGTTCTAACCATTTTTAAGTGTACAACTCCATGGCATTAATTCCATCCACAGTGTTGTGCAACCATCACCACTATCTACCTCCAAGCTTTCTTCATCATCCCAAACAGAAACTCTGTATTCATGAAGTAATAACTCCCCATGGCTCACCACTCCCAGCCCCTCATAACCTCTCAGCTACTTTCTGTCTCTATGCATTTGCTGAGTGTAGATATTTCATAGATGAAGTGGAATTGTACAATACTTGTCCTTCTGCAGGGAAGATTTTGAAAAGTGTGTAACGAGCTAGACTGTAAGTCAGCAGATGACAAGTTCACAGAGGGACAGGATGCCAGTTGGCAGGAATGACTGTGGCCAAGATGGAGGACCGCGTACAGGATGTAGCATATGAGCAGGCCAGGCAGGTAAGACACACTTCTGAAGTTATTTTACTCTTTAAAGCATTTTATATTCATTATCTCATTTGATCTGAATGACCCCTGGATATAGATAAAGCAGATATTCTCATATAAAAAAGGGGAAACAGCCTGCAGAAGTTGCTGGATTTACCAAGGACATTGAACTAACTGGTGTTCAAGTTGGCCTAGACTTTCACATCTAACTCACAGGGTACAAGAGTATGATTTTTGCCTTTGAGAAGCTTTAATCAGATCTTGGAATCCAGATTCCCTAACTGGGATTTTGGGTTAGCAAATACGGGACACAGGTGCTGCCATACCCCACTCTTGTGCTTACGGCAGACACAGCTAATAGACCATGGCACCTCTATCCTACTAATGCTGGGTGACCACCACCCAAATCCTCAACACAGTATACCAGGCAGCCACTAACAACTGATTAGAACTGACCTTTGAGGTACGATCTATTTATTCTCTCTAATTTAAACCTGGCAGTAGATACAGATACTCTGTCTGAAGGGTGGGAGGCACTGAGACTAGGCCACAGGAACGTTCCTCTCCTGGCTGGCAAACTGAGGAATTAACCTCCTAGATATAAATGAAAGAGCCACAAAGAATCTGACTCAACAGTTTAAAAAAAAGAAACAACACAGTAATAATTTGCAGTAAATCCATTGACCAAAAGCAGGCCTGGGAATTCTGCAGTTTATGGATTTTCTCCTGTGGGAGGAGAAGCTGGAAAGCATCCCAGGTATTGAGGAGAAAGGAAGCAGGATCTGTGTATAATCAATGGGGAACAGGAAGAGCGCTTATCTAGGGCCAGTAAAACACATAACACAAAAGAACAGCCAGGCAGCCGGGGGCTGCACAGTGCTCCAGGGCCTCTCTCCAGAACCTTCTCCACCGCCCCTGCCTGCCCTGCAGCTGGCCAAAGTCAACAACTCTTGGGCACCAGGAAATGGGAAATGTCTGAGGAGGTCCCTCCAGAGATGGGCAGTCCTGGAAAAGATCTCTGACACTGCAGGTGACAGAGGGCTCTGAGAATAAGGCCCACACCAGACATCTCTACCCAGGGCCAGCACTCCTGATAAAGGAGCCTAAGCCCAGGTCACACACCCTGTGCTGGTCTGTGTATATGTGTGCACGGATGTCAAGTACGTGCGCCCACTGGCGGCTTTTTGGTACCAACAAAATGATTCTGCATTCATATTGAGATGAAGGATACAGGAAATTATCATGGGATAGTAGAAGGGCTAAGAAGTGAACTTACATGGGCATACTATGTGTCACATACTTTATGTCATAACATCTACACTCATCATGCTTCCTCCTCCTCATTTCGTGAAAGTGTTGTACCCCATTCCCAATTCCCATCTCAGTTTTGTTAAATAACATCTATTTTGAATATTTAAAATATTTATTTTAATAGATATTTTATATATATATATATACACATAAACACGAAAACTTTTATATCTTGGACACTAGTGCTTACAATAAAGCTATATTTTTTAAAAATGGGAGGAAAGTGAGTCCATTCAAGGAAGAATACTAGGTAAATAGTATAGGTATGTGCCAAAGATCATACAAACAATTGATGTTTGAGGAATGTTGTTATAGAATCACGCGTTTATGGCCATCAGGGGCTACAGCAAATAATGGGTTAGGGTATCCCTAGGAACAGGAGGAAGGGGTTCTATACACAAATCCAAAAGTCAGCTTGTCCCAAGACATATCACTCTTTTCTTCCCCAACAGCTTCTCAGCCAGGGCCACCATCCTTCTGTGTACCACCCGGGTCAGATCCTCAGATATCTCTGTCTCCACCCTCGTCCTCACTCTTGGCAGTCTAGCCAGTCATTAAGTCCTGTCTTTTGGCTGCTATAATATTTCTTCCATCTCGACTACCCCTGACCTTTCAATGGCCTGCTGACAAGCTCCTTGACTTGGCTCAGTCTCTCTTCTAGTTCAGTCTTAGACCCTGCTGCCCACTGACTTCCCTGCTTACAGCGAGCTGACATACCCTCCCTTATCTCCCCTAAGCCTTTGGGGGCTGGAACCAAATCTTCTTTGTCCCTTGTCACAGTACCTGATTGGTGAGAGGAGTTTGATTACTACTGCATGGTGTTGTTAGGATTAACTGCATTACAGGCACAAGTGCTGCTCCCTGAAGGTATTCCCTGTAAGGTTAGCCAGCTATATAGGTAGAAACGTTGTATCACAAGTCCAAAGGCAATTAGTGGCCCTGCTCCTGGTGCTGACCCCAGAGACCTTAATTTAGTTGGCCTGGGGCAACAGCAGTGATAACCGTAGCCCTTTGGGAAGGCAAGGAAGAGTGGGAATGGGTCAGCCCACTGCCAACGGGTAGCCTACCAGCCAAATGGGACTTCACTTACTGTCTTAGTCATCTAGTGCTGCTCTAACAGAAATACCACAAGTGGATGGATCACAGGCCAGTAGGCCAGAAGCCCAAATTCAGGGTGTCAGCTCCAGGAGAAGGCTTTCTCTCTCTGTTGGCTCTGGAGAAAAGTCCTTGAGATGCATCAGTCTTCCCTTGGTCTGGGAGCATCTCAGCGCAGGAACCTCAGGTCCAAAGGACGCCCTCTGCTCCCAGCACTGCTGTCTTGGTAGTATGAGGTTCCCATGTGTCTCCACTTCTCTCTTTTATATCGCAAAAGAGATTGCATTAAGACACTATCTAATCTTGTCAACCTCATCAGTATAACTTCATCACAGTGATAATTTACAACACATAAGGAAATCACATATAATCTCATCATAGTGCTAGAGTTTACAACACATAAGGAAATCACATCAGATTACACAATCTTACAATACTGGGAATCATGACCCAGCCAAGTTGACAGATATTTTGGGGGGATACAAGTCAATCCATGACACTTAAAATGGATCAAATCGAGTATTCACTGAGAGCAAGCCTGTTTTCAAATACTTTGATATTTCCCCTTTGTCATGGATTGAACTGTGCCCCCCAAAATTATCTATCAACTTGGCTAGGCCATGATTCCCAATATTTTGTGACTGTTCACCATTTTGTCATCTGATGTGATTTTCCTGTGCTGTAAATCCTATCTCTATGATATCGATGAGATGGTATTAGTGGCAGTTATGTTAATGAGGCACGACTCAATTTACAAGATTGGATTGTGTCTTGAGCCAATTTCTTTTGAGATATAAAAGAGAGAAGGGAGCAGAGAGACAGGGGGACCTCATAACACCAAGAAAGCAAGATTGGGAGCAGAGAGTGTCCTTTGGACCAGAGGTTCCTGCACTGAGAAGCTCCTAGTCCAGGGGAAGATTGATGAGAAGGACCTTCCTCCAAGGCCGACACAGAAAGAAAGCCTTCCCCTGGAGCTGATGTCCTGAATTTGGACTTCTAGCCTACTAGACTGTGAGAGAGTAAACTTCTGTTTGTTAAAGCCATCCACTTGTGGTATTTCTGTTGTAGCAGCACTAGATAACTAAGACACCCCTATAGTTTATATATTGATTAAAAAAGTAACCTGATACTAACTCTTTTCTATTGCAGGGGGCCATGATGCCTGGGTTGTGCAGCAAAACCCGGCTGTGGAATATAAAACCCACTGCTGTCAGATCCATTCCGACTCATAGTGACCCTATAGGACAGAGCAGAACTGCCCCATATAGTTTCCAAGGAGTGCCTGGTGGATTCGAACTGCTGACCTTTTGGTTAGCAGCCGTAGCTCTTAACCACTACACCACCAGGTCTGCGGAATATACCATTTCTGGAATTCCTATTGTTTGATATTAATATCATTTCAGGTAAGTAAACAAGTGTGTGCAAAGCCAAGGGCGGCAAACTGTCTGCACAGAAGTGTAAACAGATTTCTTTAAAGATACTGTGATTATTTACCTTGTGCCAGGCACTCTACCAAGCTACTTCCATGTATAATTTCATTTAATCCTCAAAGCCTTATAAAGTGACGCTATTATTAGCCCCATTTTACAGATGCAGGGATTAAGGTACAAAGAGTTGAAGTAACTTGCTCAAGTCCTGTCTTATCTTAAAGGCTTATTCTTAACCCTTTCATTATACTGGTGCTGGAAGAGAAAAAAACATAGCACACATCCAGCCCATACATGGGGCATTTCTCAGACAAGGGCACTCAGGCCCAGGGGTGGTGAACAGTCCCCCGCCATGGTTACACAGGACACTGGCAGAGCTGGAATTAGAAAAACCCAGGCATCCTCACCCCCAGCTGCAGAAGAGCTAGGATGGATCAAGGTTTTTTGGCAACAAATATATAAGCTATAAAAAAACCCACCAAACCAGTTGCTGTTGAGTCGATTGCGACCCTACAGGACAGAGAAGAACTGCCCCATAGGGTTTCCAAGGAGCAGCTGGTGGATTCAAACTGCTGGCCTTTAGGTTAGCAGCATATCACTTAACCACTGTGCCACCAGGGCTATAAGCAGATATAAAATTATTGGAAGGGATGAAAATATTAACCTAAGCAAATCAACATTATGAATGCCAATCTGCAGAAGTCATCCAATATACAACAAACTATAATTGTATTATTCAAAATTTCATGATGGAGAAACCATACATTCTGAGTAAGACCAATAGCTCCACACTGCCCCCTGGTGGTTACCATGCATTCACTAGAAAAGCAAGCTAAACCAATGATTCTTGTGGGAAAAAGACCGTGGATAAAGATAACTGCCATATTGGAAACCACATTAAGGAAAAGTCTTTGAAATCCCAAGAGGCAGTGATCTAGTCGGTCAGATAGCAAAGGTCCTTCTGGGCTGGGCACTTACCCAAGCAATCACAGAAAATGTCTGGGCTCCACTTCCATTTGAAGAATTTAAAATAAATAACTTTAAGATTAAGCAATGAATTAACAACCACCTTTTGTTGTTATTGTGTTCCCTGAAATCCACTCCGACTAATAGCGACCCTATATGACAGAACAGAACTGCCTCATTAGGGTTTCCTAGGCTGTAATCTTTATGGGGGCAGACTGCCAGGCCTTTTCTCCTGCACAGTGGCTGGTGGGTTCAAACCGCTAACTTTCCAGTTAGCAGCTGAGCGCTTAACCACTACGCCACCAGCAGGACTCCTTTTTTACTGTGCTTTAGATGAAGTTTACAGAGCAAATTAGTTTCTCATTAAACAATTAATACACATATAGTTTTGTGACGTTGGTTGCCCACCCCGCGACGTGTCAACACTCTCCCCCTTCTCAACCTTGGGATCCCCATTTCCATTCGTCCAGCTTTCCTCTTGCCTTCTCATGCTTGCCCCTGGGCCGGCGTGCCCATTTAGTCTCATATGTATGGTTGAGCTGCATATATTGTTTGTTTCATGGGCCTGTCTAATCTTTGGCTGAAGGGTAAACCTCAGTAGTGACTTCAGTACTGAGTTAAAAAGGGTATCTGGGGGCCAGACTCTCGAGGTTTCTCCAGTCTCTGTCAGACCAGTAAGTCTGGTCTTTGTGAGTTTGAATTTTTTTCTACATGTTTCTCCAGCTCTGTCAGATAAGATCAGATCCCTGTCAGAGCAGTCGGTGGTTACAGCCGGGCATCATCTAGTTGGGCTGCACTCAGTCTGGTGGAGGCTATAGTAGTTGTGGTCCATTAGTCCTCTGGATTAAGCCTTCCCTTGTGTCTTTGGTTTTTTTTTTCATTGTCCCTTGCTCCAGATGGGGTGAGGACTCCTTTAACCATCTCGGAAGCCTGTCAAATTCGCAAAGGCTTTTTTTTTTTTTTTATTATCCGCTAACCTAGAACTGAGACCATTCTTGAAGCCCACTCTTCAGACCAAGATTAGACTGGACTATAAAGCATAAAATAATACTCATGAGGAGTGTGGTTCTTATTTCAAGTAGAACATGAGACAAAATGGGCAGCTCCTGTCTGGAGGCGAGATGGGAGGGCAGAAAGGAATAGGAGCTGGTTGAATGGATACTGGAAACCCGGGGTAGAAAACGGGAGTGTGCTGTCACATTGTGGGGATTGCAACTAGGGTCACATAACAGTGTGTGTATAAATTTTTGTGTGAGAAATTAACTTGAACTGTAAAGTTTCACCTAAAGCACTATTTTAAAAAAAAAAAGAAATAAAAATTCTAAAAAAAAAATTTAAGCATGAAAGGAAAAAAAAAACCATGGGCAGTTTTTTATATCCTGTTATCGGTTAGTGAGAAAGTAAACTAGTAAATTCTTTCTTGTGCAGTTTGGAGGTTATGTGTCAAGTCTTCTAAAGGCTTACCACCTCGAGGAATGTATCCTAAGGAAATAATTAGTAACTGCAGGATATTAAATATATTATGCCATGACTATGATACTTGAAGTTACGTACAAGGTGAGTATTTATACACAATGAAAGTTTTTTGCCATATACTGGTAAGTGAAAAAGCAGATTACAAAACATACAGATTCCTACTTTTGTAAATATATATCTTTATGTACTGAAGAGAGACCCGGAAGGATATACACTAAGAGGTGATAGGCATTTATCTCTGGATAACAAGATTACAGATGATTTTTACTGTCTTCTTTGGCTAAACATACCTTGCTTTTAAAATCTAACAACAAATAATATGCAACTGGAATCACTTTTTAATTAAAAAATTTAAGATAGATAAAACTAATCAGAAAAAAAAAAATCAATAGGAAAGTCTACATTCAAATCTCCAGCCTGCCTCTCATTTCTGAACTTCTAAATGTTATTTTCCCTGGAATGGTGTCCTGCCCTTGACAACTCTTCCCAATCATCCCCACTAGGGCCTGAAAAGGTGGGGTCTCAGCTTTTGGGCACCTCTGCTGGTACCTGGGTGAGATGCGCTGGGCCAGCTATGCTGTGAGCGCCAGTTCCCCATGGCTGCCCTGATCTGGGACTGCGATCTTGCTCAGCTGAGGACCAATCCACTCTGTGGGCTCTGTCCTTTGACACTGTCCTCCCACTCTTTCCCTTTTGCACCTGAACACAGATAAGTGCCCAGTGCAGAAAGTTTTGGTACCACTTTGACCAGAGAGGAAGGGCTGTGGAGACAATCCAGTCCATTGGGTCTCAGAACTCACCAGGCATCAGAGTCCCCTGGGGGGAATCAGAGTTTAAAAACATTGATTCCTGTTGCCCTCCCCATTATGATTTAATTGTTTGAGGGTGGGGCTAGAGCATCTTTTTTTTTTAAAAGCTCCCCAGGTGATACTAATGTGCAGACAGACTTGTCCTCAAATGTTAACCACTGCCTCCTCCCCCCCATAATTTTCTGCAGTTTCTTACCCACTGTTTTATTTTCTCCTTCAGAGAGGATCTCCGTCTCTCCCTTTTACACTCTTCTTGTCCATTCCTCCCCAAGAGCAATCACCCATCCACCTACTGTAAAACATTTTTAGTGCTACTATATGCCAGGTGGAGCCCTGGTGGCACAGTGGTTAAGAGCTTGGCTGCTAACCAAAAGGTCGGCAGTTCAAATCCACCAGCTGCTCCCTGGAAACCCTATGGGGTAGTTCTACTCTGTCCTATTGGGTCACTGTCATGGACTGAATTGTGTCCCCCAAAAAATATCTGTCAGCTTGGCTGGGTCACGATTGTATGATTGTGCACCATTCTGTAATCTGATGTGATTTCTTTATGTGTTGTAAACTCAGTCACTATGATATAGTAAGATGGATTAGCGGCAGTTATAGTGATGAGGAATACAAGATTGGATAGTGTCTTAAGCCAATCTCTTTTCCGATATAAAAGAGAGAAGCAAGCAGAGAGACATGGGAACCTCATATCACCAAGAAAGCAGTGCCAGGAGCAGAGTGCATCCTTTGGACCTTGACGTTCCTGGGCTGAGATGCTCCCAAACCAAGGGAAGATTGATGATGCGGACCTTCCTCCAGAGTCGACAGAGAAAGCCTTCCCTTGGAGCTGATGCCCTGAATTTGGACTTGTAGCCTACTGGACTGTGAGAGAATAAACTTCTCTTTGTAAAAGCCATCCGCTTGTGGTATTCTGATATAGCAGCACTAGATGACTAAGACAGTCACTGTGAGTCAGAATCGACTCTAAACACCTACGGGTTTGATTTGGTTAGGGTTTATATGCCAGGTATCATAGAATACTTATCTTCATTACAGAAGAACCATTACATGGATAAGGCCCAAAGTGGAAGATTCTAGTAAATATGGAGAATCCTTAACCTGAGGGAGCCATTGAGGGCTCTTGTAAGTTAACCATGAGATTAGATAGGGAACACCTGCACCATAGTTCCTGCAGGTGGTATTGGGAAAATTTACCATCATAGCTAACATCCCTTTAACATCCTTAATGTTGTTAGCACATTACATGCCTCATTCTTGGGCTAGTAGAGGGGCTGCAATGCATTCCCCAGCCCCTCCAAATGAATTCAAGGCTCAGTCTTTATGGAATTTCAAGCATCTGGGCTAGGCTAGTTTGACTGCGGGGCAGATACATTTGGGAGCACAGAAACCCTAAAAATATTTCTTGTCAGAAAATACTTAAGAGTCTAATGAAATGAAAGCACAACACACCAAAACTTACGGGACGTGGTGAAGGCAGTGTTCGGAGGAAGATTTATAGCAGTAAACTCCTACTTTAAAAAAGATCTCAAATCAATAACCTAACTTTACAGCTTGAGGAATTAGGAAAAGAGCAAATCAACCCCACAACTCCCAGAAGGAAGGAAATTACAAAAGTCAGAGCAGAAAAGAAAAAGAGAGAGACTCAATCAAACAAGAACTTGGTTTTAAAAAAAAATCAATACAATTGAAAAACCTTTAGCTAGACTAAGAAAGAAAGAAAATGTAAGTATCTATAATCAAAAATGAAAGTGGGAACATTACAACTGGCCCTAAATAAAAAGGATCCTAAGAAGATACCATAAACAGCTGTACACCAACAAATTATATAACCTAGATGAAATGGACAAATTCCTAGAAACACATAAACTTACAACATTCAATCAAGAAGATCTCAACAAAATTTTAACGGTGAAGAGATTGAAGCAATAATCAAAAACCTCCCCAAAAAGAAAAGTTCTGGACCAGATGGCTTCACTGGGGAATTCTACCAAATATTTGTATAAAAAGTGACTCCTATTCTTAAACTTTTCCAAAAAAAAAAAAGAGAACACTTACTTCCTGACTCATTTCATGAGGCTAGCATTACTCGACACCAAAGCCAGACAAAGACACCACAAGACTACTACAGACCAATATCCCTTATGAATATAGATGCAAAAATCCTCAACAAAAATACTAGCACACCAAATCCAAAAGCATATTAAAAGAATTAAACACCACGATCAACCGGGATTTATCCCAGGAATCCAAGGGTGGTTCAACATTAAAATCAATCAATGTAATATACCACATTAATAAGAACAAAGGAAAAGAACCACATGATCATCTCAACACAGAGAAGGCATTTGGCAAAATTCAATACCTTTTCTTGATAAAAACACTCAAGAAGCTAGGAAAAGAAAGGAAATTCCTTAATGTGATAAAAGAGCATTTATGAAAAACTTACAGCTAACATCATACTCAATGGAAAAGACTAAGTGCTTTCCCCTTAAGATTTTGAACAAAACAAGGATGCCAGCTATCACAAGTGCTATTCAACATTGTACTGGAAGTCCTAGCCAGGGTGATTAGGCAAGAAAAAGAAATAAAAGATATACAAATAGGGAAAGAACAAGTAAAAACTATTTCGATATGCGGGCGGCATGATCGTATATACAGAATCCATACGAAAGAATCCATAAGAAAGCTATTAGAGCTAGTAAATGAATTCAGTAAAGTGTCAGGATACAAGGTCAACACATATATACTCGTGTTTCTATATACTAGCAGTGAATATTCTGAAAAGGAAATCAAGAGAATAATTTCATTTACAATAGCATCTAAAAGAAGAAAATACTTAGGAATAAATTTAATCAAGGAAGTGAAAGCCTTGTACATTGAAAACTATAAAACATTACCGAAATAAATTAAAGACTTAAATAAATGGAAGGACAGTCCATGTACATGAATTGGAAGACTTAACATTGTTATCACTATTACCCAAAACAATCTACAGATTCAACGAAATCCTCAAAATTCCAACACTCTTCTTCGCAGAAACAGAAAATCCAATCCTCAGATTTATCTAGAACTGTAAGGGACACTGAATAGCTAAAGTAATCTGGAAAACAAAAAGCAAAGAAGGAGGACTCACACTTCTGGATTTCAAAACATAGTTATCAAAACAATCTGCTACTGGTATAAGGATGAACATGTAGACCAATGGAACCCAACTGAGAGTTCAGAAATAAACCCATAAATGTATGGTCAATTGATTTTCGACAAAGGTACTAAGTCCACTCAATGAGGAAAGAACAGCCTCTTTAATAAATGTTGCTGGCACAACTGGATCTCCTTATGCATAAGCATGAAGCTGGACCTATACCTCACACTGTATATGAAGCTTAAAATAGATCAAGGACCTAAATATGAGAACTAAAACCATACAACTCTGAGAAGAAAAAACAGAGGTAATGCTTTGGGACCTAGTTTTTAACAATGGATTCTTAGATGTGACACTCAAAGTATGAGCAAAAAAACCCAAAAGAGATAAACTGGACTTCATCAAAATTTAAAACTTTTGTTCATCAAAGAACTTTATCAACAAAATAGACAACCGGCAGATTGGGAGAACATTTTTGTGAACCATGTATCTGAAAATGGTTTAGTATATAGAATATATAAAGAACTCCTTCACCTTAACAACAACACAAACAACCCAATAAAAAATGAGCAAAGAACTTCCCCAAAGAGGATGTACAAACAGCCAACAAGCATATGACAAGATGCTGAACATCATTAGGGAAATGCAAATTGAAACCAAAATGAAATATTATTTCATTCCCACTAAAATGGCTATGATAAACAAAAATAGAAAACAGTAAGTGTTGGTGAGGATGTGAAAATACTGGAACCCTCATCCATTACAGGTGGGATTGTAAAATGGTGTGGCCACTGTGGAAAACAGACTGGCAGTTCCTCAAAAAGTTAAACACAGAATTACCACACGACCCGGCAATTTCATTCCTAGGCATATACCCAAAAGAATTAGAAGCAGGAAATGCAAACAGATACTTGTACACCAGTGTTCACGGCAGCACTATCAGCAATAGCCAAAAGGTGGAAACAGTCTCAATGTCCATGAACAGATGAATGGATAAACACAATGTGGTTATACATACAATGGAAGATTACTCAGACATGAAGAGAAATGAAGTTCTAATATATGTTACGGTATGGATGAACCTTGAAAACAATATGCTGAGTGAAATATTAGGGACAAAAATTGTATGATCCCACTTACAGGAAATATTTAGAATTAGGCAAATGTACAGAGACCAAAAATTACTAATTAATGCCACTGAATTATATACATAAAAACGTAAAAATGGTAAATGTTTTGTTTTATATATATAACAAATATACCACAGTAACAACAACAACAAAAAGCCAGGAAAACCAACCATTACTTGAATCTCATGTCATTTCCCAAGGAACTTGGTAGCACACCCCCTTTAGGCATTGACTGCGTATGAGGTTGGTTACACACATATGACTGCATATGAGGCTGGTTTCTACAAGCAGCTGTTTGAGGTACAAGTGGTGGGAGGTGATCAGGCCTTGTCCAAGGCCTGGGTTTGATGAAATGAAGATTCCACATCTCTACCACTTCCTTCCTGAGGCCCCAGGGCCTTGCCACTGACTCTAAAAGGCAACCACTGATTTGGATGACAACTCCATCTCCAAGTCCCAGGACCCGTGATGCATACACAGAGCTGGACTGGGTAGGTGTGGCCCATTTAAAAGCTTATTTGTAAGTACACTGGCCATATTTTCTACTGAACCACCTTGACTGGTCCATGCTGCATTCCCCCGTACCCCATACTACTTACCAATTCCTCAAGGTAAGTACTCACTCATAGTCAAATATGTGCTGAATTAAACTCAAAGTCATGATTCAAATTTCTTCCTCCTTAATTTCCATTTTCCCCAAGAAACTATGGGCCGGGAAAATCAGTACAGTTGGCCAGAGTCCCACAGTTGGGTGGGCCCCTAGGCTGCTGACCTGTTTCCCTGACAAGCTTTACACAGAAGTCACAAACAGTGCTCTTGTCCGTTCCACTCTTTCTGGTAGCTTGGCCCTCTACAATCTGGCACTGTTTGCAAGTCACTGTAGCCACATCACTGACACTGTTCTTGCTAAGGTTATTGCTGATTTCCTAATTACCAAATCTAATGTCATTTTGCAGGCCTCATCCCCTAAGAAGTCCCCCAGCTTCTGGGACACCCTTTTTGGTTGATTTTCCACTTACGCCCTCCAACCACTCAGTAGTCTCTTGGCCTACCCCTAGAATGATGATGTTCTCCACCTCCTCTATGCTCCCTGTGTAATCTCATCCATTCCCAGGGCTGATCAGCATCCACATATTGATCACTCTCATCTCTGTGGATGGCCCCAAGTTCTCTACTGAACCCCTGATCTCTCATTTCCAACTGCCTCCTCTATACCTTGCCACAGGCAGCTTAATCCCACACACATTCACCCAAACCCAGCACTGACTCGATTTCCTAGTATCTTCTAAACTGGAACTGTTTTGAAAGGAGAATATTTTAAACAATTATACTGAACGACTGATGTAAATCAGGGTATACAGTAATCCTGCCTACTGTGCAAACCTTGGGGATAATTTTGGTTTTTCCTTTCCTTACCTCACACCTACACCTGACAGAGCACCAAGTCCTACCATCCTAACTCTGAAATGTTTCTCCGATCGGTCCCCCTCCTCTATCCTCATTCCTGCCCTGGACCTCTGTAAAGACTCCTATCTGACCTTCTGTCTGCAGCTCCTCCCCAGGCCAGCCCATCATTCATGCTGCTGAAGGGTCAATGCCCTCCCTATAGGCTCAGGTGGTTCCCCAGTGCTTGCAGAATTAAATCACTTGCTCAGTGGGCATTAAGGCCCTAGCCTTCCCTTCCCACCCCCAGCCATCTGCCCCTACCCTCCAACAACACTTTCCATCCATGTTCCTCCAGTGAGTGCTTCATGGTCATGCTCCTGAGCCCTTCCTCATTTGAGTCTTGAGGCCTGAGACATCTGAAGAAATTCTACTCAGTATTCAAAGATCCCTGGCCACTGGATCTGTCCTAGGGATCCCAGGGTCTTAGCCCATCCCAGACCCTGTGCGCCTAAGGAACTGCTGTTGCACATGGGGGGTTCTAATAGCTGTTACACTTGCCAGGGGCTGGAACACCACTCTGGGCACCTCTGTTCAGTGCAAAGTATGGGTAAGGGGCTACTGTTGGATTTGGAAGCTGTGTGGCCATCAGAGTGAGAGAGAGACCAAGACCCTCCTTATACAGCAGAAAGACCTCATAGCAGCCTCTTTCTGGAGTTCCACAGTTAGCATGTCTGAAGCCACAGGAGTAGCAAACACCTACTGTGACTCTCTAGTTCCCCACACACTAGTGTAATTGCTCCCTTGACCCTTGAGCAGTATTCCAAAGCGAATCTGCTAGAGGACTTACTCAAGGCTGGCATAAGGCACCCAATCCAAGGACCACAGCCCATACTCTCGCTTTCTAATAGATTTCAAGTTTCCAAGAGACCATGTGGTTCCTGGGCAGCTCCAATCTACACAACAGCTGCATGGTCTGTTTTCTTTCTTTTATGGCAACATCTTGGAAAAAACCCGCCTTCAAGACTTCAAACCTGCATTTTTAATGAGTCCTTGATCAAAGTGCTTAGAATCACCTGCATCTTTACCCTGGACGGGGGCAAACTTTTTCTTCCAAGCCGGCAGTCTCTGTACCCTGCAGACTCCCCTTTCTTCCTTATTCTACTTGTCTTCCCAGAGGCCTGCGGGACCAGAGAGATTTCCTCAGGAGGGGAAGTCCTAAGCCCACAAGCCTACTCTTTTTTAGCTTTAACAACATCTACTTCAATTCATCCTGACCACTTAGGCTGGCTCCTAGTCACAGCTAAAGAACGTCTTCCTATCCTCTCAAACACTGTCAAGACCCATGAGTGCTGGTGCAGTTGAGGTTCTATGGCCCCGATCTGCAAAGAACTCTTCTATGCCACAATCCTGGGGGGTGTTAATGGCCAGCCCTTCAGCAGGTTGGCTTCATGCACCCGCAGTTCACTTATTTCATAATCAGAAATCCAAGGAAAATGTCTGTTCTTTTAATGCCTGTGCAGAGAGTGGCCACCGGAGGTGGGGGTTCCATGTATGGCCTGGGTGATGCACCTCCACAGAAACCAAATGTCCTCATGTATACACCTACAGGCCCTCTGCTGTTACAGTCATCCTTGATGGTCGGTTTTAGGGACTTAGATAATTCCACTAATATTACTGAGGTCAATTTTACAGCTTTGGCTTCGAATTACATACACACCCATAAGCAGTAATTCCATAAGTAGCTGAAAACTGGAATAACGCTCGAGCACACACTCAACTATTGCAGAGTAATTGCAAACCACAAAGATACTACCCAGAAATGGCAGGAAAGTTATTGATAGGTAGGGTCTCAGGAAATGTGTGCAGGACCTGTCACAAGTAGGCATGACCACTGAGGTAGAGCAAATAAAACCCCCAGATCCCAGAAGAACTACTTCTACATCCTACAGTTGAGGACCACTGTTTTGGGTGGTTGCCAATTGAGTGTACCTGTCCTAGCTAGAAGGGGCTGAGGTAACTCTGAGCTTCCTGAAAGCTAAGGGGATTATCTTTTACTTTTGTATCATGGTACAGAGATCTAAATCTCACGTACTTGGTTTCTTTAAATGATGAAACATGAATCTCTTCTGTTTAAATTCCAGCCAGCTCACCTGTAAAATGGGGGTGACAACACTGCCTACTTCACATGAGTGGCCTAAGGATTCAATGGGGAAATGCACACGAAGTGTTTGGCATAGTGTCTGGCTCCTCATAAGGGCTCGACAGCTATTAGCCATTATCATCACTTCTTGCTGATGTTATTACAATACTGTGGGCAGAGCAGTGTTTGCCTTAGTGAATGCCAGTGAGTTTTCAAGGCCCGACCTCCAGGGATGTCTCAGTTCCAGGAGCTGTGGTCTGCAGTCCTGGAAATGGAGAAGTGAGATCACTCCACTGGGCCCCCATATTTGGTGTAAACCCTAAGAGGTCTGTTGGGGTGCTCAGGGCCTGTGCTGTGGGGGCTGCATCATCCCCTCCTTGGGACTTCTCAGAGGCTTTCCCTGACACACACATGATGTCTGGTATTCCTTCTGGGCACCTTTGGTCCCAGCCAGTGCAGTGTTCCTGAGACTTCCAGGATGACTTCCAGGAGACTTCCAGGACAGCTCAGCAGGGTCCACCCAGGGCTCAGGACCACTCAGAGCCACCCCGCCTCCCTTTCTTCTCCTCGTTCAACATCCTGGTTTTTCACAGCCCTCCACCATTGTTTCTTTGTTCATTGTTCAGAAAAATGAATCAAGCCATGACCTGAGGCTTGAATTTAACTTAAAAAATTGTGTGGCTCTAAGGGTCTCTATCCAAGTTTTTCCCAAAACATTATTCTCCAAGGAAAAAAGAAAATAAAATGGCTGAATCTCAAAACTCTTCAGCCTCCATTATCCCACGGCTCTCTTTACCCCTTGGGACACAATGTCCAATAGTAAACGGGGCTGAAGTTTGAGGGCAAGGCCTAGAGAAGTGGTTTAATTCCTACCACCACAGACAAACTCGGCCTCTTTCACAATTTTCCCTCAGGCTATCCCACTGCTTTATAAGGCCAAACCACTGAAAGAATAAATGAATGCAAAAAATTTGCCTCACAGCAGCAAACATTCAGATTTTCTAGATACAAATTCCCAAACAAACCCACCCCAAAGGTAATAAAAATGGGGGTGAGGCCTACTGGGCTTGTGAAAGGCTGGCAGCCTGATTTTCTCTAGGTGAGGAATCTGTGGTCCTGAGTATGTTTACATGGAGGGGGGCTTCTTGACACAGCAGTTTTAGAAAATCAACACAGGCCCACAGAACACTAATTAGTCTGCAGCGAGCTTACCCTGTCATTCCACAAATACTTACTGTGCATCTGCAGTGTGCAAACACGGTGTGAGCTGCTGTGGGCACAAGGACAATGTGATTGGGATGTGGCCTCAGCCAGAAGGGAAGGCAGGACTTGTGTCCCAAGTGATAAAAGCCACAGAGAGCATAGGGGTGGGCAGGGAAGGTGAAGAGTTAGGATTTGAGCCGGGCGCTGAAGAATGGAGAGTCCAGGTGACTACGGGAAGTGTGCCGGGCTCTATACTAGAAGCAATGTGTTAATAAACGACCAAAGTTTCTGAACTAAAGGACCTAGAGCACTGTTTTTCGGAAGACAACTATGAAGGGTAGCATGGTGAAAATCCGGCTTAGCACATTGCGGGGATTGCAACCAATGTTACAAAACAATTTGTGCATAAATTTTTGAACGAGAAACTAATTTGCACTGTGAACTTTCACCTAAAGTACAATTAATATTTTTAAAAAAAAAGAATGGAAAAAAAATTTTTTTGGCTTCGGTCTCAGAGGTCAGTGACCAGACCCAGTGGGGAAGGAAGGGCACAGCAGGCCCACTCCTAATATCTGGGGGGCCTGGGGCAAGAGTATGTGTGATGGCCAAGTGCTTCCATACATAAAAAGGCATACTTACACTAACGAACTGTTAAATACATTCTATCCCCTTCCTTGACAAATATGCCTTCCTAGTGATGGGGAAGGAGTGAGTCCTGGTGGCACAACGGTCATGTGCTGCTAACTGAAAGGTCAGTTCAAACCCACCAGCCGCTCCACGAGGGAAAGATATGGCAAGTCTGCTTCTACCTATGGGGCAATTCTGTTCTGTTCTATGGGGTCGCGTGAGCTGGAATTCGACTGGACGGCGGTGGGTGTAGCCCTGGATCTGAATGAGATGGAGGAGTCCCTGGAGAGTGCAAATGACTAACATGCTGTCTGTTAACTGAAAGGTTGGAGGTTAAAGTACACCTAGAAGCACCTCAGAAGAAGGCCTGGTGATCTTACTCTGTAAAATCAGTCACTGAAACCCTATGGAGCCCAGGTCTACTCTGACACACATGGAGTTGTCACGACTTGGAGTCAACTCCATGGCAACTATTTTTAAATGATAGGAAAAGGCCAGATTCAAATGCAGAATTCCCAGACTTTCTGTACCTGAGAGCGGTGGTGGTGGAGTCTGATACAAGCACACCTTCTTTCTCTTCCATCCCCAGTTCTATCCTGTACCACGAGGCATTGGGACCACGCGCAGGGCCCCAGTCACCCCAATCCCCCGTAGAAGCGCAGTAACTCCCCAGGCAAACAAGCAGCCTTGCTCACCCCCTGCCCTAAACACACCACTGGCACAGCCCATACCCAGAAGATGGACCTGAGGGGAGACCGTGCAGGGCCGAGAAGTAGCTTAGGGTAGAGCATCCGGGGTCTCAGACAGTCATTTCTTGGCTCTACAGCTCTATAGATGCCCTGCCCTGTGGGGAAGGCAGAGGCTGAGGGCGGTGGAACAGCAGGGAGCCTCCTGCTGAGATCCATGAGTGATAGATACTGCAACAGGGCAGGACTAGATGGACTGGGAGGCACACACTGTGTGGTGTGGTTTTGATGACGATGACGACAGAGGCTAACCTTTATCCCAGATACAACAAGACTATCCTAGTTTTCATTTAAGCCTCTCATCAGCCCTATGAGTTCTGTATTATTATTTCCATTTCCCAACAAAAAAACTAGACTAGAAGATTTTTAAGTAATTTATCGAAGGCCACAGAACTAGGGTGGTAGAGCCAGGAACTGAATGTTACCCTGAGTCTCACAGCCTGAAAATACTCAGAGGAAATCATTTCCTCATCCTGAAACATGAAAAATCAGAACTGGAAGGAACCTTGAAATTTATTAAGTAGAGCCCTCACAATGTGGATTTATTGTTGGGTAGTAGAAGAGTAGGAGCCTTGGTGGTGCAGTGGTTGAGTACTCGGCTGCTAACCAAAAGGTTCAAACCCCCCAGCTGCTCTGCGGGAGACAGATGTGGCAGTCTGCTCCCATAAAGATTTACAGCCTTGGAAACCATATGGGGCAGTTCTACTCTGTCCTGTAGGGTCGCTATGAGTCGGAATCGACTCAACAGCAGTGGGTTTTACTAGCACAATGGAGTCCCTGCGTGGCGCAAACTGTTAATATGCTCAGCTGCTAAGGAAAAGGTTGGAAGTTCAAGTCCACCCAAAGTAACTCAGAAGAAAAGCCTGGCAATCTACTTCTGAAAACTCAGCCACTGAAAACCTATGGAGCACAGTTCTACTCTGACACACACGGGGTCGCCATGAATTGGAGTAGATTCGTCCGCACCTGGTTTGGTTTTACTGGCAGAGCAGGCATTCCAGGTCCTGCTTGCTGGGCAGTGTCAGGAGGAGCAGGGCTCTGGAAGAAGCAGGTGGGCACGCGGTGCAGTGGGCACAGCTGCCGACTCCCCGTGGATGAATGGAGAAGCCACTCAGAGCCAGCAGCTGGCCAGGCAGGGCAGTGGCAAGCAGTTGCCCCATGATACTAGATGAGCTGGGAAGGTGACCTCATTCCAAGTGAAGCCATTGTATTTCTTTCCTAAAGGTACTGCTTTGATGCTTTCTCCAAATCCCATGAGCAAAGCGGTGGGCCAGGGCAGGGAAGCCCCAGAATCTGGCTGCCCTGCAACTTCATTCTGTTTCAAAAAACGGTGTGTGAGCTCAGGCAGCCACACCATCCAACACCGTAGAGGATGCTCCCGGGCGGGCCCCGGGACACCGTTCTCCCTCCGTGCACCTGTGCTGGCCAAGCAAGGCCTTGCAGGCAGAAGGAGGCTTTCTTCTTCTTCTTCTTTTTTAACTTTTAAAACTAAGATATAACATTTATATAGACAAGTTCACAAATGCTAGGTGTACAACTCAATTAATTTTAACATATAAACTATATAACTACCACCCAGATCAAGATATAGAATGTTTTAAAATTGGTTGTAAATCACAGCAGAAACACACTCTCCTTGTAAAACACCGAAACACGATATATAAACTCACGTCCCTTTCGACCTCTACTATGGACGGCACTGTGTCCCCCAAAATATGTGCTGGAATCCTAACCCCCTATATGGATGCATGTAATCTATTTGGGAATAGGGCTTCTTTGTTATGGTAATGAGGACAGTCTTAAAACTAATGACTTTTGAAATCTAAAAAGAGCAGATTCGACACAGAGAGATGCAAGCATACGTAGGGGAAGACATGCCACGTAGGGGAAGACATGCCACGTGGAGATCTCCAAGGAAGTCAGCTTCTGGGATCACAGAAGCCGAGATAAGGATCTTCCCCCAGAGCCCACAGAGAGAGCCTTCCCCTAGAGCCAGTGACCTGAATTCGGACGTCTAGCCTTCTGAACTGTGAGAAAATCAATTTCTGTTCTTCAAAACCACCCACTTGTGGTATTTCTGCACTAGGAAACGAAGCCAACCTCCAGCCTCCCCCGCAACACACACACAAGGCCTCACTGCTATCATTTCATGGGTCCGGAAGCGGGGGCTTCCCGCTTGGCATTCCCAGGCCTTCGGGCAGCTAAGCAGCCAGAACAAACAGGTTTTGGGCTCTTCTCCTTGAACATTTTCTTCTGCGTGCGCTCCCTTCCCCCAACCAGTTTCTCCAGCAGACCAAGAAAGGGCTTGGAGAGCCCACCGTGGACAATGCAAGGGCCTCCAGAGAGTCCTCCCACGGCCGGGCTATGGGTGAGGCTGGCAGACAGCTCTCCCCACGCTCTCTTCTTAAAGCAGTCTAACCTGGACTCCTCTGAGGTTTCCGCTGCAAACAAAGAGCAGCCTTCAGGCCCCTCAGTGGCTGGGCCTACATAAGGTAGAGGGGACAGGGGGTATGCCAACCTCGAAGAGCGCAGGGGAATAGGCCTCACAGCCAGAAACTGCCCGAACTGGTTACATTCCAGCCAGATTAGCACAAGCCCCAGGCCTGCTCCAGCTCCTGCGCCCACCCCCTCCTCTGTGATGAAAAGGATTTTTAACTATTTCCCTCCAGCTTGCTGTACAGGCTCACACCCTGACAACACTCCCTGCTGTTTGCACATTAACCTCTCATTTGCCAGGCAGCTTCACTGGGGCTGAGGATTAATACCCACCAACCCAGACAATGGTCCTCAGGGAGGGATGCAAAGGAGCTCAGTCTCCAGACACCAGGCCACGTCAATCACAGTGCAGTGACCACTGCTGATAAGCACAGGGCCCCCAGACCTCGGGCAGGAATCACCACACCCAGCTGCTTCTTCCTCCTCTGTTGTATCCCCCTCCCCCGTCTAACCTGGGACATACTGGCTTGGCGGTGACCTAGCTCCTCTAAACGGAAACCCCAGGTCCTAGGAGAGGCCTGCAGGGATCATGGACTGAAACACTGGGGTGGGAAGTAGGAGCTAGGAAGGGAGAGGGCAGCCCTCAGACAGGTCTCGCTGATCCAGCTCAAATTCTGCCTTCACCACACGGCTTTCTTCAGGCAGGTTTAGCCTTTTTCTTTTCTTCTGGCAAAACTGGCCTCTGGGGTACAAGAAGCGGGTGACCCTGAGGCTCCCCAGAAAAGCTGCCTGTTCTCTCCACAAGAAGGGCCCCTTCCTGAAGCGAGGTGTAGGCATTTCTCCACACGTCAGTGCCATCTTCTCCTTCCCTGTGCACAAGTGCACACACGTAGGAACCTGGAAGTGAAGCATCATCTCAGAAAGACGAGGAACGGGGAGAAAGGGAGGACTAGGTGTGGGACTGGTCCTTAAATGTCCTACCCCAGGGGCTTCTCAAGACCGCCTGCGTGAAGCTCTGGCGTTGGTAGTTGAAAATCTTTTCCAGGTGATTCTAATGGCAGCCTCGCCCGGAACCAGAGGTGCTCAAAGTTAAGGTTCCCGTGAATATCTCAGAATCTTGCGAAAACGTGGGTTCTGGTTCAGTAGGTCTGAAGTGGAGCCTGAGAAGGTACCTTTCTAACAAGCTCCCAAACGTGTCCCTGGGTGGCACAAAGGGTTAAACACTTGGCCCTAACCGAAAGGTTTGGTGGCTCCAACCTGCCCAGAGGCACCTCGGAACAAAGGCCTGGCAATGTCAGCCATGAAAACCCCATGGAGTGCAGTTCTGCTCTGCAACATGTGGTGCTGGATGAGTTGGCGTTGACTCAGCGGCAACTGGTTTAACAAGCTCCCGGGTGATGCTGAGGCTGCTGGTCCAAGGACCACACTTTGAGTAGCAAGGAACTAGGCTGAGCACAGTCATCAGATGCCTGAGCCCTCTCTAAAATCCTCCACCAAGTGGTTGTCAGACCTCAATTTCAACCCTTCTGGAGAAATGAAGTCACCCTTGTCATGGCAGCCCATACCAACTGTGGACAGCTCTGCTAGGAGACCTGCCTCAGACTGAAACATTTCACTATGACAATCTAAAGTCCCTCTTCTCATCCCCACCTTCACAAGGCCATTGTTCCGCTTCCATCCCTGGTTTTTCCCACACGCCTGCGCCTCCTGGTCGAGGCCAGTGAGGACCTTTTTCTGAGCCCTATCCTGTTCATGTTACCAAACCAGATGGGGTGCGGGTGGGTGCGGGTGGGGGGGTGCAGATCTCAGATTGGTTAGGCTGTTGGATGCGGGGGGAGTAGGGGTGGGAGCAGAGCCCCTAACGGAAATAGAAACCAGAGTTCTAGCCCCAGGGCAGTTAAAATACAAGGAACTTAAGGACAATTAAAAACCAACAACCACAATTAATTCAGTTTACACAGGCAAAGCTCATTAGTGTGGGTTGGGGTGCTTGAGTTTACCTTTGCTAGGCAAAGACTTTATTCAAAGACAGTACAAATTCACTGCAAAGGGACTATTTAAAAGGCTGTGAAACCACCTTCAAGCCCCCGCTGCAGGAAAGAGCACCACGGACCTACAGTGGACACACACTCATTCAGGAGGTGCCCAGGGCCTCGGCCGGGAGCCCTCTGCCCACCTGGCTTAAATTCCTGACCAAGTTCAGATGCAATAAACCAGTGCTCCTTTTAAAAGGCTTTCTAATTCTGAAGACTGCCATTCACCCCAAGTCTGAATTCACTGCGTTTCCTGGCAGTGCCGCTGGGGCACCCGTGTGCCGCTGGGGCACCCGTGTGCTGCCGAGGGAATCACTTCACCATCTGTGCTGGAGAGGAAATGTGGGTGGCGTTTATGGTTTGCAGTGGCAGCAACTCTAGAAACGATGATCCCACATGAGATGATGTGAGCAACCTCAAATGAAGCGCTCATCCGGTGGCCCCGTGCTGGCTGGGCTCTCGCCCTCCACTTGCTCCAGGGTACTCACGGCACCTTCAAGAGGCTAAACTGCCCCGAAGACCCAAGGGCACCAGCTCAGTCCCCTGCCACCACTCCCAGCCCCACTACACGATCAGAGAGATGGCAGGGTCTGGCAGAGCTGGATTTGAATCCTATTGCTCCCTTACCAGCTGTGCTGCCTTTCTGAGCCTCTGTGCCAAATTGTTAAAAATATATTAGTACTATACAGTTTCTAGGATAGTGCTGAGGTTTAATAGAGTTAATGTTCCACAAGCACAGGTCCTGGACTTGGTACGTTCTTCTAATGGTAATAAAAAGCAGGAAATTTTTCTTAAGGTAGATGACACTATTCTTTGGTTCTTGAGGTCAGTTGAGCTACTTGTCTTGTTATCCTGGTAGACAGGCAGACAGAAAGTTCTGGCACCTCGACCAAACGCAAGGCTCAACCCAATGCTTGCAATTAGTAGCAACCTGATAAATATGTGTTGCACTGACTTGCCAGCGTGGACCAGCCAATGCAGGACAGAGCGTGAACGCTGTAGCTAGGTGGGCCAAGCAGCCGCACACACCTCCTATCCACCACCCACAGGTTCCATTTCTGACGTTAGGAACAAAAGCTGAAAAAGAATTCATTTCTGAACTGGTGCCAAACTCTTCATGGAAATGACCACCAACATCCTAGGTTTTAATCAAGCATTAAAAGCAACATGTCTGCCATATAATGAGGAATCACAAACCTCTGTGGCCCAAGAGACCCTTCAGCCTAACGTTTATATTCAATGGGACACAGTCTCAGAACGTATTGTCCAACAGTCATATTGCACTGTCCATACGTCCTCCTTTGATTTTACAGAAATGGGTCGTAAGGTCGGAAACCACCTTGTTCCAGGTCGTGACCTTCCTTGGATGGACATGAATGATGTCTTTTGAGGGTGGCCGAGGTGTATTTAAGGCCTTCTGAGAAACTGCTGTGCTGTTTTCCCCAGGGTTAATTTCCTTACAGTAGGCAACCAAAAAACCCACTGCGGTCTAGTCGATTCCGACTCATGGCGACCCCATGTGCTACAGAGCAGAACTCCTCCGTAGGGTTTTCCTGGCTATAATCTTTATGGAAGCAGATAGCCAGGCCTTTCTTCCATGGCACCACTGGGTGGGTGTGAACCGCCAACCTTTAGGTTAGTAACTGCCTTTCTAGCAGGCAACATAGATCAAGTTTCTAGGTTTCTTTTTTTATTGTGCTTTAGGTGAAAGTTTACAGCTCAAGCTAATTCCTCATACACAAATTTATACACATATTGTTATGTGACACTAGCTGTAATCCCTATAATCTGACAGCACACTCTCCCTTTCCATCCCGGGTTTCCCGTGTCCATCCAACCAGCTCCTGTCCCTTCCTGCCTTCTCATCCCGCCTCTGGCCAGGAGCCACCCTTTTGGTCTCGTGTATCTGCTGGAATTAAGAAGCACACTCTTCACGAGTATTATTTTATGTTTTATAGTCCAGTCTAACGCTTGTCTGAAGAGTGGGCTTTGGGAATGGTTTTAGTTCTGGGTTAACAGAGCGGCCGGGAGCCATGGCTGCGGGTGTTCCTCCAGTCTCAGTCAGACCATTAAGTCTGGTCTTCTTACTAGAATTTGAGTTCTACTCCACACTTTTCTCTTGCTCCGTCAGGGACTCTCTGTTGTGTTCCCTGTCAGGGCGGTCATTGGTGGTAGCCGGGCACCATCTAGTTCTTCTGGTCTCAGGCTGGCTGATGGAGTCTCTGGTTTATGTGGCCCTTTTGTCTCTTGGGCTAATATTTTCCTTGTGTCTTTGGTGTTCTTCATCTCCTTTGCTCCAGGGTAGGTTGGGACCAATTGATGCCTCTTAGATGGCCGCTCTCTAGCTTTTAAGACCCTAGACATCATTCACCAAAGTGGGATCCTGAACGTTTTCTTAATAAACTTTGTTATGCCAATTGACCTACATGTCCCCTGAAGCCATGGTCCCCAGGCCCCCACCCCTGCTACTCTGTCCCTCAAAGTGTTTGGTTGTGTTCAGGAAACTTCTTAGCTTTTGGTTTAATCCAGTTGTGCTGACTTCCCCTGTATTGTGTGTTGTCCTTCCCTTCACCTAAGATGATTCTTGTCTACTATCTAGATAGTGAATTCCCCTCTCCCTCCCTCCCTCCTATTTTTAAGTTTTCTGAGGTCTTAAAACTGGAAAGCTCTTCTGTTTCCTTGAGCTATCTGCCATCTTTCAGCCCCCAGAAGTTCCAGCCTGTCCTTTTGGACCCCAGAAGGGAAAACTAGCTCTGAGGAAAGCTTCAGGGTGGAGCTGGGTACTAGAGACTGAGTAGGGCTGTGGCAGGGCTGCCCAGGCAGGTGGGCCAGGGGGCTGGAGGAGCTCACAGCTGGCCCTGCTCAGAAGCCGCACACTTACTGACACTTTATGTGCAGATGTTTCTGGAACTGTTCTTTGGGAATGGGCTGGAGGGAACATTTGCTCCATTACTCCCACCACTCTTTTGTGGCCTCTGTCTTCCCCCTCTTGGCTGTTCTGTTACTCTCTCTCTCTGAGGCCAGGGACTCACAAACTCCCAGGCAAGGGCAGTGCAGGGCAGGAACCTCTTTGGAGCAGCCATGCTGAGGGGTCACTCTGAGGCTTGGGCCAGGTCAGCACAGGAAGAAGACTGGTAGTGCACATATGCTGGAGAGCTGACTGTAAATTATAACAAGTGTGTAACTGCCTGTGACAGCGTATGTGAATTACCTAGAAATCCAGAGACTGTGCAGGGGCAGGTCCCTGCAGCTGCCAATGCAGGCCTAGGGCTATGGCTTCACTAGAAGGGACTGAGTGCCTTCACTAGAAGGGACGTAGCTGACTTGTGGGAAGGAGGAGAAGGAGCAAACTGCAGGCTTCCTGTTTCCCTGGGTGCATCGTTCACGTCCTTCCGAGTCCTCTCAGTTATCCCTACCTCCTTCCAGCCTTCCGGTCACTGCCTCCCTTGCCCCGTTCCTCCAACGCATACAACATGCACACAGCATCTCCAACAGGTAAGCACTGGAGTGTATCTCAAATCCAATCTAAACTTGAATGGAAACTGTTAGCTAGTTTAAGGGGCAAGGAGAATGAAGCTTCTTATTGTGACATTTTCTGAATCAGATGTCAGTCAAGGGAACTATCAAGAAGCAGAGATTTGTAGGAAATGAAAGAAAAATGCTTAATATAAAGCTTCTGCCTGAACCCTCCCGACTCAGCTCGCATACCCAGCTGGTCCCTAATGTGGTCTGAGAGCACTAAACAGCATCAGGCGGGGGCCAGAGACTAGGTTCTGTCTAAGTCAGCCCCGACCAGCCTGTGACCTCTTCATGCATGGGGTCACCATGAGTCAGAGTCAATTCAACAGCAGTAGGTTTTTTTTTTCTTTTTTTTT
>NW_004444144.1:2213585-2224134 GCF_000243295.1 Trichechus manatus latirostris
TCCACGTCCAGTGCCAGTCACATTGGCAACTTAAAATTGGCCATGGTAGGAGTATTTACACCATGAAAAATGGCAAACATTACAAATCAGGACACACCCGTCCACCTATACCACGAGACTCCATAGTGTAGACCAACTCCCCCCCAAAAAAAACAAACAAACAAGCAAACAAAAAAAACCCATTGCCATTGAGTCTCTTTCGACTCATGGCAACCCTCTGCATTACAGATTAGAACTGCTCCGTAGGATTTTCACGGCTGTAATCTTTACGGACGAAGATTGCCAGGCTTTTATTCCACAGGCAGTCTTTAGGCTAGTAGTCAACTGCAAGCTACTTGCACCACCCAGGGTCCTTAATACACGTTGGCTTCAATAAAGGTTTTTTCTACCTTTTTTCCCCCCTCTCTCTTTCTATCATTAATTTAAAAGAGGCATTTATTGTGCATACTGTGTTCGACGCTGGAACCCAAAGATGAGCTGAACGAGCTCACAATATATAAAAAATAAGGCCAGTGACACACAAACACAGCCACAACGATGGTTAACTTACTCTACGTCCAGCACCGCCCTACGGGCTTCACATACGCAAACCCGCAGCAACACTGTGCGGTAAAGAATATTATTACAGGTGGTCACCTGTTACAAGTGAGATCAGTGCTTAAGTCAGATTTGTAGGTAATTTGGAACAGGTACATACAGTTCTTATTTAGCATCCGTCAAATGTTAGTATACAGTACATATTTCACCTTTCTATACATATATAGGAGCCCTGGTGGCGCAGTGGTTAAGAGTTATGGCTGCTAACCAAAAGGTCAGCAGTTTGAATCCACCAACTGCTCCTTGGATACCCTATGGGGAGTTCTACTCTGTCTTATAGGATCAGTATTAGTCGAAATTGACTCAACGGCAACAGGTTGGGTTTGGTTTTGGTATGCATATAAAACACTTAAAAACACTTCCAAACCGCGCAATGTTTTCATGAGCGTCACAAAGTAGTGCGCGCATTTGTTATTACAAACCATTGTAGTTAAGTCAAATGTTTAATATACTCGGCTTCTGTGGCAGTCCATTAAGTACGAGCTGTCCGTGAGGCAGACGTTCGTAACCCGGGGACTGTATGTACCCCCTTTCCACAAATAAGGAAACTGATGCAAGAAACTGAGGCACAATCAGGTAAGTGGTATTTCCAGATGCAGGACTGAGGGCTCCTCTCCACCCCAGAGCCATGGATTTCCCACTGTTCCCCAAAAAGGCCTGGATTGAGGCCCACATGCAAAACTCAGGGACACGTTCCACCCAGAGCCAAGACTTAGAAGCAAGTGAGTATCATGGGGGCTTTGTGCCTGGGAGGGTTCTTGAAGGTGACGAAATTATTTAGGCTTTGAGGACGATTTCAGAGACCACAGAAAAGGCAACTGAGAGGCAGCTCAGGCCAGCTTGAGAAGAGGGGCTTTTTCCCACAACAGGCTCCTTGTAACAACCCCCCACCCTCTCCTGGCATAGTTTCTTCAGCCAGGGAAACCCCTTCTTCCTCTGGAGAAGACAAAAGGAAGGAGGCATAATATGCAACCAACAGAGAACAAATACGCCCTCAGATTCTCACAGCTGAACAACTAGGGAAAAGCCCAACCCTTAAACCATCAAGCAACTGGGTGTCACGGAGCAAACACTCTGAAGGGTGACTGCACAGGACACGGGCTCACACTACCAAGGGGCAGTGAAGGGCCACTTCTTCCAACCAGCAGTGGCAGCAGCGGCAGCTGCCTCTCCTGCTGGGTTCCAACTTGGACATTCTGGAGGGAACTGCCTTCTGCCTTTAGCATCCGTAGAAAGAAACTTCAATCAGGGAACAGCCAAAATTAAATTTCTTAATGCTCCTCCATCCACCACCCATCTGTCAGTTTGTCATACTGCAGTGGCTTTTGTGTAGCTATGATGCGGGAAGCAATGCCACTGACATTCAAATACCAGCAGGGTCACACACAGTGGACAGGTTTCAGCGAAGCTTCCAGATTCAGACTAGGAAAAAGGCCTGGCAATATAATTCTGAAAATTAGCCAAAGAAAACCTTAGAGATCACAACAAAACACTGTCTGACTCACTTGCATTAGACACGGTCATCAGGAGGGATTGATCCCTGGAGGACAATTTGTTTGGTGAAGTAGAGGGCCGACGAGGGCGAGGGAGACCCTGGGTGAGATGGATTAACACGAGAGCCACAATGATAGACTTGAACACGCAGGTGATGGCGAGGATGGTGCCGGATGGGGCAACATCTCATCCTACTGTACATGAGGTCGCCATGAGTAGGGGTCAACTCCACGGCAGCTAACAGTTAACAGAAACGCTTCTTAATATGACGAAAATATTCATATCCTGTAAACAGCGAGACGTTAGGAGAGCAAGAACGCCCCGTCCACTCCCCTCTTCCCTACTTCCTCCTTGTCTTGTTTTTCTTCTCAGGGAATGAGTCAAGTCAGTCAACAAGTATTTACGGAGCACCCACAGGATTGCAGTCTGGGAGGAGGCGCGGGCTGCTGGAAGAGGCCCAGGACAGCTCTCACTTGAGACAGTTAGAGGAAATGTCAACCCTCGGGCCAGGTCTAAACAGAGCAATAAAGAACTGGCTGCCACCCCGGGCGGGTTTATTCTGGGCCGATCGCTCACGTCTGGTTGTGCTGCCTCTCATGTGTAAGACTCAAGTGGGTGGATCAGCCATGTTCATGCACATTTTTGGAAAACTGCATGAGCAATACTAACAATCTTGGTGGTGAGGGTGGAAGTGGCTGAGAAGCCCTTCTTTCTCCAACCCCAGAAAGCCCCACAACAATCAAAATAAGTTAAACAAATGTTGTCAAATGTCCACCATTTTCTCCTCTGTAAATATAAATGTGTGAGCTTGACAGGGAGGCTAGGGAAATCTAGAGACCATGGAAACAGCCTCTTGGGGACCCGACCCTCTAGTTTGGAAACTGAATTGTAGGTACTTGGCTCCAAATCCTTGCTACCCAAAGTGCGGTCCATGGACCAGCAGCATCAGCATCACCTGGAAGCCGTCAGAAAATGCAAAGTCTCAGGCCCCCACCCCAGACCTAACGAAACAGAATCTGCATTTTAACAAGCTCCCCAGGTAATTCCCATGCATATGATTGATATTAAACCCTGGAGCTCCCCCCAAGTCACATTTGGGGAACACCTGCCATCCACACTGCATGGGGGGTAGCAGGCTCCCTGGATTTTCCTTTCACAAAGAGCAAATATTTGTACAGCCTAAAAATGTGTAAATCTATTATGACTCCTGATTTAAAAATAAGTAATCTCAGGTTACCCGGAAGGATCCAGGCCAATTTCACACGGTTTTATCAATACAGGAAAATACACCTTTGGAGCCTAACACACCTGAATACAACCCCCCGAGGCGACCTTTTACTTCTACATTATATTCAACTAACAGCGCACACTGGCCTAGATTCGTTTCTGTTTTAAATACCCAAGCTATGTTTGAATAACCTGTATGGTTACAATTAGGGTCACAGCATCTGGGGAAGTCACCGCAAACCCCCACACATAAACATGGTGACTTTAGTAACAACCCATTTGGAGACTGGTATATAAGTATGCAGGTGGAGGGAGCCTGAAAATGTTAATTTGCATGTTCACAAAGGAATCAAATCCAGCTGCAACATTAATGCGTAATTCGACAGAGCCCTAGGAAACGCAAACAACCTCACCGTGGGGACGCTCTAAATTTAAAGCTGATATTCAAACCCTCGCAATTTTGGCTAAAACTTAAATTTAGCTGCTTGAGAAGGAGGCTGGAATGTTTTTTTTTTCTCTTTTTTTTCTGTGAATCCTAAAATGGTACAAGTAGGAAAAGTCCATTTGCTTAGGTTCCATAAGTTAAATACAAACATCTGAAAAATTTAATATAAAGTTTCTTAAAATAGTCACCTAATGGCAAAAGAAAAAATATTGCCTAATTGAAAAAGGTGTCTGTCTGGGGTCTTAAAATCCTGCGAGCGGCCATCTAAGATACATCTACTGGTCCCATCCTGTCTGGGGCAAAGGAGAATGAAGAAAACCAAAGACACAAGGGAAAGATTAGTCCAAAGGGCTAACAGACCACAACTACCACAGCCTCCACCAGACTGAGCCCAAAACAACTAGATGGTGCCTGGTTACCACCACTGATTGCTCTGGCAGGGATCATAATACAGGGTCCCGGACACAGCAGCATAAAAATGTAGAATGAAATTCAAATTCACCCATTAAAAAAAAAAAAAGACCAGACTTACTGGTCTGACAGAGACTGGAAAAACCCCGAGAGTGTGGCCCCCGAGCACCCTTTTAACTCAGTACTGATGTCACTCCTGAGGTTCACCCTTCAGCCTAAGATTAGACAGGTCTATAGGGCCAACAATAACACATGAGAGGAACGTGCTTCACAGTTCAATCATGTATAATGGGCACGCCAGCCCAAAAGCAAAGGCGAGAAGACAGGACAAATGGAAACAGGGAACCTGGGGTGGAGAAGGGGAGAGTGTTGACACATAGCGGGGTTGGCAACCAATGTCCCAAAACAATTTGTGTATTAATTGTTTAATGAGAAACTAATTTGCTCTGTAAACTTTCACCTAAAGCACAATAAAAAAGAAAAAGATGTCTTCTAATAAGGCATTAAAATTTAAAGACTAGGTTCAAGCTCAGCTATTGCTTTGTGGCCTCCTAAACTTGTTTTTGGTGTTTAAGATAAAACGTGAAAAATATATTAATCTTTAAGAAAATACATTTTCTGGAATATGATATATATGAATGTATGTGTGTAAGAGAGAGTGTCTATTTATAATAGTGGTCATAGTAATAACAATGAAACAAACAAAAAAAAACAAACCCATTGTCGTCGCCAATTTGGAAATCTTTGGGGAGACAAGATTCCAGCAAGCACTGTTCACATTTCAGTTTCTCCACAAATATGGAGTCCAGTGGGGTAAACAAACAGATCTTGGTCATAACATGATCAACTGTTTCAGTTATGAGGAAAATAGCTACAAAAACCTTCCATTCATAAAAATTTGGAAATGGATGGTGGTGGTGGTTATACAAATGATGAATGCAATCAATGTCACTGAATTGTACAGGTAAAAAATGTTGAACTGGCATATGTTTTGTTATATATATTGTTACCATAATAACAAAGAAACAAAACCTTTCCTCTCTGATGGAATGTATCTCATTGAAAGTTGTGGACACTCATTCTTTCTAGAGAATGGCTGGTAGGGAGGACCTCTGGTGGCAACAGCCATGGGGCATAGTTCCTGTCTTCTAACAAGTGGCCAAGAGGGAAAGAAGACTGCTATCACCCCCTTACAGGAGGCTACCGCAGATACTGCTCAAACACTTCTTGGGGTTCATGTATCAGATAATGAATCACCGCCACAATTTTATGAGATTAAAAAAAATTGTCTTGAGGTTAAATCCTTGGAAGTCCTTAGAATTGCCAATTTTGCTGAGTCCTTGGCCCATCTGTTATTAATAAATGCCGGTGGCAATATCCATAAGTACACCTGTCAAAGAGGCTACTTCCTCTCTCCTTTCCCCAGGCAACAGCCAGATGTGTAAGTCAGAAGACCCGGGTTGAGGGCCTGGACTGCCATGGGCAATCTCATAACCTCGATAAGCCTCAGCTCATCAGCTGTTAAATGGGAGCAATTATACTAGCTTCATTTAGTTCTTAGAGGATCAAATGAGATAATGCATGTGAGTCCTTAAATATGTCAATCAGCAAATCACCAAAGCACATATGATATAATCAGGGACATATGTGGGTGGGGCTGTGCATTGAGGGGTGAGTTTCCTTCTTTGCTGTCATAAAAGGCATGTGATACTTCTCTAGCACTTCCCTTACCCCAGGCCCCCGAAGAAGCTTGCCTTTGCATTTTAACAATTTAAAATTAATTAAGCAATTAAATGCATTTTGATCTGAGTTTTCTTTCGAGGGCAGTTTAAGACTCGTCTAAGCCTGTGAAGCTTATAAGTAACTGGAAGCTGAAACTCTACCACCACTCATTTGTGTTGAGATGCCCATCAATTTTCTCCTGATGCATGATTTAAGCTTTCTAGATGACTCTGAAGGAGCCCTGGTGGCAGAGTGGTTAAAGGGCTCAGCTGCTAACCAACAGGTCGGCAAGTCAACCCACCAGTCACTCCACAGGAGAAAGATGTGGCAGTCTGCTTCAGTAAAGATTATAGCCTCGGAAACCCTATGCGGCAGTTCTACTTTGTCCTATGGGGTTGCTATGAGTTGGAGTTGACTCGATGGCAGTGGGTTTGGGGTTTGATGGCTTTGTTACATCTGGAGGCCAGAACCAAGCCAACCACCACCATCTGCAGCAGCAGCAATAAATAACACTATAGTGTTGAGTCCACGGTGTGGACAGTCCTGCCCTAAGCCATGAGGGGAGGCATACACCCACTCGACTGCCACTCAGACTGACACCTTCCTGTGGGAGAGAGAGCTGCCTGTCACTCAGTGACCAAAGCCAGTGCTGCACTACCCAGGAGGGGCATGGCCACCCTCACGACAGTTTAGAAACATCTGACAAGCCCTCTTTAGTTTATGGACAACCGTCAGTCCATTTGGAAGAGGCCCCTGAGCCTGATCCTGTAGCACAAAGATTAGCTGTTGCGGTTCCTAGTCTCCGTCCACAGTTCCTTGTTCTCACTCTAGCCAGCTGGAAGCCTCTTCACCCCATTTAGGATGGTTACTGAAGGCTGGGTGGGGTAGGCTTGCCTTAGGGCCCACTCTCCTGAGCCAGTCCTGGGCCATTCAGCCCTGTTCACCAAGGGAAACTGACATTGAACCATTGATGAGGCCAACTCAGGTTCCAAGGACTCAACTGAGTCCCCTCAGTGACCACACCTGGGGGCTTCGTTTTGGAGAGGAACCTCCTTTGCCCAGTATTTGCCTTCATTTCTCACTCTAGAACCTGCCTAACCACCTGGCAGAGTGCCAAGTCCAGCATGGACATTCACTGCTACAGCTCTTTTGAGGACACCAGTGACCTCCATGTTGCTAAGCTCAATGGCAGTTTCTCAGTTCTTGACCCTTCAGCAGCATTTCAGTCTAGTGATCCCTCCCTCCTCCTCACACACTCTTGACACCACCCTCTCCAGATTCTCCTCCTACCACTCTGTCTGCTCCTTCTCAGCCTACTTTGTCAGTTCCTGCTCTTCTCTCCAATACCTAAGAGCTGCAGTGCTCAGGGTTCAACCCTTCACCTCTTTCTCTCATCCTTCATGGTTTTAAATATTATCTATATGCCAATGATTCTATAATTTCTCTTTCCAACCTAGACCTTTTCTCAGAAATGTGGACTCAATTACCCACTGTCTATCACTAGTCCCACTGGATGTCCAAAAGACCTATCATATTGAAATGTGTCCCAAAGGGAGCTCCTGATTATTTGCTCTCCTTAGTCTTCCCCACTTCAGCTATTGGTATCCCCACCCCTCCTGATGCCCAGGCCTAAACCTCTGGAGACAATCTGGATGCTTTTCTTTCTTCTGCAACCCACCTCCAGTCCATCAGCAAACCCTCCCTCTCTCCCTTCAACATGTATCCGGAATCTGACAACTTCTCCCACCCCTGCCTTTACTCCCACAATCCAAGCCACACTGCCCTCTAACGTGTCTCCATTTTTCTATGCTTGTCCCCCCTTCAGCCTATTTTTAACACAGCAGCCAGAGTGATCCTGTTAAAATGTAGGTCAGATCATGTCACCTGTCTGCTCAGAGCCCTCCAATGCTCTCCACCTCACACAGAGCAAAAGCCTAAGTCCTCACCTTGCTCTACTAGGCCCCGTGACTGGCTCCCTGTTCCCTTTCTGACTGCACGGCTGTTCCTTCAGCTCCAGCCACAGTTTGCTCTGAACATGCCAGGCATGACCCCACCTGAGAACCTTTGCACTGACTGTTTCCTCTGCCTGGAATGTTCTTCCCCCACGTCTATACACCTTGTTCCCTTCGGGTCTTTCTGAAAAGGCACCTCTCAGGGAGGCCTTCAATGACTATTTGTCGAAGGAATGAACAAACTGAGGCTTCCTCCTGAATGCTCACTGGTGGGCCAGGACCCCACAGTCTGCTCTGCCCCCGTTAGTTCTTTCCCTGGGGTTGGATCCGGAACCCCGTGCTCACCATATCACACACCTCCAGGGGGTGCTGGTCTGTGTTTGGCAGTGGTCACTCTTTCAAAGCCAGCTCTGCTAGCCTGTATTCTCCATGAGAACAGGGACCCACGTATCTTGCCCATGGATGCCTGGCTCCTCATATGGTGCCACGCACATCAAGGGCTCTCGGTATACAGTCACTGGATGAATGAGTGGATCAGACACTGCCTCACCCTTCACCCTGAACTATGGTCCTTCCCTCTCAGACCCCTCGCCCTGTGCCTTGGGCCTGCCTCCTTAGCCAGGTGGCTTCCCTCTCCCCATCCCACACCCCAGCCACTTCCTCCTGGACCTGCTCCTCCCTCTCCTTGCCGAGCTCTCAGCATCTCTTCTGCTGCTCAGACACAGACAATGGTTTCGCGGGAGACATGGATTCTCTCAATTCAGTTTCAGTAAACTAAATCATGGGGGATGGGGGGCTGTGGATAATGTGTCAACATAGCTTCTCCATGTAGATTAACTGGGCATGTCCCCAGTCCCTTTCTCCTCAAACCCTGTACAAAGATGACCACTATGTCACATAATGCTTCCTCATGAGTAAAGTACAAAACGGCCCTTCAGGAACTCAAAACAAAGCATGGGAGCCCCATCTGAGTTATTGAAAGGCCTCCATTCAGCCTCACTCATTCCCGGCAATAAGCTACAATAGCCAAATCTTCTGTCCCCGCCTCTGGGTGATGGCTGGAAACACCACGGTGTTCCCTTTCATCGCAACATAAAGACAGCACGGGGATCTCGAGCCCTCACTGATGCCAAGAAGCAGCCGCAACACATTGCGGAATCAGTTCTTTGGAAACTGCAGGCCAATCCTTTTATCAATAAACTGCAAAAATAAACCAAGGGTGGGAAAATCAGAGCCGAATGCATACTAATTTTGCACGTTAACCACGATATATGAAGTTCAGATAGAAGCCAACCGAGCAGTTCCTTATTAATGAATAACTACTATGCGCTTGGACTCTGGCGCTCTGAGGTCTGTAGGACTCGTGGGAGGCCCGCCCCAAGAAGTCTGTAATCTAAATGGGGAAGGGGAAGAAAAACATGCCCTTTCATTCAAGAGTTTTGTTTTTTAAATGCAGCATACTAGGTAAGTTGGGGGTAAAACAGCTGCTTCTCACAACAGGGAGGCAGAGAAGGAGGGAATCATGTGAAATAGAGGCGTCAAGGGAGATTTCTTGGAGGAGATTGAAAGTTACAGACGTGCAAACAGAAGAGCTGAGGGGAGCACGTTCCACGTGGAAGGGGAGAAGCATGAGCAGAAGGTGTGCTGTTGGCAGGGGGCAGGAGGGAAAACACCTTCAAGAAGCGCGAGCCTGGGGCCCAGCGCTGGCCATGATGCTCGCCGTGTCTACACTGGCCATTACAAACGGTGCGACACTGAGCCCCATTCGAGGAAGAGGAGGGGCACCAGAGAGAAAGCTTAGTGACTGCTTCCCAGGGTAAGTGCCTGTTAGCTGCTGTCAAGTTGACCGCTGACTCATGGCGACCCAATGCCGACGGAACGAAACGCCGTCAGTTCCTGCGCCATCCTCATGATGGGTTGCGGATCAGACCACTGTGATCCATAGGGTTTTCACTGGATGGTTATCAGAAATATATGATATGCATCCTAGTTGGTCTTAGTCTGGAAGCTCCACTGAAACCTGCTCAGCATAATAGCAACACGCAAGCCTCCACTGACACATGGGTGGTGGCTGCACGTGAGGTACACTGGCCAGGAACTGAACCGGGTCTCCTGCACAGAAGGCGAGAATTCTACCACTGAACCGCCGATGCCCACTCCCAGAGTAACGGCGGACACAATCAGACTGCAGCTTCTGAGGTCAGGAAATGGCGTTTTTATCCATACTGTTACAATGGCTGAGGTCAGGTCTAGATGAGAAAGTGAGGCTGACAAACCCTCAAGGCAATGGAGGACCATTCTGTCTATTATTTGAGGCACCCCACAGGAAAAGAAGAGGCAGAAATTCTTCATGGCAACGTGCACACAAGTGGAAATGTGTGGGTTTGGCCAGGACGCTGGCCTGCTGACTTGGGTGGGTACGTCATCTGACATGGGATCTATGGGCTCAGCTGACAGCCCAGGGCTAGCAGGAACGTCCCAGGAAGCCAGCGGCCATAGCATCTCCAGCATCATGGTGCCAATGGAAGAATTACGGCAGCATAAATGTCAGCGATGAAAAGAGATCTGCTGGGTGACATCTAAGTCTCCCTTCCCCGGGGCCCTGTAGGTGAAGGCTTGGTTTGATTTTTTTTTTTTTTAATTGTGGTAAAATATATGTAACAAAGCATTTCAACGATTTTTACATGTACAATTCAGTGAC
>NW_004444144.1:2224234-2295228 GCF_000243295.1 Trichechus manatus latirostris
TTAATTATACTCACCATGCTGTGCAACAATCACAGATAGAGTACTACCCGTCTCCCGTTTATTTTTTCACTTTCAATAAAAACTTTGTACTCCTTCAGCAACAAACCACCCCCCCACCCCACCCCGCATTTCTCTTCCCACCAGTCCCTGGTAACCACGAATAGACTTTGGTCTCTATGCGTTATGGCCTCTCCTGGATATTTCAAATACGTGGGATCACACAAAGGAGCCCTGGTACTGCTCGGCTGCTAACTGAGAAGTCGGTGGTTTAAAACCACCAGCTGCTCCACAAGAGAAAGATGTGGCAGACAGCTTACGTAAAGATCACAGCCTTGGGAACCCTATGGGGCACTTCTACTCTATCCTATAGGGTCACTATGAATCGGAATCGACTCAACAGCAATGGGTTTGGTTTTGGGGCTCATACAATATTTGTCCTTTTGTGTCTGACTTACTTCACTCAGCATAACATCTTCAAGGTTTATCCATATCATAGCATGTATCAGAACTTCATTTCTCTTTTTGGCTGAATAATATTCTATTGTACATATGTCCCACATTTTGTTTATCCATTCATCTCCTGATGGACACTTGAGCTGTGTCCACCTTTTGGCTGTTGTGAATAATGCTACTTGGTTTGATTTTAAGTGATCAGACAGTACAGAAGTTCTCATCAGCTTCTTTAAGACTATCCCTTAGATGAATGTGGGTAATTCAAAAAACTTCCCTCACCATAAAAAAGAAAAAAAGCAAAAAACAAACAAACAAACAAACAAACAATACCCTTAAAGGAGTATTTATGGAGAAACAGAAGCAAGCTATTCCTGGACCCATGCAGTAGGTCCAGGTCCTAAGCAAGTACAAATAGAGTCTGAACAGAGAGTTTAGTTAAAATACTAAAAATAAACAGAGGTTGTATTTGTATTTCATTTCTTTTTTAAAGTTTCCAAGGGAGCCAATAAAATAAAAATATATCTGGGAGGACTGAACTATCATCACACCTCAACAAGGACTGCTTAAAAACGCATCCAGTCCTCTGGGCCAAAGAAGAGGAAAGGTCCACTCCCTGCCTCCCCCTCCTTTCCTTCCAAGAGACACAATCCATGAGTCGATCAACAAACTTTTCTTGCATGCTGCCAAGCAGTAGGCACCGAGGACACAGCACTCGAGGAGTCAAGAGAGAGAACGCCCAGGTTCCAACTTCTGTTCCCACACTGAGAAAGAAATTTTGAGACCAAAAAGTGCTGAGCTCCAAAAGACAAGCTGTGTAAAAAACATTGAAAAGGAAGACAAACCCTTTAAAAGGGTGACCTTGGGCGTGCCCTTCCAAATCCAGTTAAATGTCACTCCTATGAGAACTTGTACTTTCTGATTTCCTGATTTTGCAGAACCCAAAACGAGCATAACAAATTTAAACCCTCCAGCTTCCTTCCTTTCTGCATATCCTTAAAAACAAAAACAAAGACCACAGATTTAATATTGCCATTAAAACACTATTTAACAAAAGCATCACACACTTTGATTGTTACCAGGAAAAGACACATCTCTTTTTCTTTGCTGTGAGAATACTTTAAATTCCAGCGAGATGCTGAATTGTGCTCTTGTGTAAGTTAGTATGAAGTATATGCACAATTTTAGGCAATTTATGATGTCAGCGGTCTATGTGTGTTTCTCCATTATCTCCCATGTGTCTAACGTGCTGATTGTTGGAATAAGGAGGGGAATTCCACAGTAGTCTTTTTATTCCTCTGATTTTCCACTTCACACCTTCTGGGATGACAGCCCAGAGTTTCTAACATCCTAAAGTGCCATCGAGGTCCCAAGGCGTCATCTCCTTTGTATTCACAACAGCCCTGAAAGGGAGGGAGGTGCAGGGACATTATTATCTCTACTGTGCTGTGCACACGAGGAAAGGCAGGCTCCTAGGGCCGCCATATACAATCCAGTGGCCCCTCGCCGCATGCGGCTACTGAGCCCTTCAATTGCGGCCAGTCCGAATTGAGATGTGCTGTACATGTGGAATACACATTGCAAACTTAGTGCAGAACAAGGATGTGAGATCTCAGTATTAATTTTATATTGATTCCATGTTGAAATGATAATACTGTTGATAAACTGAGTTAAAAATGTTACTTAAATTAAGTTTGTTTCTTTTTAATTTTTTATTAACGTGGCTATTAGATAAAGGTTCCCGGGTGGTGCAAACGGTTTGCACTCGACTACTAACCTTACAGGTTGGTGGTTTCAAACCACTGACTCAGCAGCACCTCGAAAGAAAGGCTTGGTGATCTGCTTCTGTAAAGATTACAGCCCAAAATACCTGTCATGGTTTGAATTATGTCCCCCCAAAAATGTGTGTCAATTTGGCTGAGCCATGATTCCCAGAATTGTGTGGTTGGCCTCCATTTTGTGATTGTAATTTTATGTTAAAGAGGATTAGGGTGGGATTGTAACACCACGCTTACCCTGGTCACATCCCTGATTCATTGTAAAGGGAGTTTCCTTGGGGTGTGGCCTGCACCACCTTTTACCTTACAAGAGATAAAAGGAAAGGGAAGCAAGCAGAGAATTGGGGACCTCATACCACCAAGAAAGCGGTGCCAGGAACAGAGCGTGTCCTTTGGACCCGGGGTCCCTGCGCAACGAAGCTCCTAGTCCCGGAGAATACCGAAGAGAAGAAGGCCAACAGAGAGAAAAAGCCTTCCCCTGGAGTTGATGCCCTGAATTTGGACTTTTAGCCTACTTTGCGAGGAAATAAACTTCTCTTCGTTAAAACCATCCACTTGTGGTATTTCTGTTATGGCAGCACTAGACGACTAAGACAATACCCTAGTGGGCAGTTCTACTCTGTGACACACGAGGTTGCTGTGAGTCAGGGGCTGACTCATGGTAACAGGTTAGCTTTGGTTTTGGTGACTGCTAGAAGATTTCAAATGACCTCTGAGGCTCACGTTGTATTTTTACTGAACAGCAATGTCTGTGCAGAGGCACCCAGCCAGCCAGGGGCCGGCCTGGGACAAATCCACTGTTTCTTCTGCTTTGGGGGAAACAGAGCTTCCCAGAGCATGACGATGGGAGAGAGCTTGGAACACAGGGTTTCAGAGGGGAACACAGGGTTCCGGAGGGGGCGACAGCCCTCAAAGCAGCAGGAGGAAAAGGCTAGAGGACCACAGGGAGTGCAGGACCCAGGCTGCCTGGGAAGGGGCCTGCGCAGGTTGGCAAGAAGACCAGGGCCTGGCGCCCAGTCCAGGATGGGCAGTGGACACACACCTCCAAAGCAGGCACCCAACTCCTACCCCCTCCTTCCATTCCCTTCCTACACCGTAATCAGAGAACAATGTTAAAAATTTATATCCCATGAAGTCATACCCCTCTGACTTAAAATCCTCCAATCGATTCCTCTGCACTTATTATACAATCTGAACTCCACTGTTTGCACTGGCCCCTGCCTTCTTCTCTGATTCCATCTCATAATCCCACCCCCACCCCATGGCACTTCAGCCACACTGGCCTTTTTAAATGTTCCTTGAAGCCACCACACTAGCTCCTGCCTAAGGGTCTCTCCACCTGCTGTTCCCTGCCAGGGACAATCTACCCCTGGAAAACCTCACGACTGGCTCCTTGTCACTCGGATCTCAACCACCTCCCTGTCCAGCCAGTCTAAAGTAGCCCCTCAAACACTATTACATCCCATGTCAGTTCTCCACACATCGTTACTGTCTGAGGTGGATTTATTTGTTCACTGACTAGAATGTGAGACCATGAGGGCAGAGACCTTGCTGGTCTGGTTTTCTGCCACGTGCTCAGGTCCTGGCACAGTGACTGGCTAGTAGAAGGTAATCGATAGCGACTGTGGAACGGGTGAACAAACCCCCAGCAACGCTCGCTGACTGAGTGTCTACTCCACGCTGCTCTACCCCCGTGCCATGTGCACTTGGGGAGACGCTGCATTTAACACCCCCACCCCCACCCCCTGCGCCAGGAGTCAGTCATCATTATGTGTATTTCAGGGGAGGAAATCGAAGACTCACACCCAGACCACACAGCTCCTAGTGAGGGCTGGGGCGCAAACCGGGACCTGTCCTGAGCAATGCTCCAGCCCCTGTACTCCTGGCCGCCCCAAGGACCACTCCCTCTGTGTTCTGAGCCCTATTTTGTTCAAGCCCTTCCCACTACCTGGAAAACCCACTTCCAGACCCTGCTAGACCTTCTTCCAGGGCAAATGCTGATGCTTCCCCACCTCCTCCTCTTCCTCCAAAACGCCTCACAGGACACAAAGAGGCCAGGCCTGCACTGGCTTATGGACTCCGCGATCAGGGCCCCCGTCTCCACCCCCTGGCCCGGCACCAGAACTGTCCTGGGCGATCAGCAGGAACCTGAGAATCCTTGGCCGCCTGAATGAACGAATGAACCCTGGAAAGGGACAGTCATGCTGGCCAGGCTGCCGGGGGGTTGCCCGGGGGTAGACGCCTCTCCTCTGGAACCAGCATTCCCTGGCTTCCTGCAGCACCTTCCCCTCATCCCAGTCCTCTGTTTCCCTTCAGTGCAGTCGGCCCAGTCCATTTACACTTTTTATCACTCAGCGTCACCTCTACTTCTGGTGAAAGTGTGACCTCCGGATGTGAAAACCTGGGAGCTTGTGTGCCCCCTCAAGTGTCCTGTGCTCGCCCACCCCTCCCCCACCGAGCTCAGGGTCCCCGAGGGGCTGATTGGGCAGCCCCTACCCAGAGCACCTTGCCCCTCCTCCCCTCACCATTATCCCCCCGGACTGTTTACACAGCTGCAGAATGAAGGGACGCTCTCTTCTCCCCTCCCCGAGCCCAGGGTTAATATATGTGTGTTTCCGGCTCCCCACAACTCGGGGCAGTGGGAATGCTACCCCCAGCCCAATCTCCTGTAAATACTAGGTCCACTGATAATGGGTGGATGGCAGAGCATTTGGAACCGCTTACGCTAAATGACCCCGCGGGCCCTGCACAGGCTGTGCGCAGCCTTTCTGCTCCACACCGCATAAGCCCCAAAAAGAAGGTGGCTAACAGGGGGCACACTGCAGACCCCCACATCACCAGGGTTCCAACCAGGGACCACAGTTCCAATGTGGGCCCTTGAATTCCAGCCTTGGCCAAGGGGTATGGGCAAATTGTTAGAAATTAAAGGGAAAAAAAGTCCCCAGTAGACAAAGTGTCCAGGAGTTCTAATAAATATCTTAAAACGATAAATAAAGACCCCGATAGTGTTTTGGGCCTCTCCAGTTTTAAGTGATGCCTGAAATGATAACCTGCTCAAGCCCACTCCAGGGCAGGTGGGAAAATCAAGGCAGACACGTCTAGAAAGCACCATTCATTAGCCTGTGTTAGGAAAATAATGGCAATATCTCAGACTAATGCGGACTACAGGAGATCAGAGTACTAATAAAAGAACTCGGGACAGTGACTTGAGGTCTGAACCCAAGCCCGAGAGCAGAACCAATCTGAAGGATATGCTCTAGGATGGAGTTGATAACCCACCCCGACATCAACCAGCTGAGGCAGGTTACGAAACAAAGCGTTTGGAAATCTCAGTTACTGCAAATGTTGCCCCCGCACCCTTCACTTTGAAATTCCTGGAAAGCCTTGGGACTTTTTGAGGCTCCAGTCTCTAAAAGGGGAATTGTTAGTTTGCATTCTGATTAACTTTCTCCAAAACACTCAGTCACATCGCCTGAGGGGTAGATACAACCCACTTCCCACAAACGGAGGCAGTGCTGCAGGAACCAAGGGTCTCTTACCTTTCTAGCCATCGGAATGAAAACACTTTCCTTGTCAAGAGATTACCTGACTTGTTTCTGGGGTGATCCCGGCTAGAACCCTGGAGTGTACACCTGCCTGTCAGCTTTCTCCTGAAGCACTCGCTCCCCACACTCTGGGGCTCCAGGCACAAAACAGCAGTGTGCAGTCCCCTCCAGAGGCCCCCAGCTGCACACCCAGAAGAGAAGCCCCACGGGGTCTGACTCAGGCCACTGGCCCCTCTGCAGAGACACCTGTGGTGACGCAGACCTGATTCTGTCTGTGATGTCTTCCTGGGGTCCTGAACAACCATGAAGGCCCCAGTCAGTTCAGAGCAAGGATGGCCCACTGCCTCCAGATGATCCGCCTCTACACAGAGTGCCATAGGAAAGAAAACACCGACAAAGACAGGGTCTGAGCTAATAACTCACTTCAGGGTTGCTAAAGACATCTTGCCCTGACACCCAAGTTGGGTGGCCAAGTTTTCATTTTCATCACCACCAAAGAGGTGCATGTTTTACCCTTTCCCCTGAGGTTTCAATGCCTTGGTTGGGAGTGGGCCTCGCAAGTTAAAATGCTTCAGTCACATCTCCCAGTTGGTTTCATAGGGTCCTGGGTGGCAGGTAGAGCATTAGCTCCACTTTAAACCAAAAAATACCAATGCCATTGCCATCAAGTCGATTCCGGCTCAAAGGGATCCTATAGGACAGAGTGCAACTGCCCTATAGTGTTTCGAAGGCTGTAAATCTTTGCGGGAGCGGACTGCTGCATCTTTCTCCTGTTTACCCACTGCACCCACCACCAGGGCTCCTTCACTCCATTTTACAGATGCAGAAACCTACCAGTGGCCACACCATAAGTGAACCCAGCCCCGACCCTAGATGCCCAGGCTACCAGTACAGAAGTCCTTCCCTTTCCTACGCTGCCCCTTAGGAAGGACCCTCCCAGGCATCCCCAGAGGATGAAGATAAACCAGCCCTGCTGCACTCCGCTGAGCTCTGCATTAAGCATAAGGAAAAGGCTTGGGGGAAGGGAGGGAGAGGTGAGGAGGGGCAGAATCTATAATTAAATTAAACTCATATCCAAGTACTTTGGGTTAATATTGGGGTATTATTTCTACTTAGTGTAGACACAGGCCTAAAGTTGGAAAATGAAAACAACTCTGAAAGCCATTTCCTTGCCTTTTTTTTTTTCCTCCACCCAAGAGGCACCAGTCGTTAACAGTATGGTGGCAACAAGTGGGTCAAAGGTCAGCCCCTCAGCCAGGGCTGGTTTCCATGGAGACCGGGCCTATTCATCCAGCACACAGAGCCTCTTCATAGCCACTTACACACAATTGAGCTATTACTGAGAGCCCAGGAGAGCTGCGTCTGGAGCACAGCGCACTAGACAGGGCAGGGCTTAATGGAGCTGATTAAATGGTAGCTGGGGAATTATCCCAGGGCACGATTTGGGAATACCCTTCAGAAACAAGTCAAATCCCCAACCTCAAACCATTCTCAACACCTCTCCTTTGTATACACCCTCCGGAATCCAAAGTCTTCTGCTTGCCTAGGATAACGCCAATGTCTACAGCCTCATGCTCCTCACCTTCCCACCTGCACAAAGCTGAGGGGACAAACCCTGTTCCCAAGCCTCTGACCACCTTCGTCATTTGCTCAGCATCATGGTGCTTTTGTGATTTGGAAAGATATTGTCCCCGAGACAAAGAACAAAAATTTAAGTAGGTGCTCCACTTCAGTCAAAAAATAAAATTCCAGAGGATGGGGAATGTGGTTCAAAACCAACATTTCTCAGAGACGAAAAATTCTTTGCCATTTGTTTGTGAATCCTTGAAATCCCTTTTTGAAAGGAATGAGGGAAATTCCTTCAAAAGATGCACGGCCATCTGCTATTTAACAAAGATACTACTGTAATTCCTACAACCCTTAAATCAGGGTGTAACAGTAGAGGGGAAAACTAAAGTTACAAAAAAGAAAAACTAAAAGAGTAAAAAAAAAAAACTTATTAAAAGATGATTCACTCACACAAAAACTTGTAGGCAAATGTTTATGACAGTTTTATATGTTATCACCTCAAATTAGAATCCAAATGTCCTTCAAGAGATCAACAAACAGTGGCTCATGCACACAGAGGAATACTACTCAGCGATGAAAAGAACTACTGATACGTGCAGCAACATGGCTGAGTCTCAAGTGCATTCTACTGAGTGAAAGAAGCCAGAGTCAAAAAGCAAACACTGCACGAACCCATTCCTATGTCATTCTGGACAAGACAAAACTATGGGGTGTAGACTCGACCAGTGGTTGCCACAGGTTGGGGTGCAGGCAGGGGCTGGCTACAACGGGGGCATGCAGGGGAGTTTTGGGGAGGATGGAACTGTTCTATATTATGAATGTGGTGGTACAATTTGTTAAAACCTATAGAGTGGGCACCACAAAGAGTGAATTTTATGGTATGTTAGAAGATTCTTCTCTGAATTTAGCCCTTTAGAGTACATACAAGGGAAGGAAATAGTGAACTGACTCTTTAGGCCAGGAAAAAACAATAAAGAATTCACTTTGTTCTAATTTATACTTGCCAAACTATAAGCACAGCCTAGTCTCTTTAATAATCCCTGATGCTGTTACCTATAATCAGGTTAAGGTGAAGATGACTATATTCAAGAACTGAAGTACTGGATGGATAATGATAACCATTCTAATGACAACCAGGACTGGGTGGAGAATATCAATATTTATATTTTTTGAGGGCTTGCTCTTCCTGAGTATGTTACAAGAATTAAAAATAGTAGAGGAGAGAGGATGTGGAGAAATTGGAACCCTCATCCACTGCTAGTGGGAATGCAATATGCATGGTACAGCCGCTATGGAAAACAGTTTGGCCGTTTCCCAAAAAGTTAAACATAGAACTACCATAAGACCCAGCAATTCCACCCCTACTATTTATCCAAAAGAACTGAAGGCAGGAATGCAAACAGAATTGCAACGCTATTCACAATAGCCAAGGTGGAAACAACCTAAATACTCATCTACAGATGAATGGATAAACACAATGTGGTACATACATACACACTGCTTTCGGTATTTTGGGCATTTATGGTATTTACTCGGCCATAAACAGAAATGAAGTGCTGATACAAACATGGATGAACTCTGAAAACATTATGCTGAGTGTAATGTTAGTCACAAAAGGACAAATACAATATGATCTCACTTATAAGAAACAGGCCAATATATAGAGACCAAAGCTTCTTAGTGGTTACCTGGGTGGTAGGGAGGAGAAAGGAGGGGCTCACTGCTCAGGACACTGAGTTTCTGTGAAAGGTGTTGGAATAATTTGGAAACAGATAGTGATGACAGTTACACACGATGAATGTAATCAGTGTCACTAAATTACACACGTAAAAATCGTTGAATTGGCAAATGTTTTGTATTATATGTGTCTGTGTGTGTTTTAACACACCAAAAAAAAAAAAAAAAAAACAGTGGTGGCAATGCTCATTAGTGAGTAGGAGAAAACAGTGGCAAGGAGGCTGAAAAATAGTTGTGATCTCAAGTGGTTTCATACCCAAATGCTGAAGTCTTGCTGTCAGGGGCCATTGAGTGGATCCTGATTCACTGAGTCCCTGGGAGGCACACACAGTTAAGGGCTCTACTACCAGCTGAAACGTTGGCGGTTTGAAACCACCCAGAAGCAACTCAGAAGACAGGCCTGGCAATCTGCTTCTGAAAGGTCACAGCCTTGAAAACCCTACGGAGCAAGTTCAACCCGCACACATGGGGTCACCACGAAATGTTAAACAGGGGTTAGCAAACTTAGGATCTTAGTGCCAACAGGACCTCACAGCCACGACCGAGACTCAGAGGGATGAGACAGACAGGTGGCTATCCATCTATCTCCCGGGAATGCTGGCTTCCCGAGGGCACCCATATCACTGCTCCAGCCCGGTGTCCAGAACAGTATCTGGCCCACATGAGGTCCACAATCAGTATTAGTTAAATACTGAATAAATCTGAGGGTATAAGCTGAAAGGAAAAATTTGATTAAAGGGAACCGAAGAAGAGACACGTAACAGATTTACAGAGATCACTTGGCCAGGCTAAACATCGTGAACTGCTCCTGAGAGAGATTTAAAATAACAATCACAAAAACAAACACACATAAAGCAAAAAAACCAAAATAAACCCAAAAGACAAAACACAGAAAGCAAACAGAGCAAGCAGGAATCACACGGGAGGCTTTGCTCGCAGCCATGTGCTGCCGCACTGCTCAGCCCAGACCCACCCGCCACTGATCAGCTCTGAAGGCAACACAATGAAAATCCCAGGGAATCTCAACAGGGTGAAAACAATAATGATAGCTAACATTTCTGATGTCTTACAATGTGCCCAGCACTGTTCAAAGTACGTGTCTCACGTTAGCTCACTTAATCCAAACCACCACCATCCAAGATCGGGGCTGTTATTGTTCCCATTTTACAGATGAGGAAAGTGAGGTACAGGGACGGTATCTGACTATTCCATGCTAGGATCTGAACCCAGGCATCTGACCTGAGGGTCTGCCTGCCTAGCTCTTATCCAAAACCGGTTGCTCTCAATTTGATTCTGACTCATAGTAACCCCACGTGTTTTCAGAACAAAACTGTGCACCACAGGGTTTTCAACGGCTGTGATCATTCGAAAGAAGATCGCCAGGCCTTTCTTCAGAGGTGCCTCTGAGTGGATTCAAACGACCAACCTTTACTACTCTGGAAAATGGGATAAACCCATGAAGACCAAGGTTAACAGAGATGAAGTCCTACATACACAGACATCCCATTGCTAAGGGTAGGAAGGGTGGGTGGACAGGAGACGCGGCTTAACTGACAAAAACGTGGACAGTCACTTTGGGGTAAGTGCCTGAATAAAGCTGCTCTGACGACCAACCTGCGCCACGGTGCACTAATCTGTGCTCACCGGAACCAGTGTTCAAGACTGGAGCACACACCCTTCCAGGTGGTCCAGAGTGGGGCAGTGTGTAGAAGACACCCCGAGCTATGCTGACGCTGCCTGGGGATGTTCAGCATGAAGAGAAGACAGGAAGGCTGTCTTCTGGAATGAGAAAGGCTGTCACTGGGACGAGGAGGAATTCCATTTGCTCTGGGCGGCCCCATCACTGCAGGTGTCCAGGCAGAGGCCAGACAACAAATTGTTGGACCAGATAACCCTGTGATCTCAGCCAATGATTAATTATTCTCAGATGCGAGCAATTTGGGGGTGGAAAAGCTCAGTTCCAGCTCAAAGAAGAAACACAAAAAGGCTGCTGGGAGGAAGTGCTAGACAGGCAAGGAGAGCCACTCATGGGAGGCTGGGTCAGGATGGGCACCGCTGTGGCCCAGGGCATCCTAGCAGATCTCACTTCCAGGTCAGCCCTCCAAGCTGCGGCAGGAGCTGCTCCATCGGGCCAGCTCAGCACCCTTGCCCATCTGCAAGATTCCTACACGTTTCAAAGGAACGTTTATATGCTCTTCCCCCCAAATACAGCATGAATCCTGAGGGGACCAAGATTTCAAAAGTCAAATGATTTGTCCAAGCTTAGCCTAAGTTTTGGAAAGCTTAAGACGTGTTCCTTTATGAAAAACTAACAGCAGATGAAAAGGCGATATCCACCCGTCCCTCCAGGCTTTTCCTCTGGCAGCACAAGCAAGCCGACTCTACACAGCGTAGGCCTAGGAAAAACAGGGACGACTTGAGGATATTAATTCTTTTTAACTAAAGGACTTGCAGTCATACTGATTCTTTGCAATAAAAAGGATGCCTCACAGAAAATAGAATGCCACATACTCTACACCTGCCCGAGGTATAAACAGGTTCAGTCCCCATGGAAAGAAATTTGGCAATAAGATGAAGAGTTTTAAAATGTCCCCAACCTTTCACTCAATGAGTCCAGAGCAGGAATTTTATTCTAGGGTAGCGCAGTGGTTAAGAGCTCGGCTGCTAACCGAAAGGTCAGCAGTTCAAATCCACCAGATGCTCCTGGGAAACCCAATGGGGCAGTTCTCCTCTGCCCTAAGAAGTCCCTATGGGTCGGAATCGACTTGTTGGCAACGGTATTTTGTTGTTGTTGTTGTTAATCCAAAATTCAGAAAAAGATCTATACATAAAAGATGTGCACTACACTACTGTTTGTGAGAGTTAAAAATATCAGCAAAACCGTTTCAAAAAATGGGGGAATGGTTGTTTGTCAATTAGAGACAATGCTTTTAATATGATATTGAGTGAAAAAAGCAGGACACCCAAGTTTCCCTTTGAATGATGACACCTATGTTTGAAAAAGAGAAAGAGGTACAAACTTACAAAAAGAAAAGCTTGGCAGACATTGGACCGACATGTTATTTGATGATATTTGGGTAACAGGGTTACTACTGTTGTTAGTTACCACTGAGTCGGCACTCGATGCACGGTGACCCCAGGCGTGACGGAGTGAAACACTGCCAGGTCCTGTGTTACCCTCACAATCAGTTGTGGATCAGACTATTGTATTCCACAGGTTCTTCACTGGCTGATTTTCAGAAGTAGATCAGCTGGCCTTTCTTCCTGGTCTGTCTTAGTCTGGAAGCTCCACTGAAACCTGTTCAGCATCACAGCAACCCACAAGTCTCCACTGATAAACGGGTGGTGGCTACCCATGAGGTGCACTGGCTGGGAATCAAACCTGGGTCTCCAGCATGGAAGGTGGGAGTTCTACCATTGAACCACTACTGCCTCTGAGGGGATTATTAACTGAATTTAAAAAAATTTCTCCCAGTCTCCAAATTTTCTTCAGTAAACATGCTTTTCTCTTCCTTTCTTTCTCTTGCAGTAACTCAAGTACTACAAGGAAATACTCGGTTCACACCTCCCCCCATAGTCTGGTGTGCATCTTCCGTTCAAGAATGTACAGCCACATATAAATATGTGTACGTGTTCACATCATTCTTTTTCATTTCCTACAGAATTGGGGTCGTATGGCACCCTTTCAACAGCTCCTTAATTTTCTTGAGAATAAGGTCCTCATTTCTAAGAACAGAAAAGAAAGAACTTCAAGTGCCGACCTCTGTTACCTCCCTAGCCCATTTCTCATCAATTCCTCCCTTGCTTCCTTGGACTAAATTCCAGCATTAAGAACTCCCTGGGGACCCCAAGTCAAGTTGTATACCTTGAAGTGGCCCACAAACACTCCTCCCCTTCCTTCCTTCAAAGCTCCTCTCGAGGCCAGCCTGTGTCCATCTTACTCAGGCTGCCCTTCCCTGAGACTGGACACTATTTGTTCCCCTCACTCAGTATGCAGGGCTCTTCAGGGCTGGAACCCTATCTCTTTCTCTTTCTCGCTGTCTCCCTTTCTTTCTTCCCTTTCTTATTTATTTATTTTACTGTACTTTAGATGAGGGTTTACAGAGCAAATTAGTTTCTCATTAAACAATTAATACACATATTGTTTTGTGACATTAGTTACCAACCCCACGACATGTCAACACGTTCCCCTTCTTGTCCTCGGGTTTCCCATTACCAGCTTTCCTGTCCCATCTCATCTTCGCGTCCTTGCCCCCAAGCTGGTGTGTCCATTTAGTCTCGTTTTGTTTTATAGGCCTGTCTAATCTTCGGCTGAAGGGTGAACCTCAGGAGTGACTTCATTACTGAGCTAAAAGGGTGGCCAGGGCCCATACTTTTGGGGTTTCTCCAATCTCTCTCAGGCCAGTTAAGTCTGGTCTTTTTTGGTGAGTTAGAATGTTGTTCTACATTTTTCTCCAGCTCTGTCTGCTCAGAGCAGTCGGTGGTTTTAGTCAGGCACCATCTAGCTGTGCTGGACTTCGTCTGGTGGAGGCTGTGGTAGCTGTGGTCCATTAGTCCTTTGGATTAATCTTTCCCTTGTGTCTCTGGTCTTCTTCATTCTCCCTTGCTCCAGGTGGGGTGGGACCAGTGGAGTATCTTAGATGGCCGCTCACAAGCTTTTAAGACCCCAGAGGCCACTCACCATTCCCTTCCTTCCTTTGCTCCTCTCTCTTCTGTCAGTACTTAAGACACGGCCAGCAGCAAGGAGCTACTCAGTAATTATTTGTTTAGTGAAAAACAAACACCCAAACATCATGAAACTGTTTACGATTTATCTTAAACCAATCAAATATCAAATATTTGTTGAGAAACTTCTTGGGGGAAGACAAAACTGAGTAAGACTCAGAACCCTAAGAGCTTATAATGAGGATGGGAAATAAGACACATATGCACTCAGAGATGAAGTGCCCACCAGTGGTTCATGGCAAAAAGGCAGAAATAAGAACTAAGAGCGACAAGGTATCCAAAAGCTAAATTTATACAATTTAAGGGACTGTTCTTTACTCTGGAGTGAGTATGTTCCCCCTTTTTTTAAAAAATTGTTTAATTAAAGTGCTATTTTAAAAAATAAAATTATGAAGATAATAGACTTGAATTGTTTCTTTCTATATCATCACTTGGTAAAAACAAAATCTACTGTTGCTCTGTCAATCCCTCTCCCTCCCCCAAGTTTTCTGAAATTTGAATGGTCCAGGAAACCCAAAGGCTGGGTGAAAGTGACAAGCTCTCTAATGGTTTATGGGAAAAACAGATCGCCAAGCCCAGAGCCCTGAGGGTGGGGATGATTTTGGAACAGAGAGGAGATCAATCCAGTGATAATAGCTGAAACTGCAAAGGGGTGGGGGCCAGAGGAGAAATCTAAAGATGTTCAGTTTAGCCAGGTTTTTGTAGAGATTTCTTATAAGGCAGATGCTGGAAAACAAAAAACCATATAAGAGTACTCCCTGTACTCCCTCTGACAACCAGATCTTTTCTCTGGAACATTATGCACGTTTTCCCCCATCTGATCACCTAAAAGCCTTCCTGAGTTAGAATCACCTCATTTTGCAGAGAAAATACCAGATTAGTCTAAGGACCCAAAAGGAGGATATATTCAAACCCAGGCCTACCTTCCAAGCTCTTCTACTCAGTGCCTTAGAAACAAGACCCTGTTAGTTTACCCCATGGACAGTGAGGATGCTCTGAAGGTTTGTAAGTAGAAGTCTGACATGAAGAAAGAGGTTCTTCATGAGGTAAAAATTGAAAGGACATTAAACAGAAACGGGAAGAGCTGGAGTCAGGGGGCAGTACTGAGCAAGCTTGAAGTCCAAAGACCGCGTCCTCTAGGACTGAACAACTGGAGGACCATTTCACGGAATCAACAGAACCTGGGGGCTGTAGTTGTTAAGGAATGCAAGAAGAGAGGGAAAGATCCCTGGTGGTGCAGTGGTTAAGTGCTTGGATGCCTACTGAAAGGTTGGTGGTTCCAACCCACCAGCGGATACAAGGGAGAATGATGTGGCAGTCTGCTTCCATGAAGATTACAGCCTTGGAAACCCTACGGGGCAGTTCTACTCTGTCCTACAGGGTCACTATGAGTCAGAATTGACTTGGCAGCTTAAGACAGAGAGATGCTGAAGGCAGCAAACTTGGGTGATCAGGGAATGGAAACTATGGGATAGAGAAGTAAAAGGGGAAACAATTTTATAGCCATAGATTCCACCAAAACATGGTTGTGGCACTGACATAAACAAGGGCAGGAGGCAGAGCATAGTGGCTAAGAACCTAGATTCTGGAGCTAGGTTTTCTCAGGTTCAAATCCTGGCCTTACCACTTACTAACTGGGTGGCCATAAAAACCAAACCCACCGCCATCGAGTCGATTCCAACTAATAGCCACCCCACAGGACAGCGCAGAACTGCCCTGTAGGGTTTACAAGGCTGTAATCTTTTCGGAAGCAGACTGCCACATCTTTCTCCTGTAGAGCGGCTGTTGGGCTCGAACCACTGACCTTTTGGTTAAAAGCCGAGAACCTAACCATTGTGCCACCAGGGCTGCTGCATGTCATAGGGTTGCTTTAAAGACAAATGGAGTTCTTATTTAGAAAGCCTTAGAAAAGTGTGCGCTGTGCAGTGTTTGGCAAATCATGTATCCTCCCATATTTTGCTGTTGGTGGTCTCTTTTGTGCACTTTTCCTGGGCTTTGCTTCTTTCCTTGCTCTCCTTCTCATTCTTGGCGCACCAAAATCCAGCTTTACCTGGGGAAGCACACATCCCATACAGCCCCTTCTTGGAGATGTTTCTCCTCATCTCTCTCCTGGTTTCCTGGCCTGACCCTCTCCTAACTCCCTCCTCCTTTGCTGGTACTGCTCATTCAACTATCCGCCAAGCACTTAAATTCCTATCTTGGATTCTTCCACATGAACAAAAATGAAATACTTAAAGATTTTTATTATGAAAATTTTCAAACGTATACAAAAGTAGAGAGAATGGTATCATGAACCTGGGTATGCCACCACCTAGGTTCCATAATTACTAACTCAAGGTCTATCTCCTTTTATCTACACCCCGCTCACGCCGCCTTGAGCTCCAAATACTTTGAAGCAGATCATACCTGTGAGAGAGTAACATTTCATCGGTAAATATTTCAGCGTATCTCTGGAAGACAGGATTTAAAAAATAAAAAATTCCTAAGAAATTATTATTACATTTAAAAAACTTAGCAAGAATTATCTACTATTATGAAATATCCTGATTGTTTTATGATCGATTTTTCTCACAGTTGATTTATTTCACTTGGGATCTAAATGCAATCCATACATTGCTGTTGGTCCATAGATACATTTCTTATTCCCTTTAATCTTTAGGGGTCTCTCCGACTCCCTTTTTCTCTCTTCCTCTTCTCCATTCTCTCTCCATATATTATTTGTCGAAGAAACCAGGTTATTGATCCTATAGAGTTTCCCACAGTCTGGATTTTGCAGATCACATCCTCACGGTGTCATTTCACATGTTCCCGTGAGCCTTGTATTTCTTGCTCACTGATTGTTAGACCTAGAGGCTTGATGAGATTCAGGTTCAATGTTAATTTATTCAGTGTGGGGGAGAGAGAACGAGGAAACGATTTCTTCTTCATTTACTAGCTGAAATACTGTGAAGAAAACCTTTCCTGTCTGGTGGCTTAGTGGCAGACAACACACAGGCCAGGCAGACAACTACTTAATTCTTTCCCTTTATTCACCAGGTTTAAAGTAACAATATTTACCTGGTGTTTTCCAAAGGTGTCTGGCACTGTTGCTGTTTATTTTGTGTTTGAATGTCATTGTGAACTTAAGGATTTAAATAAACAAGATTTGTTTCTGATGCTCAAATTATCTCATCTTTTCCATCTTAGGTTGGCTCCTGAATCCTTTTGACCTAGTACTTCTAGTCCCCAAGTCCCTAGTAGTAGACCTGAGCCTCTAGTGGTCTTTGACAGCTTCCATACTTTCTTGTATAACAAGATATTCTAGGCCCATTTTGTACATCAACCAGCTATTTCTTCCAGGAGACCTGTTTTGTTTTGTTTCAAGTGGCAAATGGTATTGGGAGAATACAATCTGAGCACTAGAGTTGCTTATTGCTATTCGTGATGAACATCGTTTTTAGACATTTTTAGTGGACAGAACCAGAAAATACATTTTCTCTTTATATATATGAAAATATATTATGAGTTTATATTGGCACTTCCAGTTAGAATTGAGGACTATAGGATCTTTATTCAGCCTCATTGATCCTCCATCCACATCTTTCTCCCACACTGAAAATCCTTGTTCTCAGTGGCACGAACATAATTACTCATTTACTCATTTCACAATACATATACAACAGACTCAGAATAACACCACCACCATCAACAACATCAAGTTTTATAAAAATAGATTAAGAGTTTTTCTTGTCTTTTTTTTTTGGGGGGGGGGGCAAGGGAGGGCACAGTTCTTTTCATCCTTAGGTTATAACCCTACTAAGGATATACAGTAGCCCTGGTGGCACAGTGGTTAAGAGCTCAGCTCTAACCAAAAGGCAAGAAATTCGAATCCACCATCTGCTCCTTGGGAACTCTATGGGGCAGTTCTACTCTGTCCTATAGAGTCGCTATGAGTTGGAACCGACTTGATCGTAGCGGGTTTTTCTTTGGAGGTATATACAAATTATTGTGTTTTAAAGTCATTTGGAATAATCCCTATCTGTGCAGGTATGTTTGCACCAGCTGGATACACCAGTTCATTTCTTTCAGTTTCAGATTTTAGGGACTACTTTTTAAAGGTTAATTCTGTTTTATAACGATAAAAAATATTTAAACAGTACCAAAATCAAATCCACAAAACAAGGCATACTAAAATTATTTTGTGAACATTAGTCTTAATATAGATAGTTTAAGACAGGGTTACAATTTAAGAGTAAACTGGCGTTATTCGAAATTGTCCATTTCTGCCTGTCCCCAGTGCTGGAATAATCTTAACCTGAAGGTTCAGAACTGGCCAGCTTCTATCATTCAGTAAGGCTGGAATACAGGCCGTGCCATCTCCTCCACCAGATCTCCAATGCTGCTTAGGGTCTGCTGGGCCAGATTCCCAGTTTGTACAACTGGGTTGCCCAGATCTCCTGATTTCCAGTCTGGCTCTGTCCCTAGGACTGAAGCCTACTCAGCCGATGCCTGAAGCCCTGACATCCTGTACACTCCTGGAAGTCTCCACCCCATGGTGCAAACCAGAAAGTATCCCAAACCATAGCAGACAAGTGACTGCAGGCTTTGCTCCTCTAGAAGCTTCACCTGCTCAGACAGGCTTGGACCACAGTGGAGATGAAGTCTGATTTTTCCTTGTCTTTTCAACAGCAATTTGGATGAGTGGCCTTTCCCTGGGGGGTAAGTCGGTGGCTAAGCCTAAAGCTGGCTGGTCTCCCTGCAGTCCTACTTACTCCCATTTTTCACCAGAAGCCTCTGCGGCCAAGCATGCCCTGTGAGGACACCCACATGGGGGTGTGACAGGCACCTGTCAGAGAGAATGATGCATTCCAGGACCCTGGCTTTTCTAAGGAACTGGATCGTAACTCTTTAAACACCAAAATACTTTCTAATAATAACTTTTAATTAAAAATAGAAACTACGTTATTGTCATGGATTGAATTGTGTCCCCCAAAAATATCTGTCAACTTGGCTGGGTCATGATTCCCAGTATTGTATGATTGTCTACCATTTTGTAATCCGATGCGATATCCTTATGTGTTGTAAACTCTATCACTATGATGTAATAAGACAGATTAGCGGCAGTTATACTGATGAAGTCTACAAGATTAAATACTGTCTTAAGCCAATCTCTTCTGAGATATAAAAGAGAGAAGCGAGCAGAGAGACATAGGAACCTCATACCACCAAGAAAGCAGTGCCGGGAGCAGAGCACGTCCTTTGGACCTGAGGTTCCTGCGCAGAGAAACTCCCAGACCAAGGGAAGACTCATGACACAGACCTTCCTCCAGAGTCAACAGAGAAAGCGTTCCCCTGGAGCTGATGCCCTGCATTTGGACTTGTAGCCTACTGGACTGTGAGAGAATAAACTTCTCTTTGTTAAAGCCATCCACTTGTGGTATTTCTGTTGTAGCACCACTAGATGACTAAGACAGTTATTTACCTACTTATATGCATTTTTTTTAATGCTTTTGTTTTTAGTTTTGGAATATTAGAGAAAATGATACCCAGACTGGACAGTTTCACATCTTCCCATATTTATCTCAGAGCTTTCCAACCACTTTTTTTTTTTTTTTAAAGGAATAAAGTGTTACTGACACAGTTAAAATACCCAATCTCAGCCTTCCATCTCCCCACCCTCTACAGAAGTAACAATTGTCCTAAGGGTGCTGTTTATCATGCCTACGCAGGTTCTATACTTTCATTACATATTTGTATCCACAAACAATTTATATACTCAATTTGTGTATTTTCTCTTTTTATTTTGAAAAACGTCCAATTTACAGGTAAAGTTGTAAGAGTGGTGCAATGAACCCATCTACCCTTCAACCAGATTCACCATCATCAACATGTTTCCAAATCTGCTTCCTCTTTACCTCCCATCCACAAATATGTATTCACATGCATATATTTTTTGTTTTGCTGAACCATCTGCAAGTAAGTTGTAAACATAATGACACCTCACCCAGATACCGGAGTATGCCATCCCCCAAGCACGACACCCTCCTACATAACCACACTACAATTATCATTCTCCTGGGAGTTTTAAAGAATTCATATAAATGGGGCTGCAATCAACATTAGACCTTTGGAATTCACTCCTGTTAAGACATGCAGAACAGATGAATTCACTGTATTCTACAACATGAATATATTGATTTATACATTTATTTCATATATTGATGGCCATTTACGTTGTTTCCAGTTTATGCTACTGCAGACAGTCAGCAAGAATTCTTCTTGCTCATGTCCCTTGTGCACATGTCTCGATTTGCTGGGTCATATGATATGTGATTCTTCAATTTTACTAACATTACCAAATTGTTCCTCAAGGTAGTTATACTAATGTAATCATCACTTATCAACTTATATCCTCGCCAACACCTGCATTTCAGACTTTATTTTTTGCCATATTACTGTTGTTTTAATTTGCATTTCCCTGATGTTGCTTCTTTCTTTAAACAGCAGCACAGAATACATTTAACCTTTGCTTAACATCTTATGTGACCATATGACCCTACATCACAAGGTATCCTTCTCTGTTATTACTTCATGTCTTTCCCTTTGCCTAGACCATAAGGCGCCACTTGAATCTGCAGAAGCCATCCGATAATCAAATGGTATTCCTAAATCAAGTCAGTAAGTACTGGGTGGAGGTCCAGGGACCTCTCCTATAGATTAATCCTATAGATTAAAGAGCAAGAACTTTTAATAATGATCGATTTTTCAGTGGATCAAGAGCCCACTAAACATTTCCCAGTTCTTCATTATAATACAGAGGCTTGAACCCATTATGAACCTAATATCCAGATAAGTAGCACCAACTCACAACTCTGAGAACCAGCAAAAAATGGGCAAGAAGGAGGTCAGACGGCTCACTGCCTTCTCCAACAGCAGTGTGGGAAAATCCCCAGCGCTGAGCTGGTCCACTACAGGTGAAAGGAGGCAGCCCCACTTAAATTACGCAGGAAACAGAGGGCAGAAGACAAGATGGGCAGAAGGTGGTGACGACAGGAGAAAACACTGAGCTGGAAGTCAGACCTGGCCGCTGGTTCCAGCTAATTTTCCTGGTCTGTAGAGGGAGGTAAGTAAACCAGATGCTGTAAACATTTTGCTCTTTCAACTCAAACGTTTTATGGTTCTACAACTCCCTAAAAACTTGTGGAGAATTCATTGTACTTCAGCCTTATACAAAACTGAGGTTCACAAAGCTGATCCTGAGTCGTCGAAAACAAAATAAAATGAAACAAACAAACAACAAAGAGTCTATCTTCATTTTTTAAGAAGCTAGAAAAGTGTAGGATACATTTAGAAAATTTCCATCAGAAACTGCTGAAGTTAATTTTAGCGCTTTGAAGAAGGGAGCATTTATTATCTGGAAAACCAAATTTCCTAAGAGATAAAAGATGTACACATGAAATCTTTATGCCAAAAATAGTGAAAACCTCTTCAGCACCCTTGAGACACGGGGAGAGAAAGATACCATGTCTGATCCCAAGAAATTCACGGCCTAGTGGAGGAGGTAAACAAGAAAAAATCATTTTTATACAAACTGATTAATATTCATTTAATGCTAGGACAGGGTATTGCAGGAGTGGTACAAAAGAAAATGGTGGGCAAGGAATATCCAACAAACACTTCCAAGAAGAAGGCTTCCAGGTGGACAGCCTGAGGATCAATGCCGAGCCCCGGCACAGACTGGTCCAGGCCAGACCGCCCAGAAGTCTGTAAGGCTGAAGAGCATGGCATCCATCAGAGCAGCTGGGACACAGGCTGAGGGGACACCAGTAGTAACATCAAGTGAGAACAGAGTATGTCTTCCCTCCTTTGGACTCAATCACTTTAAATGGGAATCTTTCAAATTAAGAATGCAGAACACCTTAAGTTTCCTATTCTATGAATACAGAGGTATGTGAAGATGAAATATCTTCCCAGCATAACAGTTTAAGTTTTTCAGGCTGCTCCCACTGAAGTCAGTATGACTTATCTGGTTTGTTTCAATCCTTCCTGTATCATGCTTGTAAATGATCAAGATAAGGAAATTCACTGGCTTATCTGGCCAAGTTATTTATGAACATTTACTGCTGAGTGAAAATGCCCACAACGCATAACTTGTCTAAAGTTGATGAGGATGATGTGGGCACCCAGCCGTGGTGATGGTGGAAGGTGTCCACACGATGTGTCACGCTCACCACACACACGATTCACCTTCTGACCTGTAGGTGGTTCGCCTCTGAAGACTTCTGGGAAGTCACCAAACTGCTAAGCAGAACTCATCCAGCAACCACAGCCAGGGTTCTAGGGACCAAGGGTCATTAAAAAAGAAGGCAGTGTTCTCTCCTCCCAAGAGGGCTCCAGCTACTGGGACAGAGGGGATGGGAGGCTAGTGGGACCAGGCTACTACAACAGATGCTTGCTTCTCCCGCAAGCTGCACAGAGGCCTCTCCTTACACCCCGAGGCTCCTGCTGCTCCTTTCTCAGTTATTTCAGGTGACTTCTGACTCTGCTTTGTCAGCCCAGTAGGCATGTTACTGTCTTCCTGTCTGCTTCCCTACATTTTAAGCTCCCAAAGGCAGGGACCCTATCTTATTCTCCTTAGTAATCACAGAAGGTGTCCAAGACTTGTTGGGCGGGTGGATATACGTGTGCACACCAGGTTCTGTTCCAAGTAAGGGAGGGAGGGAGTGGGTGATCCTGTCGGCCTGATTAATTTCACAACATTTATGCATTCTATAAGCAAGGGGGGAACGTGGGAAACGTTTGTCGGCTGCTATGTTGGTTTTATTTCAATTTCTGAGGCGAAATGACGAGGGTAGAATGAATTAACTTAATATCACAAACCACACACTGGATATTGTTTGGAATGCATCATTTCCAAAAACTCCAAGCACAGCAGGGCGTGAGGGTCCCAGATGGCAAGTGGGCTGTAGGGTCTTCATGTGTAGCGGAAACAGGCAAATTGCATTTTGCACAGTCACATACCTTCTCAACAGATCCCAGCGAGTATTTCCGCACCAGCCAAGCAATTCGGGGGTGGAAAGGGGGGTGGAGGTAGAAAAAAGGTGACTGGAGCCAGGCTGACAGAAAGGCTGGGCAGAGAGGGTCACACTTGCCCATACTTTGTTAGCTTTCTTTCAACCCCTTTGAATCAAATCTGCATTCTCTCTCTTGCAGAAGGGCAACCTTGCTCCCCACTGAACATAGCCCTGAATGTGGCGGACTTGGTGCCCCCAAAGCCAAGCTCTGCAAGGAAGCTGAACCCAGGCCAGCGTTAGCACAAGAAGAGAAAGGGAGATTTGTCCCCCTCACACAGCTCAAACATTTCATTCTCTTCCTAGGCCTCAAAACCCTAATTTGACCACAAAAACCTGGCCTCTGGTGTTTCTGTTATGAGTATCGGATTCCTTCGGCTGAACTTGGCTGTTCACTGCCTGAACAAATTACATTAACAATACAGAGAAATGTATACAGGGCCTTAAAAACACTGCTGAGAAGGGACCAAAACAAAGACTGCGGTATCCTAGCAACAAGCCTCACCCCCAGCAGCCCTGGGCCCTGCCAGGGATTGTGAGCCATTGAGCTCCTCTCTTCTCTGCAAACAATTAGGGACAGAGAAGTCACAATTACAGATGGGATTTACAGCCAAAGGAGCAATCTATAAATCATGGCGCTCCCACCCCCACCTCCACCCCCCAACCCTTCCCAGCCAGATAATCAGAGCCAGATGTGCACCACAGCTGCTTCCATGTGGGTACACCGTTGTCCAACTCGACCAGGCTCTTACTCTGAGAACCAGAAGAGGCTCAAGCCAAAGCATCCTGCCAAGCCAGCAGGGGCCTCTGCATCCTGGAGCCCGCCCAACTGTACGAAAAGTTGGGTCGTGTGGAAACTGTTTGTCGGAGGGTTTGGAGAGATATAAGCCTCTGCAGAGGCACTCTGGGTCCATGAGGTTTCCTCAAACCTCACACAACTGAATGACTGTGGTGACAATGACAATCAGCAGCAGTAGGATGGCTAACATTTACTGATCACTTACTAAGTGATAGGCACTGTGCTGAGTTGAAGAACATTCCAAGAGTTAGCTGCTCACCCATTTCACAGATGAAGAAACAGAATTACAGAGGTCAAAAGTTTTTTAGAAGGTCTTCAGCACAAGTGATTCAAAACCAAGTTTGAATGGCTCCAGAGCCCAGCATTCAACCTCAATGCCCCAATAATCTCATTAAACTGTGGAGCAATGGAGAGACTCTTGATTCTGGGGGCAAGGCTGGTAGATTCCAAATCACTCTCTTGTTTTTCAAACAAGAAAGAGACTTGTCATTATTTTATTTCTTCCTAGTTGGCTAATGTTTTAAATTTCTGGACCGAACAGATTTTTAGAACCTGGAGCCACAACCAGCAAACTCCAAGAGTGGCAAGCTAACCACCCCCACCCCACCCAAAAAACAAAAAACAAAACTCGTTGCCAACAAGTCAGTTCTGACTCACGGCAACCCCATGTGCTACAGAGTAGAACCAAGCTCTGTAAGGTTTTCTTGGCTGTAATCTTTACGGAAGCAGACTGCCAGGCCTTTCTTCCACAGTGCCACTGGCTGAGTTCAAACAGCTAACCTTTGGGGTAATAGTCAAGCACAAACCATTTGTGCCACCCAGCAAACTCCAAGAGTGGTAATCCAGGTTATTCAAATGTCACTGAGGCATTTCTGTTCACAGACCTCCTTTACCCACGTTTCCCTTTACTGACTTTTACTTTTTTATTGAGATATAATACACATACAATAAAGTACACACATCTTACATGTATGGCTTAACTAATTTTTGCATATGTATATAACCATGCGTATTTGCCAAGCAATTAATCTGAAAGGTGGACTATACGAAGAGGAACAGGGCATCAGGATTGGAGGAAGACTCATTAACAACCTGCGTTATACAGATGACACAACATTGCTTGCTGAAAGTGAAGAGGACTTGAAGGACTTACTGATAAAGATCAAAGACTACAGCCTTCAGTAAGGATTACACCTCAACATAAAGAAAACAAAAATCCTCACAACTGGACCAATAAGCAACATCATGATAAACAGAGAAAAGACTGAAGTTGTCAAGAATTTCACTTTACTTGGATCCACAATCAACACCCATGGAAGCAGCAGTCAAGAGAAATCAAAAGACGCATTGCACTGGGCAAATCTGCTGCAAAAGATCTCTTTAAAGTTTTGAAAAGCAAAGATGTCACCTTGAGGACTAAGGTGCGCCTGACCCAAGCCATGGTGTTTTCAATTTGCCTCACGTGCATGCGCAAGCTGGATGATGAATAAGGAAGACCGAAGAAGAACTGATGCCTTTGAATTGTGGTGCTGGAGAAGAATATTGAATATACCATGGACTGCCAAAAGAGCGAACAAATCTGTCTTGGAAGAAGTATAACCAGAATGCTCCTTAGAAGCAAGGATGACGAGACTACGTCTCTCACACTTTGAGCATGTTATCAGCAGGAATCAGTCTCTGGAGAAGAACATCATGCTTGGTAAAGTAGAGGGTCAGTGAAAAAGAGGAAGACCCTCAATGAGATGGAATGACACAGTGGCTGCAACAATGGACTCAAGCATAACAACAATTGTGAGGATGGCTCAGGACCGGGCAGTGTTTCGTTCTGTTGTGCACAGGGTCGCTATGAGTCAGAACTGACTCGACGGCCCCTAACAACAACATACACCCATGTAACCACTACCAGATCAAGATATGAAACAACCCAGAACCCAGAAGGTTCCCACACGTTCCCTCCTGATCAGTATTCCTCGCCTGCCCTCTCCCCCCAGTAACTGCTATTCTACCTCTACCCCATAGATTGTTTTGCTTATTTTTGAAACTTACACAAACTAGTCACCCAGTATGTCTTCTTCTGTACACACATCTTTTGTGTAGTATTGCCTATTCTCAGGGTCAAACAACAGTTCCCAATTCAAAACTGCCAACAATGAAGACCTGAGATAATACCATTGATAGTGTCTGCTGACGTCAGCTTTGTGAGGCTATTCCAGGACGTTGGTAACTGCTCTTTACAGGACATGCTCTTGGTGACTAGGACTGCCCTGCCCTCAAGGCACAGAGAGGCCCCTGTCATTTGTCTTCAAGCATAGCCCAGTAACTGAAGCTGGTAGTAACAAGCTGTGTTTACCCCACTTGTCACCCGACATCCTTTACTCGCTGACAGCCACCATCTTTCACTCCCCCAGAAAGGGCAGTGGGCTGGGGAGGATGTGGCTGTGGCTCCTCAGGCAAGGAGGAAGATTAGAAGGCTAGAATGTCTGGGCTCAGCATGCTCTACAGGCTCAGGCTGCAAAGGCAGGGTGCTCCTGATCATCCCTCACACCGGGGAGGTCCTGCTGGTGAGGGCTGTTCCAGGCAAGGACAGGTGAGGACAGTTGGGGGGCACTCCACGTGGCAGAGAGGCAGCCATCCACTCTCCACCCACAAGGAGGCCCCCTGTGGGATCCAGCCTTTACCTCAGAAATCTGGGCAGAAAAGCTTCACAAAATGGGGTGGAGGGGAGAGCGTTGCAGGAAGTTTAGTTGGGATGATGCAAAAACAGTGGGAGGGAGAAAAAGGTCAGCATAACAGAGGAGATTCTGAGAAAAATCACACCCCCAGGTGCTGGCAGGGGTGGGATTTTTTTCCTTGGCTTCTCCTTAAAGTCTTGACCTTTCTGCTAAAGGGCAGCGGTGCCCACCTTAGCCCCTGGCCCAGCCTCAATTCCACTTCCCAGGGTGATTACTTTTAGCTGCACCAAGCACCTGTTCGTTTCCATGACTGTTTTAAAATTCTAAATCTGTTGGCATATTATGACACAGGACACCTCCAAAGGAACTAATGCTATCAGCCGGAAGTGGCAGATCCTTAGGAATTCCTCCTCTCATCCAAGTATTTATGGCTGACACATAAATACAGTGACTCTGCCTTCCAAATAAAACATTAGGGCATGGGATATCACCACGGATATTTTTGGGTATTACTTCCCATGTTAAAGACATCTGAAGAGGTGTCACTTGGATGGAAAGAGTGGAACTGTAACATACTGATTTGTGGGAATATATTGATTATCTGTGATGAAAACAGCTAGAAAACTCAGAACGTGAAGCTGACACGGATATAGGCCAACCCTGAGTGAAGCATTTAGAAACCTACTGCCTGGCCGCTCTAAAATGTAGCCGGTTCCCCACACACCCAGCCCTGAAAGCGCCCCCTGCCCCCAGCACACAGGGCAGGTGGAGAGCTTCTCCTTCCTCCACTTTCTTCTGCCCATCAAGGCATCTTCTGGGCGGCCAAGTCTCAGCCCTGCACGTTCCCCTTCTAGCTCCACTCTGGCCCCACTGGCTTCCAGGATTCCTCCTGTCAATTGGTTCTCTTCTTCTGGGGATGAGGTTTTCTCCGGTTTCAGTCCTGGGGTGTTTCTGAAGGTCAGTCCACTTCTTAGTCCTGTAACTGACACAGGAGGTTCTTCTGGCCTTCCATGACTCTGGAGCCACCGTGACCCCGACCACAGCCTGCTCAGGGTTTCCTGTCACTGTCCCTAGGAGGGCTGGGCACGCCCACCCTATAAGCGAGCACATGGGGCTGAAGATGCTGATGTGCACCCAGGCCCAAGCCCACCGAAACATTAGAGACCCTTAACAGTAATAAAAAGGCAACTGTGTGTTTACCACCACTTAAAGTGACATGCACTGTTCTGCTGTTTCCCTCCTAACATGCTCTCCTCCCTCTTACAGCTCAGGCCCAGTTCAAAAGCCAACTCCTCTATGAAACTCCAGACCCCAGACTCCAGTCTGCAAAGAGCTTTCCTTCCTCTGTGCTACACGTTAAACGCGAGAGTACTTCCAGGGCCAGGCAGGGTGGTCATAACAACAGCAATAATAATACTTATTGGGAATTAACCGGATGGCAAAGGGTTTTTTGTTTTGTTTTCTCTGTAAGCCAGGTGCTGCACTCCAATCTCCGTATGGACTATCTCATTTCAGGGGGGGCAGCAGCGGCTCAGTGGCAGAATTCTCACCTTGCATGCAGGAAACTCCGGTTCCATTCCCACTCAACGCACTTCACTGAGCAGCTGAGCAGCCACCACCCTCCCTCACTGGAGGCTTTCATGTTGCTATGATGCTAAACAGGTTTCAACGGAGATTCCAGACTAAGAAGAACCAAGAAGAAAGGCCTGGCAAACTTTCTGAAAATCAGTCAACGAAAACCTATGGCTCTACATCACGTGGTTTGTTTGCATTTCTCTCTTCCCTGTGTTCTTTCGTTTTCCTTCCAAGTAAATATTTTGTGTGTGCCTGTTTCAGTCCTTTTTTCTTGTGTTTAGAATCTTTCCTCAAATCTGTGGTCATTTTTTTCACCCACCTGTTGTTAATTTTAAATGAAGCATTTAAAAAAGAAAAAGAAAGAAAACCTATGCATCACAATGGTCTGATCCAGAACCAATCTTGGGGATGGTGCAGGATCAGGCAGCATTTCTTTCCACTGTGCACGGGGGGACCATGCATCAGGACCGACTAGACAGCAGCGAACAGTGACCACATAATATGCCAACAATCCCCACAGCAACACTATGCAGCAGGCACTTTCATTGCCCCAGAGGCACAGAGGTCAGTAGCCTGCCCAAGGCCACGCCAGCTGGCAAGTGGCGGGGCTGGGACTTGAACCTAGTCTCGCTCTTAACCCCAACACAACATGGCTCTACAAGGAAGCGGAGAGTAGGGAGCGACTGAAGAGGCTGCTGAGTGCCACCATGCACACATTCGAGCCTGGTGTCACTACACCTCCTGATGTTTCAAGAGAAGCCGGAAGTCTGGATTTTTACATGAAATTTTTTGAGTTTTAAAAATGAGTATTTGAGCCAAAACCCACACCTGACAGGCAACTGGGCCAGCGGGTGAAGGTCATTCCTGCTATGAACAACGCATCATGCAACTGACAGGCAGTAGTATGTGGCGTCTCCCCTTCTGTGGTCTGGAATTATTTGTATGTTTGTGGTTTAAGACATCACTTCTTTCTGAATTATAAGCTAAATGAAGACAGGGAGCAGGTCTTATAATTCATGATACTTTGTGAAACTCTATATAGCCTCTTACCCCTCCAGGGAAGGGCAGAGAAGAGACCCCATTTTGTGCCAGCGTTATAGTAGACCTTCGCCATCTACCATCTTATTTAATCCTCACAATGACCTTTTGAGGTCAGTAATAGTGATCTGGAGTCCCTGGGTAACACAAATTAAGCCCTCGGCTACTAACTGATAGGTTGGCAGTTTGAACTGACCCAGAAGTGACTCGGAAGAAAGGTCTGGTCATCTGCTTCTGTTACAGTCATCGAAAATCCTATGCAGCACAGTTCTACTCTGACATATATGGGGTCACCATAAGTGGAAATCAACTGGATGGCAACTGTTTTGTAATAGTGGCCTAGCTTTTCCTTTTTAAACCAAAGAAGATAGTGACGCTCGGAGAGATTGGCCCTTACCTAAGGTCACAGCTACACATGGCAGCACAGGCACACTTCTTCAGCACACCAAACTGATGTGTTGACATGCTCTATCTGGGTCGTTCCAGACAGGAAAATCAATTCCTAAGTTAATTAATGGAAGAACTGTTTACACGTGAAAGGATCTCACTTGAGACGTGGCTGTCTTGATAGAATAATAAAGCACTTGGATCCCTAGATACCTAAGAGCTCTCAGCACCTGTCTGCCTTAGAACACTGCCTGGGAGGTAACGGCTAATGCAACAATGTTCACTGAGGCCCTAGATGAAGACCAGGCACCGTCCTGTCAACTCCGACTCATGGAAACCCCATGGGTGTCACAGTAGAATTGTGCTCCATAGAGTTTTCAGTGGCAAAGCTTTTGGAAGTAGATTGCCAGGCCTTTATTCCAAGGAGTCTCTGGGTGGACTCGAACCTCCAACCTTTTGGTTAGAAGCTGAGCATGTTAACCACTGTACCACCCAGGGACTTCTCCCTACTATGTGGCCAGTTCTAAAAGTGCAAAGCTGACGGTGTCTCCAGGGAAGAGACCCATTATATTGTGTAGCGAAAGCAGTGCAGTATGGGTGGTGTCTGGCGTGGATTCCTGGGGTCTACCACCCATTAGCTCTGTGACCTTGGGCCAGTTAACTTTGCTTCTTCATCTTCAGTTTCCCAACCTGTAAAATGGGGCTGCTGAGGGCGATACTAACAGGAGTCGCCACCTCCCAGGACTGTTGTAAGAATTACATTTTTTGATATATGTGTTTAGAACAGCATCTGGCAAATGGCAAGCACTCCAGAAATGCAAGTATCATTATTTAGAGCCCCAAGTCGCTGCTCCTTTGACATCCCCCACAGAAGGAAGAGGTCCCAACAGCCCAGGACAAGGGTTTGGGAACAAGCTGGATGACCCAGCCTTCACACATCATCTGGCCTCTTTGATCATCTAATGAAAACTCCTCCCCTGGATGGGTCTTAGGGCTTTCAATTGCCTCACTTAGATTTTCCAGGTGGATAATCAGCAAACAGTGATGGTTTTACCTCTTCTTTCTAATTTGTATTGGCTTAATTACTGTGCCAATACAAAGCTCCCCACCCCGAACCCTCTGCACTTGCTGTCTGTTCAAAGGGGAAGACCTGTCAGTCTTGTCTACCTGGCAATGACCCTGAGATACCTCTAGAGATGCCTGCCAAGCAGAGGAACCATAGGGTTCCAGCCAGGGGCCAAGGCTGTGGTGGGGCCAAGGCTCCCCCAGCACGGCAGGCAGCTCCCAGACGCTGGAATGGAGACGGGGGATGCTCAGTGTGTGTGAGGGAAGTGGGCAGGTAGGAGAGGGGATCTCTCAGAGGAGGCAAGGGGAAAAGCAGAGTTCGGGTCCCAAGAGTCAGTAATGGTCATGTGGCTGAGAAGGTCCCGTGGCACAGGGCTGGGACTCATTAATTACCACTGAATCAACACTGAGCTGTGACGATGATGTCCTAAACCCACTGGCACAACCTAGGATTAACCCTTCTAACCACTCCCCTTCTCCAGGACTTTAGGTATATAGAGGTCCAAATACCTTATTATTATTTTTTAAACCAATGCCATGTCTCAAATGGAGATTGCTTCAGAAAATGCAAACCACTCCCTAATTCATATTCTCACTGATTTTCCCGTCTCAAACCACCCAAACCTGCTAAATTAGACTCCCTGGGAATGGGGCTATGGGCCACGTTTTGGAAGGAAAAATAATCTTTCACACTGGAAATGCAACAGGTACAACAGTGGGGTTCTGTGCAAAGGAGCTGCTCCCCACGCCCGGGGCCCACGTCACTCCCCACTTCGGCCCTGGAGGCAGCCCTCCAGTCCCCATGCTGTACCCTCTGCTCCAGGAATCTGCATTTCAACCAGCACCCGGGGTGACTCTGAAGCAGGGGCCTGTGAACTAGACTATGAGAATTGCTGACCTTGGCATTTTAGCAGGTTTGAAGCCTCTGAGCATCTTCCCTATAGTTCCCCACTTTCTCCTCTGACGCAAGAGGCCCCTCAGAACATTTAGGGGTTGAGCAGCTCCTTGGAGGAACACAAGCGATGAGGAAAGAAGTGGGATCTCCAGCAACTGCTGGCACTGCAAATTCCCCTGGGCTATGCAAGGGACTGCAGAACAGCCAACCAAGCCCTCTGTCCCACCCATGCACTCAAATAGGGCAACTACAGAGGTGTCATGTATAGCTGCGTACACAGCTTCCCGAAAAGATGAGTGAAGATGTCACACAGAATTCCCTGCCTTTGTGGACCTTGCACTGGAGGCTCCAGTGACGACTGAATTCCTTATTCACGCTCCCCTCTAACTTAGAGAAAGGCAGTCTTTCTGGTGGTCAGAAGCGTGGCTTGGCTAGTACATGAACTGTGTGGGACATTCACCTGTCCTGCATGGAGAACTCTCAGAGCCAGACCACCCAGTTTTAAAGTGGCGCCTTTTAGATTAAGAGAAACATCTGACCCTGTTACTCAATGACTCCTGTAAAATTCTACAGATGTGGAAGAAAAAGAAATCAGGGATCTACAAATGGGGGCTGAACCTGCCAAGTCGAGAATATTCTGAAAAGTAACCTTGTTTTTATTAACTTCATATTGACTCCCAAGAGGAGCAAGAAAAAATTCACTTTTTTATGATCCATCACTTCCTCAAGATACTAAAAAATGAACTGAAAATATGAGAAACCAGGTCCATAAATATATCTCCCCCTCCCCCTGGAATTGTCCTTTCCACAAAAAGGCAACTTCCACCATCCCAGACTCTCCCCGGCCCTTGTGTAATTGGCTGTAGACATGTGGCAGAAACTAAAACCGCACTGCGTGACAAGGTAAACACGTAACTAGAAATCCCGCCAAAATTCAGAAAGGTAAGAATTTAGCTTTTTGCCATGATTTTGATATGGCTTATCCCCTTCAGGTCTCTGCTCGAACACGGACTTCTCCGTGAGCCCTTCCTGACCATCACACGTCCAACAGCGCCCCACCTTTCCTCACAACACTCCCGCCTCGGCTTCATTTTCTCCCCAGTACTCATCACTACCTGACATCTAGCACAGCTGTTCAGTGTCTCTCTCCCCCTCCTGGACGTAAGCTCCTTGAGAGAGATCTTATCTATTATTACATCCGTAGCACCTAGAAAGTGCCTGGCATGTCACAGAACTCAAGTATTTGTTCAACCAAAGAATCCATCCATCTATCTACCATTTAGTAAATGCTGACCATGAGCCAGACACTGTTATGACCATCTTGTAAATGAGTGAAGAGAATAGACATAATTTTAGCTTTTCAAGAGAGAGACACGAGACAGATGTGTGCACAAATACAAAGCTATATTTGAGTAAGTGCCTGAGGAGAAACGGCAGGGTGCTGTGAGAAAGAAAAAAGGAGGAACCTCTCTGAGATTGTTAGTCAAGATTTTGCTGAGTCTGGATTAACACAAATCCCGCTCTCAGTCTAGTCTCCGCCACATGCTAGGTGTGGTATTAGAGGCTCTGGAACTAACTGTACAGAGACTTAAGTGAAATGATGATTTAGGAAGACTACCCCTTCCAGAGCCTGGGTCTTGGCACTTAACTTTAGGTAAGTGCCTAAAAAGCGAGCAGAGCCATAACTTCATACAGCCCTTGCATTATCACCGGAACTACCTTCTCGCAGAATGTTAACTTGGCACGAAGTCTCCACCCCATGTGACATGCTATGTGGTCACACAAACCCACAGAGCCAAGGAGGACGGCAGAACCTGTCTGGTCAGGAACCAATACAAAACGTCTCAGTGACCCAAGGGCCATCAGCAAGGCAAGGTCAGTCTGTGTGTGGATGAAAGAACTGCCACCAACTTCCCCATAAAATGAATGCAGTCCCAAAGGGCAAGCCACAGGGATGGCCCTCGGGCCACATGCCCTCATTTTCCGCCATGGCCATCCCCAAGGCCCAGCAGGCAGGGTGCAGGAGTCCAACAGGCGGTAGGTAATGGCCCCCAGTTACCAGGTGGCTGTACCTTCACGTGAAACTGTCCTCAGTAATAAAAGGTCAGCTGTGTATTACAGACGGTCACAGCACAAAAACATGGACTGGTGGTCAGTGGTGAGTAACAGCACTCCAAGTAGGACAGCTAAAAATAGATGACACTCCTTATCAAAGACTTTCAATTCCCAAGATCCGACTAACGTAATAACAGTTAATTTTACATACTATCCCGTTTTAAACATGCAAGGGGGTGAAGAGAACAACGTGGATATTACTACAGGAACCAACGAGACAACCACTCCTGCCTGCTGCCTCCCTAAAGTCTCCCAAAACAGACCCCGAGTGTGCTGCACACAATGATCTACCTGCACCCAAGTCCATCATTTCAAGACCCAAAACACTCAGAACCTAGTGAACAACAGATAGGTGCTACACAAGCGGAGTCTCTACTGCAGAAAAACAAGGGCTCTGAATGTACACACTCTACCCTCCACCCTCAGTGCCAGGCCTGCTCTGCACTGAGAGAGAAACAGGGATGGTAAACTACCTTTTGGTGTTTTTTTTTCCCCCTTTTAAAAAAATACCTTTACTGTTTTACAAATCACAAAAGCCATATATATTTATTATTATAAAACAACCTAAAACGTTACTCAAATTTACATAACGTTCTTCTAATCCCATTCAACTACCAAGTATTCTATGCACAAATTAAAGATTAAAGATTGTTGTTGTCATTGTTGTAAGCCGCTGAGTTGATTTCGACTCATAGTGACCCCATAGGACAGAGCAGAACTGCCCCACAGGGTTTCCAAGGAACAGCTGGTGGATTCAAACTGCCGACTTTTTAGTTAGCAGCCAGGCTCTTAACCACTGTGCCACCAGGACTCCATTACACCACCAGGGCTCCTTAAAGAATAATACTTGAAAAACAAGGTATAAGTTCTGCTTATAGCATTACTTTAAATTAAAAAAAGACATTATTTGCCTTTGAGGGAATGGAAACGCATTCCTCCACTCATGGAGTGGGAGTCCAGAAAGCCTTTCACTGGATGGTACTCTGACGGAGTTTATGAAAATGTAAAATGCACACATTCCATAAGACCTAGCAAATCTGCTACTGGAAATCTATGCTAGAGAAAGACTAGTCCATGGGCACACATCTAAATATCAATCAGTAAGGGAATGGTTACAAGGCACGTGTCTGCTACGGAATACAGCACAGCAGCTGAGAAAAACAAGTCCATACAAACTGATCTGAAAAGACCTCTGGGATAGCCTCTTCAGTGTAAAAAACAAACAAGTTACAGAACATGAATAACAATCTTCTTTCTGTCAAAAATACACAAAATAACATATAGTAGTTATATACCCACATAGTCAAACCCGCCTGAAAGTACACACACCAAATAGTTAACCAACCTGGAGTGCAGCAAGGCAGAGAGAGGAAGGAGAAAGGTCAGGGTGACCATTAGCACTGTGTGTCAACTTGGCAGGGCCATGATTCTCAGTGGTTTGGCAGTTATGTAATATAATGTCATTGTTTGGCAGTCGTATGATGATATGATCACTTCCATGATGAGATTTTATATACTGTGATCACCTCCATGAAGGGACCTGCTCTAAGTAGCCAATCAGTTGAAAGAGAGTTTCCTTGGGGGTGTGGCTGCATCCAATATAGGTGAACTTCTAGCAAGGCTTGTGGGCTTTTGCTCGCTCTGGATCCTGCAGCTGGCTCCTGTTCTTCTGACCCCTGGTTCTTGGGACTTGAGCTAGCAGCTTACCTGTGGTCTTGCCTGTCGATCTTGGGACTCATCAGTCTTAGAAGCCTGGGAGCAAGAGCCCTGCTGTCTGACCTGCTGATCTTGGTTTCACCAGGCCTGTAGCTACGTGAATCGGGAGAAACCTCCAGCCTGACGTTCCAGCCTCTACAACTGCGTGAGCCATTTCCTTGATATAAATCTCTTTATATAGATATTTATACACTTCACTGGTTTTGCTTCTCTAGAGAACCCAGCCTAAGACAGTCAAAGAAGAATTTCATTTTACTTATAATGTATGAAATTTTTTACAACAAAAAGCATGCATTCCTCTATTAAGTGTAAAAAAAATTATTAAATAAAATCTTTACTCCACTTGCAATGTGTTTGTGTACAGTATAAGGTAGGATCTAACTCCCCTCCTCTCAAACCATACATTCTTCTATATATTCTTGAGCCTGTTTGTGAGTTCTCTCATATTCCTTTTGTCTATTACTGCATCATTTTCACTTGCTATGGTTTTACAGGGTGCTTTTTCATCATTTCAACTTTTTAAAGTGCCTTTCAACGCAATTTTTTTAATTTTTAACTTTTTAATCCATTTGGAATCTTTCTTCCATGGTATAAACATTTTTCATTTTAGTTTGAGTCAGATGTACCCATGATCTGAACTTGCATTTCAACTACTCTTGGTTATCTAACTACCTAAGAATTAATCTCTTTTTTAAAAGTATGGCAGTGATTTGGAAATTCACTTGTGGTAGGGATATGCAGTGTTCTGGTCATTTCAGTTAATCCAGTGTTAAGATACACAAAGTACCTCAGAGATAAATTCTAGCTTTCAAACGTCAGACATGCTATTAAAATTGACTGAACACTAAAACCACGGAGAATACACTCTAAACTTTGTTAAAAGGCAGGAGGTATGTAGTTACGGTTGATGTTCACTGCTCGACTGAGATCTCCCAGCACCTCAAGTTCCTTACCACTACGATAAGGGGCTGGACCTCCCAAATCCCATAGCCTACTCTAATATTTGATGGTTACTCAATTATCTTGCACAGAATGAATGTGAACCCTGCCTTTTGGTGTGATAAAATTTACCTCATACTAGATACAAAAATTAAGTCAAAATAAATCAAAGACCTAAAATGCAAGAGTTCAAACCATAAAACTCTTAGAAAAGAAGATAATATAGGGTCGAAACTAGGGCACCTAATTTTCCGCATAAATAGTCTATCAAACAAAACTAAAAATGCATGAATGAAAGAAGATAAATTAGATAACTAGAACTTCCTAAAAATTAAATACTTCTGCTCATCAAAAGACTTTACCAAGAGAGTAAAAAGGGAACCTACAGACTGGGAAAAAACCTGTAGCAATGACATATTTGATAAGGGTCTGATCCCTAAAATATGTAGAAAACATCAACAACAAAAAGACAAACAATGCAAACAAAAAATGGGTAAAGGACATGAACATACACTTCACCAAAGACGACACCCAGGCCAACAAATACATGAAAAGATGCTCACGATCATTAGCTATTAGAGAGATACAATCAAAACTACAATGAGATACCATCTCACCCCTGCAAAAACGGCAATGACCAAAAAAACAGAAAACAACAAATGCTGGTGAGGTTGTGGGGAGATTGGAACTCTTACACATTGCTGGTGCAATTGTAAAATGGTACAATAACTATGGAAAACAGTATGGTACCTCCTCAAGAAGTTAGAAATAGAAATACCTTATTATCTAACAATCCCACTCCTAGGTATCTTATCATAGACATATAGGATCAGTGACACAAGCAGACACGTGCACCCCAATGTTCAATGCAGCATTATTAACAACAGCAAAAGGATATAAACAACCTAAGTGTTCATCAGCAGATGAATGGATAAACAAATTGTGGTACATACATACCATGGAATACTACGCAACTATAAAGAATAATGAGGAGTCCATGAAACTTCTTATAACATGGATGAATCTGAAGTACATTATGCTGAGTGAAATAAGTCAATCACAAAAAGATAAACACTGTATTGTCCCATTATTATAAAAAGAAAAGATACATACATGGAAAGCAAAGTTCTTTGATGGTTACCAGGGATGGGAGGGAGGAGGAGGGGTTATCACTTTCTAGATAGTAGACACTTTTGGTGATGGGAAAGACAATCTCAAAAAGGGTGAAGTCAGCACAACTTGACCAAAGTAAATAAAGATACTAAAAGTACATGAGAAAAAGGGACAATTTCAGTAAACGCTATATAAACATATACAATTTTGCAACAACAGTAAATATACAATCAAAAAATATGTGTGTGGTTATGCAGGCAGATATGGACGCATATATGTGTATAGGAAGGTATTTGCGAGTAAATGCATGTGCATGTATAGGTGTAACTGTAAGCATATCTGCACACACGTTTATGAGTGCTACATACATACACACAAATATAACAAAGCACAGAGGGGGCACAGTTATGGAGGCTTCCTAGACATATCTAAACAATATGCAGGATTGGTTTACTGGGTCAAAAGACTTGGGACCATAGTCTCAGGGGACAACTTAAGTCAACTGGCATAACATAGTTCACAAAGATAATGTTCTACAATCCAAGTTTGCTGGTACCATCTGGGGTCTTAAAAGCTTGCAAACGACCATCTAAGATCTAATTACTGGTCTCTACTCACATGGAGCAAAAAAGAGAGGTTCAAAGAAGAAACTAGTCCACACAAACCACAACCTCTTCTAATCTGAAACCAGAAGAACTAGACGGTGCCCCGGCTACCACTGACAACTGACTGTTCTGATGAGGGACAGAATAGAAGGTCCTGGACAGGATGAGACAAAAATGTAGAACAAAATTCAAGTTCCTAAAAAACATCAGACCTACCAGACCAAAAGAGACTAGAGGAACCCCCAAGACTATCAATGTAAGATACTTTTTGAACTTGGAATCGAAGCTATTTGCGCAGGTCACCTTTCAACCAAATAACAGATTGGCTTATAAAATAAACAATTATCACCTGTGCGTAATGCACTTCCTTAAACAATTAAGTATATGAGACCAAAATGGTCAACAGTTACCCAAACGCAAAGATGACAAGGCAAGGAGAGGAAAGGAAGCTGGATCAATGGAAACAGAGCAAACAGAATGCAAGAGAATGGTGACACATTATAAAAATTGTAACCAATGGTGCAGAACAATTTGGATAAAAATTGTTAACAGGAATCCAGTTTGCTGTGTAAACTTTCACCTAAAACACAATGAAATATTTTAAAAACTTTTAGAAGAAAACACTAGCATAAGTTTTTGTAACCCTGGATTAGGATACGACACCAAAACACAAGCACCGAAAGAAAAACAGATAAATCAGATTTCTTCAAAATTTAAAACTTTTGTGCTTCAGAGGGTACTATCAAGCTCAAGCAGCAAAAAACAAAATAGATGGGACCTCATAAAAAGTAAATACTTTTGTATATGAAAGGACTTTATCAACAAAATGAAAAGACAACCCACAAACTGGGAGATTTTCAGGAATCATACATCAGATAAGGGCCTAATACCCAAAATACATATTAAAATTCTACAATTTAACAAAAAAAAGACAAACAATCCAATCAAAAAATAGGCAAAGGACTCGAACAGACAGTTCACCAAAGAGGATATTCAAATGGCCAATAAGTACATGAAAGATACTCAAAATCATTAGTCATCAGGAAGATGCAGAAACCACAATGAGATGTCATCTCACTGCCATTAGAATGGCAATAATTAAAAACAAAACAAGTCTTGGCAAGGTTGTGGAGAAACTGGAACCCTCACTCATTGCTGGTGGTAATGTAAAATGGTGCAGCCACTATGGAAAGCAGTTTGGTGATTCCCCAAAAAGTTGAACACAGAATTATCATATGATCCAGCAATCTCAATCCTAGGCATATACCCAGCAGAAGTGAAGGCAGGAACGTAAACAGACACTGTACACCCACCAATGTTCATTGTAGCACTTTTCACAACAGCCAAAAGGTAAAAACAACAGAAATGTCCAACATCAGATGAATGGATAAGAAAAATGTGGCATATGTATACAACAGAATATTATGCAGCAGTAAAGAGCAATGAAGTTCTGATGCATGCCACAACTTGGATGAACCTTGAAAACATTATCGTGAGCAAAATAAGCCAGTCCCAAAAGGATAAATACTATATGACCTCACTTACACGAAATAAGCGTATATATAGAAACCAAAGATTATTAATGGTTACCAGTGGTGGGAAGGAGGAGGAAAGGGAGAGTTTTCATTTGGGGAGGGGGGCATTAAATTTGTGTTAATGGTAGTGGAATATTTTGGAAAAGGACAGCAATAATGGTGGTATAACATGAAATAAAAAATTATCTTGCACAATATTTCTGGAAATAAGCTTGACTCTTTACATCTAAGTGGCATAAGCCAAACAATGGTTCTCAACCCTGGCTTCCCAATAGAATCACCCGGGAGCTTTTAAAATCCCCCAGGTGCTTGGCCCTCCTTCCCAGAGACTAGCAGTTAACTGGCCTGAGGTGGGACTGGGGGCCAGTATTGTTCAAAAGCTCCTGGGGGTTGTAACATGCAGCCGGAGCTGGGTACTGCTGCCCTAGAATCTGAGCTTTATATGAGTCCCTGGTGTTAGTTTAGGTATCTGTTATTTTATTCTGAGACAAACAAAATTTTAAATGGTTCACAGTTTCTGGTTGTTAGAACTCAGCAGAATTAGGATTTTATAGTATTGTCTCATCCAATTTTTTTTTTTTTTTAAGATCAGCAAATCGCCATTGTATAGGCAGAGAATCTGAAGTACAAAATGAAATACACTGAGGTCACCATAGTGTGTGTGTGTGTGTGTGTGTGTGTGTGTGTGTGTGTACGTACATGGGGGTACAAATTGCAGTTTCTTCTCTGGGAACCTAACTTAATTCTTTCCCTTGACCCATCATGGACTCTGGGAACACTCACTGTGCAGGAGTGGGGGGACAGCAGCGGTTCTGTCATTGGCACAAGAGGCTGGGAGGTTGGGTGGAGCCTCAAAGTCTGGGAAAACTACAGATTCTCAAGCCAACCATCTTTACCTTCTAATTTGGTAAACTGGGAATCTCCTCCCTGCAAAGAAGACTGTTTTCCTACAGGGCTGGGAAGCTGAGGTTGATTTCACATCTTCTCGCAAGTAAACCACCCCAAAGTGCTTGCTAGTCTGGAACACTGCTCATCTGACTTCCATGATTTTCCCATAAGCTGGTGAAACCCACGTCAGGTCTGCATTAGGCTCAACATTCACTTCGGAGCCCCAAGCTGTTTCCAGTTGGCGAAGTCATGGCCAGTGCTGCCTGTTCATTAGAATATCTGTGGGAGGCTGTCCAGGCCCCAAGCCAGCCCCTGCCTGTGGGAAATTCTTCCAGATCAGAGGACCCTCCAGGCCCCGGAAACCAGAAAGAGGGAGCCACATCCACCTCTCCCTCGGCTCCTGCTTAGGGTTCCTTCTCTGGCTCTCTGGTTCAAGGAACACACGGACAGAGGCTGCTCAGGTCCTGATTCTGCTGAATAATACCTCAGTGATTTTCTATGCCGCTCCCTGCTCCTCCATCCCACTTCCTCTCTTACTCAGCTGTTTTATCTATAAACTGAATTCTAATCTGAGTTTCTTCACAATGTAGCCTTTGACTAAAAGCTAACAAAACTCCATATGGGAAATTCAGGAGTAATGGAGATGCCACATGACTGTGACCTAAGGTTGCTGGTCAACCTGATTTGGTTTCCAAGCTTGTACACCATCTGGGGGCTTCGCCCCCCACCCATTCTGCAGCAATGAAGAAGGTCTTTGTTTTTCTGTACGCAGAACATGGGGCCTAGACCTTTCTCAGGAGGCCTGCAGAGAACCTTGCAAGGCTCCAGGCCCAGGCATGCCACTCTCCACTCTTTCGTTGCCCCGCACCCTGGGCGGGGGACCCCTGCTCTGCTCACCCAAGTAGTCACAGTCATGTCCACAAGAGTTTGGGTGACCAACTGCCCAGCCACAGGAAGCCTCCCTCACAGAGCCCTGCTTCATCCCTGCCACCTGACCACGCTGGAGGCATGATGCTGGCCACTGCAGACACCCAGGAGGCTGCGCAAACTCTCAGCAGAAGAAACCTTTCCATGAAAGAGTAAAATCCCATGCAAATCCCCAATATAAAAAAACAGACAAATCAATGAGACTAACAAAGGTATTTTGTTGCATACTGAAATCCGTATAGAGTTATCTTGTATCAGCCACCAAAAAAAAAAAAAAACAGTTGCCATTGAGTCAATTCCAACTCATGGCGACCCCCTGCGTATAAAGAAGAAGCGTGCTCCATAGGGTTTTCAACAGCTGAGTTTTCAGAAGTAGATCCAACCAAGTACAGCCAAGCTGGTTTGTACCACCCAGGGACTCCATATCAGCCACATCATATAGTAACTTCTTTCTCCATTTTGTTTAGATTGCAGAGAACGAGAAAATCTTCATTTCCACAGATAAGTGGTAGCAAATGCTAAGAGGCTTTTAGTAGATGGTCTTCTGGTCTTAGAATAGATAGTCCTCAGCGAAATCGGTGTTTCTCAGCCTTTCTTACAGTATTGCGCCCCCTAGAGCCTTGGTGGACATTTCTGCCTAACTGCACCCTCTGCCCATGAAGTCCTCATACCACAGACAGATCTCTTCATACACAGCACAAGGCCACAAAACATTGTCAAGGCTAAGGATTTTTTGCCTCCTTAGGGGCAATATCACTCCCATTGAGAATACAAGTTAAACTGGTCCAAAATGATAGTGGAATCATTAAAATAATATTAGAAACAACAATGGCAAATTCTTACATAGTACTTATTATTTGCCAGACACTGTTCTAAGCACTCTACCTGTATGTACTCATTTAAGCCTAGTTATACTAGGTTAGTACTGTTATTATCCTCATTTGTCAGATGAAGACAATGAGGCACAGAGAAGTTAAATGACCCACCCAAGGCCACAGAAGTGGGCATGCCAGAGCTGGGAATCACGCTAGGTTTGATGGATCGCTTTTGTGTGGTCTTTCTGGCCATGGTCTTGTAACACCCACCCAAGTGATTGGGTCGGACTGTGCAAATAAGGCAACTATGGCCCACCAACGAACTAGTCAGTTTTGCCTTAAAAGAGAGCCAATTCCAGGGCAGAGAGAGGATCCTACCACCACCAAGAAAGAACAGCTAGGAGCAGAGAGCGCGTCCTTTGGACCGGAGATCCCTGCGCTGAGAAACTCCTGGACCCAGGAGACAGAGAGAGAGAGAGAGCTCGAGAAGTGGTGGCAGAGAAACGATGTCAGGAGAGACTAGCAGGAGACCGTGCAGGGCGCTTCCTGGCCCACGCAGCAAGGAAGCTGAGTGCCTTCAGGCCAAGGCTTACTGGTAGAGTTGGGTGCCTCTGGGCACTTATTGGCAGGGGCTAAAAGAGCTTGCCTGAGCAGAGCAGAGGCTTAGGGCCAGAGAGGTGTGCCTGCAAGCTCAGCTGAAAAGAGGCTGTCCTGACAGAAGAACTGTATCCTGAGCGTTCCTGAACCTGAATTGTAACCTGTTACTTCCCTAATAAACCCCATAATCGTGAGTATTGTCTGTGAATTCTGTGTGGCCATTGCCATGAATTATCGAATCCAGCAGAGAAGTAGAGAGTGTCGTGGGAGGGACAGCTGGTGTCAGAACTGGTAAAGATGGCAGAGAGAGAAGGCATGCCCTACCGCCGTCTCATAGGAATCAGCCTTGGGCTGCTGAACTTGCTTCTCCTCCCCCCCTGTGAAGTTAGAGGAGGTCAGACACGGCCCCTGCACCATTTTTACACACACTCAGGTTCCACACCCTCATCACTAGGCAACACTGCCTTATGACAGTACTGGAAACTACTTGTGCCTCCTCGCCACAAATACAAAAATCAGGCAAGACGCCCCTGACACTTGTAGTAAGCACAAAACCACCCATCTTGTGAGAGCGCCACAAGGACACGCACCACACTATGCCGTGGTGACACCCCAACCTGCCTGATTCTTGCCGAGCATCTAACTACATCTGCATCTAACGACAGCAGACACACATGTGCCAGAATACCTGGTGCTCAGACAAGCTTCATAATCAATACTGCATTTATAAGAAATTCCAACAGAGACAAAACATGGCAGGGGACTCACTCGCCCAAACCTGAGCCACCCTGGTAGCGCCAGTTAACACACTGGTGGTCTCCAGTCTGCTGAAATGTGGGATATTTAGTCAGGCATGTTTTATTTTTGTTGCACATTTTTAAATGGCAAAAATAGAATTTAAAAAAAAAACAAAAAAAAACAGTCAAATGTTTGAGAAACTCCCAAAGCACAGGACCCATAGCAGGAAATCTGAAAGCACCTGATGACTTTCCGGGGTGCTCTGATCTGACTATGAGTGCTGCTCTCACACATTGGGGCACCCCAGGTCCAGCCTACCATGCTATCAGCAGCACCCGGCGCCCGGAGGGGCACCCCTCTCCTTCCCGCCCTCGTCCCTCAGCCTCACCCTCTCTCCTCTCACCAAATACCCACGCGTGGACCTCACACAGTTCAATCTGAGTAGGGAGCTGGGACCCAGCGGCGCTAGTGTTTAAACTCCATGGGTGATTCTGATGTGCTAGCACAGCTCTAGTCCTAGTTTTCAACTCCATTTTTAGGCAGTAACTCAAACTCTCGACAAGATCCCATCCAGCTGGTCCAAGCCCCCTCATTTTCCCCTGAAACTATTCAATTTCTAAGTCTGTTCTTACCCCACCACCCTCAGAGAAGAAAGTTCTTTGCCTCTCCACCTGCACACATGCTGTGTTCATTCTCTTTCTTCCTATTCATTCACCCCTGATTTCCTGAGTGTCTACTATGTGCCAGTGGCAAGCACAGAAATACATAACCGCATACTGTTTTTGGTGTTGTGAAGGAAAGAGAACGGGGTGGGGGGGCCTGCTTTAGAGTGAGGCTGGGCAAGTAATGAAAATTACCTAAGTGACAATGAGGGTAACAATGCTGCAGGCAGAGCAAACCCTGAGTGTGAGATGGGAGAGAGCTGGGCCAACATGGCTGGGGAGTACGAGGCTGGGAAGAGGGCGGGGCCTCGTCGGCAGAGGGGCTCACTTCCTCTCACCTGTCCAGGGAGGCAGCAGTAAAAACACTGCAGTCAGGGTAGCGGCTAGGAAGTCAGAACCCCTGGCTTTCTAGCCTACTCACTATGTGATGTGCAGCGAGGCAGTAGCCCTTTCTCGGGCTTGGTTTCCCACCTGTAAATTAGTAAGAAGAATACTACCTATCCCAGGTGAGTATGGTGGCTAGCTGCAGCTATCCTCCGGAAGCAGTGGTTCTCAGCCTAGACTATACATTGGAACCACCCGGAGCTTTATGAAGTCCTGACACCTATGTTGCACCCAGGCACGACGTGAGCACCAAAAAAAACAAAACCTCCCCAGGTGATTCTACGTGCGGCCAGGTGAGAACCACCACCACACAGCGTCAGCCGAATGCCAGGTACAGGTAAGTGACCAAAAACCACCAGCTGAACCATCATTAGTGTCTCTGTCTCCCCCTCCCACCATCTTTAAAAATGCCCACGCTCCCGATCAAAGTTATCTCCCAGCCCTCATGCCTGTGCGAAGGAACTGTAAAATCTGCTCAAAATATTGTTTTCTTATATTTAAAACGTCTTTAAGTGTCCATTAAAAAAAAAGTTGCCATCGGGTTGATTCTGGCTCAGAGCGACCCTACGGGACAGAGCAGAACCACCCTACAGGGTTTCCAAGGCTGTAGTCTTTACGGAAGCAGACTGCCACATCTTTGTCCCACGGAGCGGCTGGTGGGTTTGAACTGCCAACCTTTCGGTTAGCAGCTGAGTGCTTAACCACTGCACCACCAGGGCTCCTTGAAATGTTTGTAGAATATATGAAACAACGTTAACTTAAAAAACAATGGAAAAGAATACATTTATACTTTTCCATTTCTAAGAATCTATCCAACAAAAATGGCACCCTCGTCTAAGGACATATGTACAAGTATGTTCAGTAGGACATGTTGTAATAGGGCAAATAACAAACAACCTAAAAGGTCGTCACCAGGGGGGTGGTTAAATAAAGGAATGTCTATCCCCAGAACACTATGCCACCATTAAGAAGACGAGGTAATCTGTATATGCGGACACAGCTCACCAAGATACTACTGAATGAATGGTACTAACCAGGGAGACATTTGGCCCCTGGCATCTGAACTCCCTTCCTGTGTTCGGTGTCCCCGTCCCTCTTTATGACACCTGGTGGGAGGCAGGGTCCACTGCCCACTCTGGAGCTGCAAACTGGCCCTCCCTGACTCCCCCATCCATTAGACGCCCCGGCCAGAGCCCTGGATCAGGAGAGAAGGTGTCAGCACAGGGGCCTGGAGAACCCACTTGGGACATGGCAGCAACATCAACAGCAGAAGTGTCCTCACCTCTCAGGTTCTGTGCTGTGGTTGTGGCCATGGTCTTGGCAGCTGCCTAGTGTCCCAAGCTGGAGTTCACAGCCTTCCCTGCAAGTCTGGGAGCCACCCCAAAGTCCCTTAGAGAAATCCTTTTTCTGCTCCTATCAATCAGTTGGTATCTAATGCTTGCAACTAACATAGTAGGACTCCTTTCATGTTTTTTAAAAAAAGAAAATAGGTCCTTATATGTCAAGAGATACTGACAGCTAACATTTACTTAGATGTGCCAGGCACTCTTCAAGTTCTTTCCATGTGCCAACTCATTTAGTCTTCATAACAACCCTATAAGGCCTGTACTATTATCCCCATTTCACAGATGAGAAAATAGAGGCATAGCAATGGCTAAGTAACCTGCCCAAGGTTACAAACCTTGAAAAGTGGCAGAGGTGGCTCCAGAGCCCGCACTCCCAGCCACCGCGATATACTGCAAATGCTTTCAGGAAGGACTGTGGGGAGACAGCATATACCCCCCTCCCTCTTCATATACTCTGAACCACTTCAGAGTGAGCTGCACACATAATGTCCGTTTACCTCTAAATACTTCAGTGTGCATTTCCTAAAAAGGACATTCTCTTACATTAAAAAAGCCAGTTGCTGTCAAGTGGATTCTGGGTCACAGCGACCCTATGTGTGTCAGAGTAGAAGTGTGCTCCATAGGGTTTTCAATGGCTGGTTTTTCAGAAGTAGACAGCCAGGTCTTACTTCCAAGATGCCTCTGTGTGGACGCGAACTTCCAACCTTTCGGTGAGCAGCCAAGCGTGTTAACCGCTAACCATCTGCACCGCCCAGGGACTCCTGGTCTTACGTACTTGTTAGTTGCTGTGGAGTCCATTCCACAGAAATCCCATGTGCTCCGCAGTGTTTTCAAGGCTGTGACCTTTCAGAAGCAGATAGCCAGGCCTGTCTTCCGAGATGCCTTTGGGTGGGTTCAAACTGCCAACCTTTCGGCTAGTAGTTGAGAGCTTAACCATTTGGGCCACTCAGGGAGGACTCCTCTCTTAACGTTACCAGTTTATCCTAATCAGGAAATTAACATGGATACAACAGTATCATTCCATCTACAGACTTTATGCAAATGCTGCCAATTGTCCCAATAATATCCTTTAGGGCAAGGAAAAAAAAAATCTGTGGTCCAGGATCCAATCCAGAATGGACTGAACTTGGCAGCTTCTAGACATGCCTGAGACCTTTGTCCTGGATAGAGAATTGCCACTGTTCACCCGGCGTGTAGCAATCACTTTCCTCCATCACTCATGAGGATGAAATGACAGAGAAGCCATGGGCACTGCAGCCTGAGCACTGTACTCAGGCCATCGGCTAGCAGGGGTTCAACCACTGCAGCAACCTTCAGCTTCTCATGGGTGAAGACAGATTCACTCCAGTGAAAATTTACAAGCTAACTGTATGGAGTGGTTACATGTTTTACCTGCATCATCTCATCTAATCCTCACCATTTCCACTGTTACCCTCACTTTGCAGATGAGAAAACAGAGTTTAGAGGGGCTGAGTAATTTGCTCCAGGTCTTTCCAATGCTTGCATTCAGGATTAGAAATGAGGAGGGTAAGAAACACATCGAGTCCCACTTGGCCCGACCAATCTTCTCTAGGCTGAAATACTCACCCTTCCCACTTATCCACTGCCGTCCAATCGACACTGATTCACAGTGACCCTACAGGACAGAGTAGAACTGCCCCAACAGCGTTCCCAAGGCTGTAAATCTTACAGAAGCAGACTGCCACATCTTTTTCCTGCAGAGCAGCTGGTAGGTTCGAACCTGAGCTTTTGGTTCGCAGCCGAGCACTTTAACCACTGTGCCACCAGGAAGCAGAAGCTCTGGATAGAGACCACTGGCTGGTTGGTTAGCTGAGATGCAGTCAGGCACAGGGCCCCAACAGCTGCGTGATGCTGGGACACCTTCATCAGAGTCCCCCAGGGGAGGTAAAACTGATTCTGGGATCACGGCATAAACCAAACTACACCAAGTTCCATGCTGCAGAACTATTTCTCTTGGTCGCCTGGAGTTGAATTTTTGTCCCCTCCTTATTAAGAAGCCCTCCCCACCACGGACCTGAACATGAAGTCGGCCACATGCAACAAAGAAATCAACTTCTAAGTGCACTAACCGTATAGTACTGAGCTCACCAATGCACCAAGCGCTTGAGATAACCCCGTGAGGGAGGTGCGGCCCCACTCACAGCTAATGGAGCAGAGGCCAGGCAGGGCTCAGCTACCCACCTGCCAGGGCAGAGCTGGCACTGCACTCAGGTCTGTGAGACCTAGTGAGCACCTGCACCTGTTAGGAGAAGCTATTGGGGCCCGATGTTTGGAAGCCAGGGGTGTGTTAAACAGACCTCATCCCTTCACTAGCTATGAAGCAAGTTAACTCCCTCCTCACGAGGAAAGCCCATGCCTTTGTCCCACTAGGTTTGCAGTCACTTCTCCAAGTTCATTGACAGGTGGAAAGCTTTTCCCTGTCTGTCCTCAGCACAGATGTGGCTACCTCTCCGACTGCTGGCAGTTTTGAAAGTATTTCTACATTGCTTATTACATTTCCCCAGCTAAATCATGCAGCCCTTTAAAACGCCTTTAACATGTCTACCTTTTGAATCCCATGGCCCTAATAAAGGTGTGTGCTTCCCTTTCTTCCTTTTTTTTTTTAAAACGCTTAAAACTGAGTAGATATTATGAAGATAACTTGGTTCCTGCTCCACAGTAATGTTGCAGCAGCCCTAATCTTAGTCATTAAGAACCTATTTCCACTGAACTCTGACACTCATTTTGGGAAGTACTTAATATTTCTCAGCCAATGCAAATAGGAATAATACTCTTTCCTACCTTCAAGTGCCTAAAGCACTTACAATGCACATACTTATACATTTTAGAAATATAAGGAGCCCTGGTGGTGCAATGGTTAAGCGCCCTGCTGCTAAGTTTAGAAAACCCTACGGGGCAGTTCTGTTCTGCCACAGGAGTCACTGTGAGTTGGAATCAACTTGACAGTACCCAACGACAACATGTGTGTGTGTGTGTATATACCATCTTAATGGTGTAAATGAAATGAAGTCTGATGCACAAAGCACTTAGCCCAGGACGTTCTCCACAAATGGAAGATTCTCCTATTGCTTCTGCTGCTCCTGCCAACTGTTGCTGCTCTCAGCAAACCCAACGGCCCCTCGGTGTCCTGGCCATTCCCACCCCTCCCAGTCCACAGCACTGGCCCTGGGGAGCTGTCTGTCACCCAGTGGGCATGCAAGCCAGAGCTGAGGCCTGAGGTTTTCAGGGTGTTGGCTGGCCCCCCAAATCCACATCTACCACCAACTCTCCTGCCTGCCAACTGGCCATCCAAGGCCTCGGGCACTCCTGACAGAGCCTTTCGGATTCCAGATGTAGATCCCTGGCTGACAAAAGGCCCTTCATCAGATCTCAGATCTACTGTCCTTCAAACCATGAGGTGATCCCAGTCAGCCCACACGGCCAAAGGCAGAGTATTCTGTGGCCTCTTCCAATGAGCATAAGGTACATCAGTGCACGCTAGGACTAAATGGAAGGAGCACCAATTTCATTCACTCATTCAACAAGCACTTATTAAGTGCCTCAGGTATGCAGGTCTATAAAGATAAAAAAGATAAGGTTTCTACCCTGAAGCAGGGCATCACCCGGATGTACACAAAGATAAAAGCTGAAGGTCAGAGCCAAATATAGGCTCCAGCTGGCCTGGGTGTGCGCATTCCTCCGTTACTGCAAGGTACTCCCACCCCTCCCTTCTAGAGCCCCCAAGTGCACAGAATGAATGAGCCCCAAGGGCTGTCCAGTGTCACCCCTCTGGGCTCAGTCCCGGGCCCTGGGCTCCGCAGAACAATCAGGGGCTTCTGGAGGCAGGCTGAGCAGGCCCATTCTCATATGCGGGGCCCGCAACGCCCCTCTCAGCTGATTGTGTCCAGGCTGGGGTCTTGGTGGCGCATGAATGCCCCTGAATGGGCCCATTCAGCCTGATGGACAGGAGCTGAAAGCTGCACACATACAAAAGCCACTGGGCAGCCGGGAGGGCTCAAGCCCTGGGGTTTGCCCATGGGAAGGGAGGCCATCCCAGCCACAAAGAGCAGTGTGAAGACTTCTCTACTTTTCACTGGCATCCTCTGGGCACCAACTGTACAGCAAATCCGGCCCCTCCCCCACAGCAGAGAGGATGGCACTACATAGAGAGGGCTGAGAGGGCTAGAGGCAGAAATTAAAACCCAACAACCAATCCAACAGAATACCCTTTTCTTGAACAGTAAGCTGGGGATCTGGGCCACAGGAGCAGAGGGGTGCCTCCGTCCTGTCTCCACATTTGTTAGGGCTGCATTCCTAACACCCACGGTGACCTCTAAGGACTCCAGCTGACCTGAGATTGTTTAACATGTCACCAAGAAAAACGATCTCGAAAGGACACGGCCAATATTTAAATGAGGACTGGAGAGACACGGTCTCATTCTTGTGTCACTCCCTCGGTGGGTTCCAGGAAAAAAAAAAAATCTCTGAAACAACATTTGTATTTCTAAATAGGACCAGGAAGGGGAGAGCCACCCACCTGGAATTCCTTTAATTGCTTCGGGGGAAGGGCAGGCTCTGCCAGTCAGAGGAGCAAGGAAGTCTATTTACACTGTTGCACACAAATATTTTAAGTTCACAGTCAGGTGGTGACTCTGGAAAGGATGCCTCTCAGCTTCAGAGATCACATTACTTTAGAAAACAACCTCCCCAAAAGATAATTAAAGATAGCTCCTCCTCATAATGCAATACTATAATGAGCAATTAAAATTAAATTAGGTTGTCATAATAAAAAAGATGGATTACGCTCTTAGGCTTCTCTAACTCTTCTTCAGAGTTAGTAATTCATGGGAAGAAGTCTGTGACTGAGTAGCAGAGTTTTACTAAGGAAATATTAAACATTCAGGCCAATTCTGTGAACAGATCACAATAACATGGTGTGTCAAAATATGCACCCTGGCATAAGTATGGTTTTGTTTACATTTATTTTTATTTTTAAAATAAAGGAATAATGGAATAATTCAAATGCGTATAAAAGGACAGAGAAAAACACAACAAACATTCATAAATTCATCATCCCACATTCACAAAATGTTACCATTTTGTCAGATTTGCTTCAGATCCAGATATTTTAAAGAAATCAAACGTTATGGACTCAGATGAAGCCACCTGTTTCCCTCCCTCCTCCTTTCTGCAGAGGCAACTGCACTGTCTGTATTCTTACAGATGTGCCATAAACAGAATGCAGTACTGTTTTATGTTTTTAACTTTTTCTTTTTGACATAATTATAGACTTACAGGAGTTGGAAAAGAAATGTACAGGGAGGTCCTATGTACCCATCACCCAGCTTGCCCCAATGTTAATGTCTTGTATAACTATGTGTTGCTAGCTGCTGTCTAGTCAATTCTGACTCATGGTGACCCTGTATGTGCAGAGTAGAGCTGCTCCACAGGTTTTCAGGGATGTGCCCTTTCAGAAGCAGATCACCAGGGCTGTCTTCCGAGGCACCTTTGGGTTAACAGTCAAGTGCTTAACCGTTTGCAACACCACAGTACACTATTAAAACCAGGAAATTGACATTGGTACAATCCACAGAGTTTACCAGATTTACATGCGCTCCTTTGCGTGTGTGTGTAGCTCAGTGTATCATGTGTGTGGCTTTCTGCAATCACCATAATCAAGATACTTAACTTTTATCCACACAAGACTTCCTCGTGCTATGCCTTTATAGCCACATCCATGCCATCCCCCATCCCTAGCCCCTGCAACCACTATCTATTCCCCATCTCTACAATCTTATTATCTCAAGAATGTTACATAAATGGAATCATACAGTATTTTTACACAAATAAGGTGTGCATGATAGGGTTTTGTTTTTTTTTTTTTGCAAACTGCCCCCCCCACCGCGTTATTTTCATAAGCACGCTATACCAACAATTTTTTACATGTTGCTGGCTTCAATTTCATTTTTTTTTCCTGTCCAATGGATTTAACGTAACTGGGATAAAACTGACCTTCTGGAAACTTCATTTAAGGTAGGTATTTCCCTAAACCAAGTGCAACCAGTGGTGAACTGAACCGGCTCATGATGGAAATGGGAGGCCATGTTGAAGCCAAAGAGTGTGCATGCATGAAGAGCTAGACGTTAGAATAAGCAAAAAATGATCCTAAGCCTAAAACTACAAGAATAAGATATTTTTATATTTTATTGCTTTCCTAAATCTTAAACTGAAACATAATTTTTGATAATCAGTGTCTTTGAAATCAACAAATAAATTTCACCAGAATAATTTGTGCTTTCATCTCAAAATAGGCCATTTTAGTTCATTCATTATCATCATCAGTGGTTCTCAACCTCATGGAAAGGCTATTCCTTTACATGAATTTAGAAATTCAGGTGAAACTAGCCTTGAAATCTGGGATACCTCTTTCATTTGCCAGAAGCTTCACTTTGATCTAAATTGTAACAGTAGAGACAGCTTGATTTTGTTCCCTTCAAGAAATAATCCATTCTTTCAAGTTGTTCTCCAACTCAGGCCATTGCGCCCTGGGGCCCCCGATGTGCACGTTTTCGTGGATTCGTTTCTCCAGCTACTTTTCTCATTTCTCGAATCTCAAATGGACGGCTCTCCACCCTCAGACTCTCTCACTGCCACCCTGTTGCTTCCTTCTTCCGCCCTTGCAACGACTTTCACTTTGAAGGTGGTGTATGACTTGCATTTAATTCCTGCCATGATCCCATAGGGTTTTAAGATTTAGATTTATAAACTGAAAAAAATGTGCACAATATAATCGATAACTGGCTGGTAAAGAGATCACAAAATTCAAATGTGAAGTGTACAAGAAGTAAGGTCTTTTTATATGTGTGCAAGCATATGACTATGATGACTTATGATCATTGATCAAATAATTAGCTATAACTAGACTATTAGACATAATTAGGCTATGAAATAAGCAGACCTAACATAGCTGAATGGTTTAACTTAATATGATCTGATAAATTTTGCACGTTTAACTGTTGAGCCAAGAGCAACAGTGTATCAGCTTTGCTTTGTTCACTCCTCCAATTAAAAGCCAGAGTTGGCAGATGACTGTGATAATTATGTCAATGCAAACTGAATTGAGATTCCTATTGATAGCTACTCAATGCCGTTTATGCCAGTGCAGGCTTCGCTTTGTTTACGCTTTCAGTTGATAGCATGTAATTTAGAGACGGGCATCAGTAGGTTCAAGGTTCTGATTGATGACTCAAAAGTGACAGGAATGTAATTATCAACTTAAATCAACAGAAATAAACACACAATTTCAACTGTTTATTTTACGATTACCAGGGTACTGCCAAACTCTATCCATGACTTCTTGACCATGGCTTATACCCTTGTTATACAAATACGATCAAAAGCAATATTTTTGGACTATTGAATGTGGGTGAGTGAGACCAAATTAACTTCTGGAAATGTCACAAAACATATGCAGTACATGCATGAGCACGCAATGCCAAAACTTTTTAATATAATTTCATCATATCCACTTGTTATACGTGTACATGCGTTATTTATGTAGGTGTGCTATTTGAGAAAAATACGGTAGCTTTATGTCAGCTATTATTAACGCAAGTGCTTTGTAGGGAAAGACTAAGAAACTATGTGAATATTCTGCTTCTCATCAAGCTTTCACCCACTAGTTTTAGCAAGCATCGATGAACTTTCTACCTCCATCATTCCTCGTTAGTTTCTGCTACTGAGTTTTAGCTTCTTTGAAATTCTTACTCATCTCTCCCAACTCAATCTCAGTACAGAGCAGAAGTGACAATGTAGTAAGTCAAATCTGTACCATTGATAACACTGATGAAAAAGATGATAGATTCAGAGAAACTAAGAAGCCAATCTACAAATGGTGTTTCTGGAGAACAGACCAAAGCAAATGAAAAAGACAATAAGAGAAAAAGCTAAAATAAGCTTTACAAACAAAAACTCAAATTATAGATCAAAAGAGTTTGCCTGAATTAAATAAATAAAAATTGACATTCACCTAAACACACCCCGGCAATAAAACCCTTTGGAGATTGGCTTTTTTTTTAACGCAGCATTGAGGTTCATCCATGTTGTTACACATATCAATAGTTGGTTCTCTTTTTTGCTGAGGAGTATTGCACGGCATGGATGTACTACAGTTTGTTCTACCATTCACCACTGAAGGACTCGGGCAGTTTCCAGATTTTGGCTATTTTGAATAAAAGTGCTATGAACATTCACCTGTAAGTTTCTTTTTGACCCTAAGGGAAAGGTTCTAGAACTGCCAAAGCAATTTTAAAAAGAAGAAAGAAATCTCTCTTCCCAATGTTAAAGTTCTGTCGAGCCGATTTCAACTCATAGCAACCCCATACATATTACAGCTTCAGTAATCATGTCACTGTGATACAAGCAGAGAACCCAGAAATAGTCCCACACAAATATGCCCAACTGATTTTTGACAATAGTACAAAAGCAATTCAAAGGAGAAGGGACAGCCTTTTCAGCAAATGGTGCTAGAGCAACTGGACATCCACAGATTTAAAAAAAAAAAAAAGTAACTCAAAATGGATCATGGACTTAAATGTAAAATACAATTTTTAGAAAAAAAACACTGGAGACTTCCGAGTTCTCTAATTCCCAGAACACCGGGAAGAGTCTCTCTCTTTAACATTATCTCCCTCTCTAGCCCATTCCAGATGACTGAAATTCCACTATAGACAGTCATACCTTTGGCTTAAGGGCTCATCCAGAAAATTCCTTTGGGAGAGATAAAACATGAGTGCTTTAAATCTTGGAGTGAATCACAGTATCAAGTCCTCTTCAGCTGACAGCTGAGAGGAGGATCTGAAAGGAAGTGAAATGAAAAGAGTGCTCGGGTGAGTAGAAGGGGATGTAAAGGGTCACAGGAGAAAGATGCTGTTGCGACAAACTTCACCTACTTGACAATGCCAAGGTCAGTTTTTTCAAAATCTTCATCTGGTTCAGCATCACTGGGGGTTGGGGGCTCAAACTACACCCACCCAACATTTGCAGACACTTATACAAGGTATCTACTAACCTATAAGCAAAGTAACAGTAGAGTGTCTGCATATATGTAAGAGGGTGGGGTTTGTTGTGGCTTCCTCATTAGTTTAGTACAAATTTAATTCAAAACAAAGATTTTATACTCCAATACAGTAACAGTATGGAAAATGTATTTATTGCCTACCTAATTCTTTTCCTTGCTTTTTTTTTAAAACTAGTGGGTATTCTATGGAACTATTCAGGCAGATGTCTTCTTTAGAACTGGTTCTAATTCTCTGTGTGCAGCACAGTTGAGAAATCAAGTATTCTAGTTACAGATTCATTGGGCATATCACCAACTTTCTAAGAATCAAAAACAATCAAGTGCATTTAACCCTAAAACTTTATAGAACCAAATTTTTCATCTGTGCTAATGCAGAACCCACAATGGAAGCCATACACTCGTGGTGATCATACTTCCCAAGCCATAAATCTGTGTCACGTAAGCTGAGCAGAAAGTATCATGGAAACTATTCGAATGAAAGTTTTACATTCAGGAAGCATGGTCCCCTGAGCTCTGTGGCTACCACAGCTTGCCTTTCCCATCCATGTGAGAAGTGCTCAGAGAGGAGGCACCAGGTATGTGTGGCACTCCCCGAGGCAAGGAAAGGCAAGGAGGCGGCACAGCACCTCAGAGAGCGCCCTCAGCTGTCCCCTGTCATCTTGAATGGGCCTAGAAGACAATTTCCCTATATTTTCTCCTGCCTCAGGGTAAACTCTTATCTCCTGGTCAGGCTGCTCAAAGGATGCAGCCTCAAGTTAAAATGAGGCAGCAAAGCATGCAAACAGAAAAGAAGGCAGGAGGCAGGCCCTCGACATGTAAACTGAGGGCCTGGGATGGATAACAAAATCCCTCCCATTTCTAAAGAGCTTCCTTTCTATCAGCCAGCCACAGTGTAACCACAAAACCCACCATAGTCTATGAGTTGCTGCTTCATAACATGTCCTAGCCCCAGGCCAGGGGGCTTTTACAACCTTAGTGAAGTGTGGCACCTCTGAGTGAGACACAATCACACTCGTAGCCAAACGCAGCCTCCTGAGAAGAATCATAAGCACAGTCAGGACAACCCCTCGGGGGCTGAGGCCACTCTCAATCACGCGAGCTTCTGTGAGGCACCACAGCTGCTGGCGGGGAAGTGTTGAAGGCTCAGCAGTCTGACTCCTGCGTGGGTTTCGCTCCATCTGTGTGACCCTGGACAACTCGCTTAACCTTTCAAGGCGTCTGTCCTCAGTAAACTGCTGTGACGCAGGTTCACGAGCTTAGTATACTAGCTGGTACATAGCAGGCTCTCAGTACAGACTCCTCACAGGCAGTACACGGGTTACAAACGTCATACTTAGGAACGACTCCTACTTCCCTTTAATCTTATGTAAACTGGCCTCACTTTGAAACGACTGAACCAACCCCTACTTGCAACAAATTCTTCAACACAATCACCCTCACGTGCTGCATGTGCGACTTTAAAATCATTAAAAAGACTTTAAGCCTTTTCTTCCACTAACCAAAGCAACCAAACCAAACCCACTGCCATAGTCAATTCTGACTCATGGTGAACTCATACGAGAGAACAGAACTGCCCCACAGGGTCTCCGAGGCTATAAATCTTTACAAAAACAGACTGCCACATCTCTCTCCCTCCGAGTGGCTGGTGGGTTCGAATCGCCGACCTTTAGGTTGGCAGTCGAGCGCTTTAACCACTGCGCCACCAGGGCTCCTTTCTTGCACTAAAGCTAAATAACAACTGCATGCAACTGTTCCGATTCACCTACAAATTCAACTGTTAGGAACGAATCTCATTCATAACCAGGGGGCTGCCCGTATTATCCCATTACTTTACTCATCATGACAAGTGCCCACGCCCCTGAAGCTGATTTCTCAGGCTTCTCTTAGTCCCCACCCTGTTAGTCACATTCCTAAGGAACACGAAATTCCTTATCCAGGGCTATAAAAGATGCTGGAAGGTGGAGGGGAACCACGTGGAGACTGAGACACTCTGCTGAAAGCCCCCAGGCCAGGCCCCTGGCCTTGCTGAGCCTCCTTCCTCATTCCTGACACAGCAGGGATGGCAGGAGTCGCTGCCTTGCATGGCTGCTGTGGACCTGAGCACAGCACCAGAAGGAGCTCATGGGCTGAATCAAACAGCAAAGACTTGGCTTCCTGACCTGGGCAGGTCCAGGTGGAAAAGCACAGGGCTGGGCCCTCAAAAGGAGTCTCTGGGTGGTGCCAACAGCTAAGAGCTGGGCTACTAACCAAAAGGATGGAGTTTCGAACCCACCCAAAGTCACCTCAGAATAAAGACCTGACAATCTGAAACACATGGGGTCACCATAAGTCAGAATCAATTCTACAGCAACTGGTTTGGTTTTGCTGGTTTGTCTTGGGCCCTCAAAAAGAGAGAAGCACAATCATTTCAAAGCCCCTTACCCCATCCAAACTCATTAACCAAAGGTTGGGAGCATTGGCAGGGTTACCTGCTCCATCCAAGCATGGCAGTATCCCCTGGGAGAGGGTTCAAGTACTGCAGCCTTGTCCTTACAAACCAGAAGGACAGGTCAAGGAAAGGGGGATGGGCTGATGAGTCTCCTCAGCCAGGCTCTCCAAGTAAGGAATCTGGCCTCCAACGCACATCTCTGTGGGTCATAACTGCAGGGTGCCCTCTTTAGAATCACCGTCACACAGAGACTGGAGCCACCAGGGACTACAGACCTCTATTGTGCCAGATGGCTCTTAAATTCACCCTTGTCTCATTCATTCTCCTCCCAATACCCAACCTGAGCACTCACCACCAAACCTCTAAACCTGCCTCTGGGTCAGCTTCACCCTGGATGATACCACAATCCTCAGCCAGAATCCACTTTCCAGAATGCTGCTTCTGGCCATTAGTCCCCGGCTCTGCATACCAGACCTGGTCTAGTCTGCCTTCCTAGCCATTGAGGCTGGCTCAGGCCATTCCTGAGGCCCATCTTCTTTCTATGCCACTCTCAGTGCCATTGGCTCCTCAGCCCATGTGCTGACTGGTAGATCCTCCACCTCTTTCTAGCCACCCAAACCCTACCTGGCCTTCACAGCTCAGCTGAAGATCTACTTCAATGGAAAAAGTCCTTCCAGATTTCCAGCCTACACAGTCACTTCCTGCTCCTTCAAATCCAAATTCCCTTCCAAAGAAATTTCCTTAATGTGGAATCTGCCAGGCTCCACATGAACAGTTCCGGTACTGTGCAAGGCAGCAGGGCACAGTGCTTTCAGACCGCTGTAATGGCTAAAAAGGTCTCCTTCCACACCTCAAGTCAAAACTCCATCGCTCCACCAAACTGTACCGCAGGTCTAGCTCTACCCTCTGGAGCTACACATTATACAACTCTCTCTTCCCACAACCACAGCCCAATTTACAAAGGTCATGATGGCCAACACACCTAATAGCCTTCCTCACTAAGGCTCGCTAAAACTAAGCCTGAAGTTCCAGAAGGGGGTTGAGCAGTAGAGAGTTGGCAGGGCTATTCATTACCTTGTAGAGCTGGGCTCTACAATTTGACTACTAGTCAATACACGTGGAGTTGTTGCTGAGTCCTCGCTTATCTTATTTGGGTTGCTTTTGCTTCTGTAACTAGGTAAATTCACTGAAAATGGCCTGTAGTCACGGTCTCTTGCATCCTCCAGAGTACTGGCCCAGGCACACATGTAACACCTACTAATTACATGCTAATACACCTATTGACTTTTTTCCCCTAATTAGAGCTGAACTATGGTTGTGAACATGCCTATTCACCATGGCTAAGATTCTGACTGAAATACATCTGCTGCCCCATTCAAGCGAGCACAGTTACAGGCTCTGAGTCACCAGGATGAAGACACCAAGAAGGAACGAGAAACATCCAAAGCAAAGTCCATTGTGTATATCCATTATCTGAATACTGTTAACCGCCTTGTTCCTTAGGCCCAAGAAATAATGGTTGCACTAGGAACACCATGGGCCGTCCACCATAGGAACCTGAGTCTCACATGACTTACATCGGTACTAGCATGCAGGGACCAGATGGTAATTCAATAATGAGCTCTACTGGTGACCAGGCTTCTTGAAGGCATTAGTGCCTATTACTAAATGAAAATCTTGTTCGACTTTCTTCACACTTTTGAAATGCATTTTGAAAGTTAGTGCTTCAGGCAGAGGCCAGGAGCAATCAGGACCTGTGCCGCCCTTTGGACTGTGGTAGACACAATGCCACTCTGGGCGCACAAGAGGACTGCATTTCCCAGGCCCCCCGGAGTTCAGTGGAACCACTGTGACTGACCTCTGCTCTCCTTAGTCTCTCATCTCCTGGCGGGATGCAGATGCTCCAGCGGAAAACTACGAAGCCTAAGAACAGTGGTTCTCAAAGTATAGTCCCTGACCACATGGGAACTTGACAGAAACGCAAACTCTCCGGCCGAGCTCCTGAGAAACTCTGAGGTTGAGGCCCAGCAATCTGTGCTTTAACAAGCCCTTGGGTGATTCTGATACACACTCCAAGTTGGGGGCTGCTGCTCTAGAAGATGGTAGAGCCCATTGATGGAAAGATCTGGGTCCCCCAATGAACAGAGCAGAGCTGGGACTTGCCTTGGACCATGGCATGAGAGAGAAATGAACCTATATCATGTTAAGCCATTTGGAGGTTACTTTTTAAAGCAGTTAGTCGGCTGTCCCAACCAAAGCAATAGTAATCCTCTGGTTTCAGGTCTTCTCTGTTCTTAGGGCAATTTCCTACCTGCTGTTTCCCAATGTCAAAGGCTGGCAGTGCCAGCTCTCTGGAGTGCAAAGAGACAGAGATGGGTTATTTTATCCCAGCTGTGACAGCCAGTACAGTGGCCCTTTCTACCTACTTTATTCATTCGTACATAGCCCGGCTGGTATGTTAACAATCGGGGAAGCGGAAGTCACAGGCGGGCCAGGATCAGATAGCAGCCAGCTGCTGGTGTTAACACATTCCTGCCACAGGCTGCCTGGTCCCCACAGGCCAGCGCCCCTGCCTGCCTGTCCACTAAGGCGTCTAGACTGTGTCAGGGACCCTGCGCCTGCAGCTCTTGCAGCCAGCAGCTGTGGCTGCAGAACAAACTGTGTCCCAGCCTATCCTGAGAAGCTTGGATATCCATCATTCCATCTGTGACATGCAAGCTCCGTTCTGATGGCTTTGTCTACAATCCCACTTACTCTTCAAGGTCCCTCACACGTCCTGCCTCCTCCGCTGCCCTCTGGCACTGTAGATCTATCACACTCAGTGTGGCCCCAGCCACCACAGGGCTCACTCCATACTGTTCGCCCATCTTACACAAAGCTCTGTGTCTGCCCCACTGAAGCACAGTTCTCTAGGCTGGGGGCTGCATTCACATGCCCTCCACACACCCCTAGCCTTGGTCCAGGGCAAGGGCTGGGGACAGAGAAGGGCCAGGGCTGAGGATAAGCTGGCACCCGCTAATGCTTGCTTAATGACCGACGAGTGAGGTGCTCGGGGGAAGGGCGCTGCGCACGTGAGGTCAGGGACTACTCCCTGACGATACTGCATGCACATCTGTGGCACCAGTGAGCCCAGATCCCAGATGCAGAGATACAGACCAGTCACCTTTGCTGGGGCACAGCCTGGCCCCCGACCTTGGCCTCCAAGCCGAATTTCCTTCCCTCTCAGCCAGCTTGCCTTTTGCTCCCCTGTGATTATTCCACCACAAAAAAGAACCCTTCTCCCAGGCTCCAGGAGCTGCCTGGGGTTCCCTTGTTCTGTTGAACGCCATGCCCTCCCCCAACCCCACATTCTCTTTTCCCATGGACTATTTATTCCCCTTTCCTGCTGTCTCCAGCAAGTAGAGCCCAGGCCCAGGCCCAGCCAAGAAGTACGCATACCTCTGGGAACCTCCCATACCTCCTTCTACCTTTCAAAGCAGGGCCTTTCCTCAGGGCAGTTTTTAAGGATGGGGTTTACTACTTCCTCCTAGTTTGTGGCCATGCACCAAGCTGGACAAGAAATGCATTCCCTCCACGTGTTCCCCTCCTCCCCTAGGCCCCTCACAGGCAGGGCACACTGGCCGTTCCTGTTAGGCTGGTCTGTGCACAGGGTCATCCAGCCCTCTCTCAGATGTCCCCCCGCAACGCACACACACACTGAACCTCCCTCTTTCTAAGTCTCTTCCCCAAAAGAAGCCCCAAGCCAGGCAGGGTGGTACCTGCGGTTCATGAAAGCGGACACCAACAGCCTCCCCTTTGTCTCCTTCCACCAGTAGCAGACAGTTGTGGGACCCAGTCTGCAGCAGCCATTCAGGATGCTAGGGGAAGGGGGTGTGTGTCAGGAGCCCTAAGCGAGGACTTGGGGCTGGGCCTGGTTATCACATGCTTCCAAACTGCTCCTGAGGAAGCACTCAGCTACGTGTTACTCGCTGGCTGTGTGACCTTGGGCAAATCAGACAACCTCATGGCACCTCAGTTTCCCTACCTGTTAAACAGGACTGGTAATAGGTACTAACCTACCTCTTGGGGCTATTACGAAGATTGCATAAAGGAATAAACGCAGGCACTTGGAACAGCGCCTGGGGCAGAGGAAACACTCCACAAGGGTCAGCTGTTACTCTTATTCTGGTTATTATTTCCTTAGCCCTCACTTTAGGAGGTCATTAGCCTCTGGAGAATTTGGAGGGCACAGAGTGGAGACCACTGTGGGCGATAAGGTGGAAGAGCAAGGGGAGCTGGTGACCAAGATCCTCCAGAAGCCATCGGTGGCGTCATGGGGTTGGTGTCACCCAGTGTGGTAACTCATCCCCCTCCTCCTGTACCAGACCATACAGAATCCTTAGTAATGGTTACTGTACTAATGTTACTCAAATCATAATTCCCGTTTATCATTCCTTCTTTTCCTTTAATTACTACTTCATTCTCAAAAGCTTATTAATACAGGTTCACAAATACTAATTACCACAGTATTCCAGCTAAAACACCAGAAAATTTAACAAAATCGGAGACTAAACAACGCCAGCAGCAACGAAAACAACAGTGCGTGCTTGTAGTGTGTGCAGATGAAACCAGGTGATTCAAAGTGTCACTGTGGTTGGGTAATAATGACAGCTCTGACTGGAGGGCATTAGAAGGTTCAAAAAGTACATCAGCATAGAGTTTTTGTCTTATAGGTATATTGATACATGCAAGCTGGGCTTACATGCTGCAAAAGACCTCTTTAAAGTATTAAAAACAAAGATGTCACTTTGAGAACTAACGTATGCCTGACCCAAACCATGATACTTTCAATCGCCTCATATGCATGCAAAAGCTGGACAATGAAAAAGGAAGACCGAAGAATTGACGCCTTTGAATTGTGGTGTTGGTGAAGAATACTGAATATACCATGGACTGCCAGAAGAATGAACAAGTCTGTCTTGGAAGAAATACAGCCAGAGTGCTCCTTGGAAGTGAGGATGGTGACACTTTGTATCACATACTTTGGGCATGGTATCAGGAGACACCAGTCCCTGGAGAAGGACATCATGCTTAGTAAAGTAGAGGGTTAGTGAAAAAGAGAAAGACCCTCAACAAGATGGACTGACACAGTGGCTGCAACAATGGGCTCAAACAAAACAACAACTGTGAGGATGGCGCAGGACAGGGCAGTGTTTCATGCTGTTGTACACAGGGTCGCTATGAGTCGGAACTGACTCGACAGCACCTAACAACAACAACAAGCTGGGCTTATGAAAAATGTCTGTTGTTATAACTCACTACAGGGATATTTTTATAAAAAATAATAAATTTATGTTTAAACACTGCACAAAAATTTTATAGACAGTCATTTTGGTGCCACCCCGTCTGACAGTGTCACCCGGTATGGGCCACACACCCCGGGGTCTCCCTAGTGACACCACTGGAAGCCAAGTCTTCCACAGGTGAGCATCTGCAAAACCTCACATCATGAAGCTGGAATGAGCTCAGCGCTTTTGAATCCCTCATCTAGGAGCTGAGTCCGGTAGCAATGGACAAAGCTGGCAAGATAACCTCACACTCTGAAGCCATTTAAGTAATGAAATATTAAATTTAATGGAACACTCATTTCAATTTTGCAGATTTGTCTATTTTGAAAAAAATATCAGAGCTTGCAAACATGTTTCACTGATAAGCACCAGGGAGGGCACCTAGCGTGTTAAAGAATATTACAGCTTGAGAGAGGCCCAAAGGACTTCTCTCCTTTGTGGGGACACAGCTGTTGTTGTTAGCTACCATTGGGTTTGCCCTCTACTCATGGTAACCCCATACACAACCGAAGGAAATGCTGCCCAGTCCTGTGCCATTCCCATGTTTCATTACAGATTGAACTGCTGTGATCCATAGGGTTTTCACTGGCTGATTTTCAGAAGTAGATTGCCAGGCCTTTTTTCCTAGTCTGCCTTACTCTGGAAGCTCCACTGAAACCTGTCCAGCATCATAGTACCATGGAAGGCTCCAGTGACAGACGAGTGGTGGCTGTGCAAGAGGTGCGTTGGCCAGGAATCAAACCCTCGTCTCCTGCACGGAAGGTGAGAATTCTCCAACTGTACCACACAGGGAGAAGGATTTCAAAGAAGACTTCTGGAATGACTGGCACATAGGATGGGCTTAAAGGGTTAACAGCATCTAGCATGGAGCCCACCACACTGTTGGTGAGCAATGAAAATATGGGACTTCTTTAGTGGAAAAAGCAGAGGAGTGATCCAGGCTGAGGAGACAATGTAAGCAAAAGCTTGGCAGTGTGGATGCGTGTGGTGTGTCTAAAGAACAGGAAGGAGTCTGGTGTGGCCACAGGCGAGACAACATGGAAGAATGCAGTAGGAGAGATCATGGAAATTATGTCGGCAAATGTCAGCAGCTAGCTTCAGCAAACATTTTTTGAGCTCCTACTGTGTGCTGGGCACTGGAGATCGGGTGAACAGGCAGGGCCCCTGTCATGTGTGGTGGATATTCTTCTAGGGCTGCTGGGCAGAAGACCAGCCGCCTGAGTCTCAGACAGATTCCTGGGTCCCACCCCCAGAAATGCTGATTTAGCAAGTCTGAGGCAAGCCCCAAGACCCTGAATATCTTTAAAGTACCCAAGGAGATTCTGATACACATCTGGGAAACACTGGTCTGGACCTGCCCATCTCTCAGGGGGACTTGAATCCCCCTTGGGGAGGAGGGCTCAACATCTCACAGACAAATGCTCTATAAACTAGAGTTTTCTACAAAAACAAGCTGCTGTTATGATGCTCTGTTACTATCTCACCTTTGGGCAGATCTGACCTTTGAGTTGTTCTTTCTTATAATGAGCTGAATTTGCTCCCTGGGTAGCCCTTTGACTGTCCAAAGCAAGGCTCCTGTCCCCTCCATCTCCTCTCTCTCTGCAGAGCCCACCTCTCCTCTGACAAGGTTTAGGACACCGCAGTACCCTGACCCTCCCCTATGAGCAAGCTCCAGGTGTCTAGGTCCCTTTTTAAAGTCTGGTCCTCGGAACTGACTCTGCAGTCCCAGGCGATCCGATGGGGCCAGAACACCCTGCTGGCTCCCCCAATGATCCTCCCAGATGCAGACTGTGCGTGTCCCCTCTGCGTCACCTTCACATTTTCCCTCCTGAGCAGAGGCACATAGACTGTGGGAAGCTCCTACTTTATCAAAATTACATCACAGAAACCAAATGCGGCACATACATATAATGGAATATTACTCAGCCGTAAAGAGAAATGCAGCCAGCCTGATACACGCTACGATGTGAATGAACCCTGAAAACATCGCACGGAGTGTGGTCAGTCAGTCACAAAAGGACAAGTGCTGTATGAGCTCACTTATAGGAAAGAAGCAAATATATAGAAACCAAAGCTTCTTAGTGATTAGCAGGGGTGGGAGGGAGGGGGAAGGGGGGGAAGGGCGAGTTATTTCAAAGGAGGCACTAAGTTTACATGGTAGAATAATTAGGAAAAGGGTTATACAACATGATGAGTATAATTAACGTCATGGAGAAACTGTTGAACCGGTGAATGTTTTGTTGTACATATTTGTACCACAATAAAAAAAAAATTACATCATGGATCCCAAGCATCAGAAACACTGAACTCCTTTCTTGAAACGGAAAAGCTTGTCCACTGTCTTAAGCAAATTCTTTCAAGCCTCAACTCATTTTGCAACTTGGTCATGCAGACTGGCCTGTCAGAGGTTGGAGTCCGCCCTTCCAAGAGTTAAATTCTCAGGATGCTCCACGTGGCCGCAGGAGAACAAGCACCATCAGAACCAGACTTTACAGGGCTCCCCAGGCCGCTCCAGCTGCCTTCCCCACCAGGGTCTCCTTCTCGGAATGGGGCCTTTCTTCTCCAGACTCAGGAATCTGTGCTGTCTACAACTGGGCTTTCCCCTCCGGGCCCTCCAAGTGCTACGTGACATGGCTGTTTTCCCACCTTGCCAATATCTTCCTCCTCTGTGGTAATCAGGACCAGAGCTGCAAATCCCCTGGCAGCTTGCTGCATCCGCTGGCCAGCCATTAGCTTGTCAAATGCACTCCGTTCAGCATGGAACACCCAGAAGCTATACGGATGGTCGAAGGCCCTCACAAACATCCACGTTCTTACCTCAGGCAGGCACGAGGGGCCCAGATAGGAAAGCTCTGGAGCCCAGGAAATGGAATTTGACTGTGGGCCCCGGAAGCCATGGGGGTTTGCACTCCCAGGGGGCAGACAGTGGCCTGAACTCACCCAGTGCCAGGATGACAACGTGGCAGCAGTATGAAAGGCAGGTTGGGAAAGGGAGAAATTGGACACTGGTTGGAAGCTACTGAAAGAGTTTAGGTGAGAAATCCAGGAGCAGGCTAAGGAGGCAGCAGAAGCAGTAACAAAAACAGTGCTCCTGGGAGAGGTTGGGGAGGGGCAATCAGGAGGGCCTGGGGAGTCACTGGGTGTGAGGGTCAAGGGAGAAGAAGTGGTGGAAGATTACACTGAAGTCTGTAGTCTGGACGGCTGAGAGGATTCACCAGGACTGGAACTTTGAGGAAAGAAGCATGTTTGTGGGGGTGTGAGAGGCGTTGGGCTCTGGTCTTAATGAGCTAGATGACCACGGGACAAGCAAGTGGACGCATGTGGCAGGCAGCTGGGCCCTTGGCTAAGACATTACTGCCCAAAAGTTAACCACATAGAGCTTTACAGATCTGAAGGCTCAAGGCTTAACACCAGATTCCACGCCCCTGCATCTCTCTGCCTTGGCCAACGGGGTCTTGACCCTCTTCCAAGTTGGTACCTCTCAATCTAGAAGCCAGACTTCCCTGTCTCCTCTGCCTTGGAGCTTTACCTGGGCCTTGCCAAGCCTCAGCCCGAGGAGAGACACTCCCAAAACAAGAGAACGAGACTCCCCCACACACTTGAAGCTGTTTAAAAAATAATGAGAGGTCTTCTAGAGCTACAGAAAATCACTCCGACAAAAACGTTGGAAATAGAGCTTTAACGGTCTTTTTTTTTTCATTCAGCATCTAACAATAGTAATGACTCAAGAAAAAGGATATACTTCTTTCTTTCAAAAAAGGATAAGAAATCTTTTTCATGCACTTTCCATGGAAAATGCTTAGCTTGTTAAATTCCACGTGCTGCAAGGAGCTAACCCAACACAAGCAGGCCCCTTTGCACACGCTCACTCAGCCCTTCTTCCAGCTTCTACACTGGGTGGTGGTGAAGGAGGGGTCGGCCTTCAGGGGAAGGGACATGGGAAGACAAAGGGGGCAGTTCAGCTACAGACTTAGCCAAAGTCTCTTAACTGCTTTACAGTGAAAAAGAAAGAAATTCTCTTCAACAGAGGCTGTCTGGCACAGTACTGGATTGTGTTATGTTAGGTTTTTTGGGGGGAGTGAGATGGGAATAAAGGCCCAAATCTGACAGATGCTCTACTTCAGGCCCCACCCCAGACCTAGTGAATCAAAAACTCTGGGGCGTGGGCCCAGCAGTGTTTTCACAAGCTTCTGGGTGACTCTAACCTCTTTGAGACTTACTGCTCCAGTATTTAGGTTGTGTTTCACTGCAAGGAAAATAATAAGAACTGTTTTGTGCCCAGTTGGTGGGAAACAATCAATTGGTGTTCCCAATTTTATCCACTAAGTGCACATCACTTTGAGCTCATGATGAGTGGCTCTATTGATTTTAACATGGTTGTAAAAGCAAAAGGAGCCCTGGTGGCGCAGTGGCTAAAGCACTAACCGAAAGGTTAACCGAAACGTTAAACAAAAGGTTGCTGGTTGAAACTCACCAGCAGCTCGCTCCGCAGAAGAAAGACGTGGCAGTCTGCTTCTGTAAAGATTACAGCCTTGGAAGCCCTGTGGGGCAGTTCTACAGCAGCTGGTTTAAGTGCTCAATGAATGCCAGTGTTCTGGCCTGGAGGGAGGACGGTGAAAGCATTGAGATGCTGGGATTCCAGCACCCTCCGCCCTACTATCCTCCAGTTCTCTGCTCCCTGCACCCCACCACAGCCCTGTGATTCACAGCAGGAGCTCGGTAAACAAAGTGAAATCGGTGAAAGCAAAGCAAAGAGACGGGTGAACCTGTGACTCAAGCAAAGGCAGAATTGATCAGTGATGGTTATTTGAGGGGAAGGAAATTGCTAAATAAAACAAAGTGTTTGTTATCATGAAAGGAAAAAACACAGGAAATTCTGAGAAGTGTATAAGAAGGGCACTGTTGTCTTTTTTCTTCTAGAAGATTAAAACCATTTCAAAGTGTATTCCTCTCCTAACAAGCTCACTACCCAACACATCAAGATGTTCCTGGGAGCCCCAGAATGTGGCCCTAGCTCACACCATTTCATCTTGCCCAAAGGCCCCCTGCTTTCTCTCAGGGATTTGAGGCCACAGACATCAATGATCTGCTCTTTAATCAGTGTCACAGGTTAATAAATGACTCTGTATGTTCCACAGACTGGAGGGTAGCCATCCCAACATTTCTTGTAGCTTCAAGATATTTGATCTGTGTTCTTTAGTCTCTACCTTACGATGCCTAGAACTATGTAGAAATTATCATACAGTAAATGGAGCAACCACCAAAAATTTGAATACATACTCTAGAATAAAGATAAAGGCAATACTCAAATGAAAATAGATTTGTTAGGTAGTATGATTATATTTTTCCCCCTTTTTAATATAATGCGTTAGATACTGACTTTATATTTAAAATAAAACCAAATATGTATGGTAAGCCTATCAGGATTCCAGGATTTACTGATCTTCTTTTGGAATACGTAACTTGCAGAAAGCCACTATTTTGCCATGATGGTGAGGGGTGGGAAGGTCACAGCCCACGTGAGGGCCAGTTACCCTGGAGACACCAAGGCCACATGTGCCATCAAGCTGATTCCAAGTCATAGCAATCCTATATAACAGAGTAGAGCCATAAAGCCCGCAATATGGATAAGGGTGCAGACTTACCCTGGGGAACTCCAAAGGATGGAATGGAGGAGCAAAAGCAACAGAATATAAGGAAGAAACTGCCTACAAATAAAGTTGTCCAACACTGAATAAGCCCCAAACTCTCGACCATGAAGATGCATAGGAAAAAGGGTATTAAACAATCATCTTCCTGTAGGAACTTGGGGACTCAGGTGGCTTGCAGCTAGCTCTCAGTTCTTACAACAACATGTTGCAAGGTAAACACAGTATCAGTGGAAGACCAGAGCCTCAAATCCAGGTCTCCCAAAGCCTGGACCACTCCACCAGAGCCTCCAGGTGCTTCTGAACCTCATGATGGGTCAGGGTATGCCTGAGACAATCTGGGGAGGCTCTGCTGGGCCAGAGCCTCTGGGTCTGGCTGCCTCTATCCTACTCATTCACCCAAGTCTGCCTTATAAATATAATCAATTCTACCCATGCAACAATGGAGAAAAGTTGAGAGCTCCTCCAAAGCAAAGAGAGGAGATGGCTTCCTACAAAACCTGGTATACATTTCATCAGAAGGAAGTCTGTCTTCATTGGAATTGTCCCATGTAGCCTTCCAATACTTCACCCTGATTTTAAGTGATCCATCTGATCATTTATTTTCTTCTGGGATGAGAGTGAAAAAGAAAAAAAAAAAAAAAAAGATGACCTAAACATGTCTGGCAGTGAAACAAGCCAACCAAAATGAAAACAGTAAAGGGCCTGCATTGAGAGTCAAAAGTACTTGGTCATGCTTCCATATCCTGGCTCATGTTGCAGCCAACTTTTGTTTACCAGGCCTGCAGATTCCCTTCCTGCCAGTCCCAGCTTCCTGTTTTACTTTTCTTTCCTCTCTGTTCACTATTATCTCAGCAGACAATGAATACAGACAACAGAAAAGCAGTGAAAAAATTCAACTGAGTTACCTGCTAATGGTGATTACCTGACCCGTCGGGAAAAGAGAGGTGGACAAACTTGACATGGAAGGCTCTCCGCGTGGGACGATGGACACCTGAAGTCACAGCCCAGTCCTACCTGTGCATGCTCTCAAGTCTCTCCGCGTGGGACGAGGGACACCTGAAGTCACAGCCCAGTCCTACCTGTGCATGCTCTCAAGTCCACAACCACTAGAGAGGAGAGCATCTGTCTCCTCATAGCACAGGCGATATCAGGGTCCCCGTGCTATCCTGTGCCCATGTACACAAACAAAGTCAGAAAAGAAATCCATGGTTTAGTTTTTATCAAAATTCGGGTCATTTTTTCAGTCTGTTCGGCCACGGGCTTTCAGGAAATAACAATGAGGGTAAAGCAGAATTCAAAACAATTGAAACTTGATGCCACCCTTCCCCCTAAAAGATCCACTGTATAGCTGAAGAGATGCCTCCATTCACACCTTCTACCCTCTCCAGTTACATGGCAAAGGGCTTGCAACTCCCAGAAACCAAACCAGCCAGCATTCACAGAGAGCTCGCTGAGAGCTGTGCCAGGAGGGCCCGGGACAAAGACATTCCAAGGCAATGTCTGTGCCGTGTTGCCACTTAGGACTCGGTTAAGGCCACAAGGCAAGACAACAACATTAAAGAAACAACACACACACACAGAGCAACAGAAAACATACACCTACACATAATTAACAGCTTGAGACCAACTAAACCAGTTGCCGTCAACTCGGAACCATGGCGACCCGGTGTGTGTCAGAGTAGAACTGTGCTCCATAGGGTTTCCAAAGGCTGATTTCTCAGAAGTAGATCACCAGGCCTTCTGTCTGAGGCGCCTCTGGGTGGAACTGAACCTCCAACACTTCCATTTAGCAGCCGTGCATGTTAACCATTTGCATCTCCCAGGGACTTTCAACAGTTTGAGACAGTAACATCAAAAAGGCCCCGGGTCCTGAGATGGAGGTGGGGTTTGGGCAGGGCCCCTGGAGTGTCTATAGATCTGACACAAGAGAAGAGGTCCAGGATGCTCCAGGTGGGGAGAAAGCAGCAAAAGCTTGAGGCACTTGTAGCATACTGTGAGGAAATTGCTTTCGCAGGGGTAGAGAGTAGCAGAAAGCCGGTGGACAGACGTTCTATGGAGAGGCTCTCCAGTGCTAGGCTAGTGAGAGTTCAGACTTGACCCTCAGGCCAAGGGAGAGGAACACTTGATCTTACCCAGAGCACAGCAAAGCAGGAAGGCCACAGAAGCAGGGGAGGCCCACTTTCTGAGCGGACAATGTCCAGCCAGATAAGATGTACACATAGCTGACCCTCATACCCACCCACCAGGTAGGTAACAATGCCTCCATTTTAGAAGCCCTGCTAGCATCAAGCCTTTCGTTATACTTCAAAACAGTTCAGTGGACGGCTTAGTAGACAAACCCAAATGCTCATCAACTGATGAAATGTGGATAAATAATGGAATATTACTCAGCTATGAAGGAATGCAGTGCTGATTTACACTACAACATGGATCAACTATAAAAACATTGTGCTCTCGGGGAACATCTAGCTCAACTGGCATAACACAGTTTATAAAGAAAATGCTCTACATTCTACCTTGGTGAGTAGCATTTGGGGTCTTAAAAGCCTATAAGCAGCCATCTAAAATACTCCATTGGTCTCACCCCTTCGGGAGCAAGGGAGAATGAAGAAAACAAGATACAACGGAAAGATTAGTCCAAAGGACTAATGGACCACAGCTACCAAGGCCTCCAGCAGACTGAGTCCAGTATAACTAGATGGTGCCCGGCTACCACCACTGACTGCTCTGACCAGATCACAACAGAGGGCCCCAGACAGAGCTGGAGAAAAATGTAAAACAAAATTCTAACTCAAAAAAAGACCAGACTTACTGGCCTGACAGAGACTGGAGAAACCCCAAGAG